>NC_045163.1:21821097-21828597 GCF_900700415.2 Clupea harengus | reverse complement strand
TGTGTGTGTGTGTGTGTGTGAAGTGTGAGCAGTCTCACCTGATGCGTGAGCATGAGGACATGCAGGAGCGGACAACACTGCGTTACGAAGAGCGAATCACAGAGCTGCACAGCATCATCGCCGAGCTCAACAAGAAGATAGACCTGCTTCAGGGCAGCACCATACGGTCAGTACAAAGCACACAAACACACACACACACACACACACACACACACACACACACACACACACACACCATATCCCCCTCAAACACAATCTCCCCCCTCAAACACACACGCACACACACACTGACACACACACTATATCCCCCTCAAACACACACACACACATCTGCTGAGCTCAACAGAAAGAAGGATCATCTCCGGTATACCAACATTACGTTTGTAAAGCGAAAAACACTCCCAAGATTGCACTAGATTACACCTTCAATTGACCTGTATGTCTTTACAGTAAATGCCTTCTGTTGTTTGCTTTCCCTCTCGAACACACACACACACACACACACACACACACACACACACACAATCACTGAGGTAAACGAGAAGATCGACCTTCCCCTTGGCACAGCCATCAGGTCTAGCTACAAATACACACATACACAATCACATATCCAAACTCAGGTCAGCAGGATTAGCATGGTGGAGGCGAAGGCGCAGGTGTGCTGTCCAGACACCCAGCACTGGGCTGAGAACCCTGGGACTCTTCTGACAGGATTTGCCCTCAGGCTGAAAACAGCATGGATGTCCAGAGAGAGAGAAAGGGAGAGACAGGGAGAGAGACAGAGATATATATATGTATATATGTATATATATATATATATATATAGAGAGAGAGAGAGAGAGAGATAGAGAGAGAAAGAGAGAATTGATTTTGTTAGTGCTTTCATTGCACCCCATGCTGCTATTTTGTCATTAGTACTACAGTAATGTATTGTCATTCCATGCCTGTGTAACATTAAATGGGAACAGTCATGCCAATAAAGTAAAGGCACTTTACACTGAATGGAACTGTCAGGTAGAGAGAGAGAGAGAGTACTCAAAGAGAGAGAGAGAGAGTGCTCAGAGAGAGAGAGTGGGAGAGAGAGAGGGAAAGAGAGAGAGAGAGAGAGAGAGTGCTCAGAGAGAGAGAGAAAGAGAGAGAGTGCTCAGAGAAAGAGAGAAAGACAGAGAGAGTGCTCAGAGGGTGGGAGAGAGGGAGAGAGAGAGAGTGCTCAGAGAGAAAGAGAAAGAGAGAGAGAGTGCTCAGAGGGTGGGAGAGAGGGAGAGAGAGAGAGTGCTCAGAGAGAAAGAGAAAGAGAGAGAGAGTGCTCAGAGAGTGGGCGCTCATTGTGCTTGTCTTCCCTGCGGAGTGCACATGTACCTGAGCGAGTGTGTTATCTGCCTGCTCTGGCCCCATCTGCGGAGGGTGTGCCGCTCCGTCTGCGGCAGGGAAAATTAAAACGTCACTTTAGGAATGAGGGCAACTCTAAGCTCTGCATGCTAAAGAAGTCTGCCTCTCTCTATCTCTCTCTTTCTCTCTCTCTCTCCCCATTTACCTCTCTTTCTTCTCTTTTTTTCCTCTCTCTCTCCCCCGATTCTCTTCCTGTCTTCCCTTCCTCGTCTCTGTTCCCCCAGCTCTCTCCGTCTCCTCCTCCTCTTTGTCTTCCTCTTCACATCTTTCTCTCTCGGAGCGTCTCTTTCTCTCCCAGTGTTGGTATTTCTGTGCGCGTTTGAAGACACGGGCTTCGCCTGCTAAAGAGGTTGGTTCCGCAGGTGAAGAAGAAGTGGCTGTAATCGCACTGAAAGACCGAGAAAGCCAAGCACTCAGAGACCTTAATTACCTGCCAGCCAAGCGTGGCCGCCACTAGAAAGTTTTGTATAGTCGCTCTGCTAAATGGGAGACTATTTCCCTGAGAGTTTTTCCCTCAGAGCTCATTATCCCTATGATTGTAATACGTATCATTGCTCATTCAATTTTATTTTGTGGCCGTATCCTTAATGTGGTCAATTACAGTATCACACAGAGTGCAGAGAAGAGATAGATAGATAGATAGATACAGTAGATAGATGCATGCATGCATACATACATATATACATACATACACACACACACACACACACACACACACACACACACACACACACACACACACACACACACACACACACACACTCACACACTGTCAGTACTGGGAGCAAGTGAAGCCAGTAGCGCAGCATGTAGACACTGCACAGAACAAGTCATTTGACAAGGAGGGGGGGTTATAAATAAAGGAAAAGTTATAATTGGGGGAGTGAGTCCATCAGTGAGACAGCACTGGGGTAAAAATTCTTCTTCAGCCTGGTCATGCAGGCATACAGGGGTGAAGATGCTGTGGCCCAGGTGGGTGGGGTCTCTGCCTCTGGTGTAGAGGAACATGGCTTTGGGCCTGCAGTGGGTTCTGTAGATGACTGCAGCGGGTTCTGTAGATGACTGCAGCGGGTTCTGTAGATGGCTTCCAGTGTTGGGAGCTGTGATCCTCTGAGCCGTTGTCATGGCGCGCTGCAGGGCCTTCCTGTTGTCAGAGGTGCAGCCAGAGTACCATGCTGTGATGCACACCAAGCATATCACATGCAATCATAGTTTATACACTTACGTACGGGATAATATTTTGATGACAGATCAGTGGCCTTAAACCAGGTGTACTCTTCCGGTCAGCAGTTAGGCAGAAGCACAGAAAGAAAGCGGTATCTTTTAACAGTAGCAGTAGTAGGGCTTTTAGCTAGTGCCATTGCCAGGTTCAGAGATGCTGTGTCTCTGTAGAGAAATCCCCCACACCCTCCAGCTGTTTAGTTATTCCTCTAACGCTCTCTGACATTCCACTCTTTCCCTGCTGTCTCGGCGCAAGGAAGGTGTCAAACGCCAGTGTAACATTAAGCCGGAGTGAGTGGCTGCTGCGGCAGGTATTCTGTGTTTCGACAGGTGCACAGTGGGGTGCACCTATCTCTGTCAGGACCCTCACCTGTGCACGGAACTCCTGTGTATAACACCTCTTTAATGATCAGCTTCTGTGTATAACACCGCTTTAATTATCGGCTTCTGTGTATAACACCTCTTTAATGATCAGCTTCTGTGTATAACACCTCTTTAATTATCGGCTTCAGGAACTAGGGCAGAACCGCATAACACAGACAGGGTACGAATCTAGCAATTGCTTGGATTTTTATCGTGTTTGTAACAGCTGGCACTTGTAGTGTTTATGCTTAGCAATACACACTTCTGTATGCTACAGTGTCAAGGCTTAGCTGTCTGCATATTGAGACGTTTAGAGAGTCTCAACATGTACCTCTACCGGTGGTCTACTGATGACTGGCTTAATTGGCCATTTGCTTTGCCTCTCAGATGTCAAACCATTTCGCTGTTTGGTCAGTGTTTATTATGCGCATTTATAAATGGGTATCATATAGCCTGACAGAAAAAACACAAACCAGGCCTGGCAGTTACCTCTTCACCCTGTGAAGATGACTGTTACTTCATCAGCCAAACTAGCAAGCATGCACACACACACATACGCACACGCACACACACACACACACACACACACACACACACACACACACATATGCACATATGCACATAAACGCACACACATATGCACATACTTACATAAACGCACACACACACGTACTTACATAAACGCACACACACACACACACACGTGTGTCAAAGCAGTTTAATTAAAACCAGTTCAGATGTATGACACGTGCAAAGTGCGGTCAGAGGGCGTGAAACCTCACCCTCACATGACACACATACTTCAAACGAAAGCGAACGCTGGCCTGGACGGGTAAACCCTTACATGACACACACACACACACACACACACACACACACACACACACACACACACACACACACACACACACACACACACACACACACACACTGGCCTGGACGGGTAAATGACGAGCAGCATCCCACATTCACTGACTCACCCCTAATTAGGCTTTACTGCGCTATTATCGAGTGTCTTTGATATGAGTCGTCTCTTGACGTGAAACGTTGGCCCGAGTCGATTTAAGAGCACCATTTCAGGCGTTCTCCAGACGTAGATATAGATTCCCAACAAGACGCCTGCCCCCGAGGACGGATCCGGGTGTTGCCAAACCTGGATGAGAATATAAGCACTTATTTAAGTCCGTAGACTGGCGTTAGATAATGTTACATTGATTTTAGCTCCGACTCCAACTGTGCTGAAATGCCTGCCTTGATGTGGACATAGAGGTACCCTGTGGATTGAGACTGGTTATTGAGGTATTCAAATGAAGAAAAAAAAACATGACTGATAAAATGAAAAGCGAACCATGAACTTTTATTTTGTGTGCCCTAATCAACTCTGTCACACCTCTGTTTCAGCCAAAGATTTTTTAAATGTAATGGTATAATTGGGCACATGCTGTTAGGTGTGTTGAGTGTTTCACCTGTTTGAGTGTTTACCATTTTTGTAACATTTACCGAAGACCTCAGGTATAGATGTCCTGTATAACCTGTAATAAAGACCTCAGGTACAGATTTCCTGTATCACCTGTAAACCCTTGACCTCTGACCCCTCCTGCAGGGAGGAGGATGAGTTTTCGGAGCTGCGCTCAGAGCTCAGCCACAGCCAGCAGGAGGCCAACGAGGACCCCGACCAGGAGCAGGCGTCCATCTCGCTGCCCGAGAACCAGTCCACCCTGGTGACCGCCGACATGGGTGAGCGCGCCCCACACCCCTCAAGCCCCTCCTGAGTGCATGTGACAGAGATACCCCCCCCCCCCCCCCCCAAACTGGGAGGAGAGGGGACCGATGTTTTGTTTTTCCCTGTGCATACACACCAATTACCCTCTTCACAGAATCCTGAAAGGCACCTTAGCTTCCTCCTCGGATGCTTGCGAACAGGCTCAGTCCTGAAGCCCTACTGCTGCTGCAGGCATACTACATCTGCTGTTGTGTTCCTCTGGATGTCGTTTGTGCTTTGAAGTGTTTTCTCTCCCGTGCGCCTCGCAGAGGGGATGATTCATGGCAGTCATAAAGCCAGAGCAGTGAAGTTAAATGCTATCCAGAAGACAATTTACACGATTCGACCTGCAGTCTGAAGAACTCTAATGATAGGCCACGTGTCTCTGAGAGTGGTGTCTGAATGTTTGCCCGATGCTTATGTGTGTGTGTGTGTGTGTGTGTGTGTGTGTGTGTGTGTGTGTGCACGTGTGTGTGCTTTGCATGCATCCTTGGAGTCGCTCAATGGAAAATTGATTTGGTTTTTGTTTCCCTCACGCTCGTTCCCCCTCATGCTATTTATACAGGTGTCGTCTTAGCCGGTCGTAGAGAGAGAGAGAGAGAGAGCGCCACAATCTCTTTTCAGATGGTGAACCAAAGAGGCTTATCGTTCCGCTGTTCATTATCGCCATCCTCTAGAGAGGGAGGGAGAGAGAAAGAAAGAGAGAAAATCTTTTCCAATCACGCGGAGTTCTTTTGTATCGCTCGCACGTCGAGCTCTCTATCTCTCCGACCGAAGCCCACAATAGAGTTGACGCCAAAAGCAGGCATTGTTGCCCCCCGCACGCCCAAGCCTTGCCCCTCCAATCAGTACATCAGCCCCCATGGTGATAATTGCAATTGCATTGTGGGCAAAACACGGTTTTATTTGTCTCTGGCAGTTGAGACAATTGTCAATTGTCAATCGACTCACTTGCACAGATGTGTCTCTGCGAATTAGCATTTTTAATTCAAAGCTCGGGATAATGGTCCTGTTTTTTTTTTTTGTTTTTGGTTGGAAATCAAAATCAGCAGTCGCATCGGTTTTTGGCAGAATTGTGGGACCAGATGCTATCAACAAGCGCTAGCATTTTTGGGGTATGGAAGGCAGCACATGGCTAAAAGATAGTTATCTTCTGAAAAGAGTTTGCGCCAGCGTCTCCTTCTGGGCTCCAGGTGTGCTACTGGACACTCCTGTTACAAGCTAGTTTTTGCTAAACATCCCATTTGGTCCATTACTCTAAACACATACAAAGTCCTCTTGCAACTCCAAACTCCCCATAATAATGACTTAATGTCGTCGAGTGTTTTTCTGGCTAAGTGTGTTGCTGTTGACAAATGGCTCTGTCTGTCCCATGTCCTCCCTCAGCCACCTGCATGCCAGTTTTCCGTGTTTTAGTGGGTTAGGCGTTCTTCTGTCTCTCTGTCTGTGTGTCTCTGTGTTAACATCCCCTTGTCCCTCCTCAGACACGTCTGTGTGTCTCCGTGTTAATATCCCCCCTGTCCCTCCTCAGACACGTCTGTGTGTCTCCGTGTTAATATCCCCCTTGTCCCTCCTCAGACACGTCTGTGTGTCTCTGTGTTAATATCCCCCCTGTCCCTCCTCAGACACGTCTGTGTGTCTCCGTGTTAATATCCCCCTTGTCCCTCCTCAGACACGTCTGTGTGTCTCTGTGTTAATATCCCCCCTGTCCCTCCTCAGACACGTCTGTGTGTCTCCGTGTTAATATCCCCTTTGTCCCTCCTCAGACACGTGTAGCGACTTGAACTCGGAGCTGCAGCGGGTGCTGCTGGGGCTGGAGAGCGTGGTGTGCGGCCGCAAGAAGAGCACCTGCAGCCTGTCCGTGGCCGAGGTGGACCGCCACATCGAGCAGCTGACCACCGCCAGCGAGCACTGCGACCTGGCCATCAAGGTACACCGCATCACTCTGTGTGCATGTGAGGGGCGGGGTGGAGGGCGTGGCGAAGGCTCTAGGTGTCCATCTGGATGAGAATAAGACTCTGAGGAATAAGCAGCGGTCTGATGTCACATACAGAAACGTACAGGATTGTATCGGGATGAGAAGAGTCTCCCGGGGAAGACAACGTCAACACAAGGAATAGCATATATTGCATCTGAGGAAAGTAAAACATCTCAAACAGCTGCTTATTAGCATGTATGGTTGAAATGTCGACTGAAATATCAACTGGTTGGGCAGAACCAGAAACATCACAGGTTTCTCACTTCCTGAGCAAGAACTTGTCCAGATCTGTTTAAGTGTCTATGGACTTCAAAGGCCTTGAGCTCATGAAGATTCGCCATAGCCCAGACCAGATCACACAGGACAGGGATGTGAGCTTCGAAATGAGATTAGTCCAACCTCAGCTCTCTCTCCATCTCTCTCTGTCTCTCTATCTCCTCAGTTATTTAATTGGCTTTCAGAGATCAATATTAGCGGTAATATCTCAGCCGGCCAACAAAGCGTCTGAATCCTCTTTTGAGACGGCACCAGTCACCAGCCCTTTCACATTAGAGACTCATTAATTAAACCACTGATGAAAACATTCATGAATTCATTCAATATTCATATCACACTACCACTTCAACCACCCACTTCTCAGTGACAGGCTCTATTTAACGCATCTAGACTGATGCAGTGGGGGTGATACCTTGGCGCTGGACCCTGCTGTGGTGTCTGTGAGACGCTGTCCTGTCTCTCGGGGACGGCTCAGGGACGGGGGGGGACTGTAATTGCTTTGCTGGTGCAG
>NC_045163.1:21813597-21818597 GCF_900700415.2 Clupea harengus | reverse complement strand
ATTCCCAGTGACAATGCTTACCATCAATGGCACTGTATAAATAAAATTGAAAATAAACAATAAAGCCAAGCCATTATGGCTGTAGATTTCCACCCTAACCAAGCAGCACCATCAGATGCGACCAGTGAGTTGACTGAGTCTGACATTAATTCACTGAGCCTTAGTGAGTAAGGGCTTTACAGTGGAACCAAAAAAAACCCACTGCTGCTATTGGAATGTGCCAAGCCACACCACACACACACTGGCTTCAGTTTATACTTAACAACCTGCCAAGAGGTTTAATATTAGTTTGAGGAGTCGGGCCATAAAGACGATGTCTTTGATCGTGTTAACAGGGTCAGGGCTCCTGTTCTTTATCACTTGCCCTGACATTCGTTTGGATGTTGGCCTCCGCCTTCGACATCACCACCACAAGTCCGCTCTGAGCAGAAACTCAATCCGCTGTGACAACGCCCGTCCGTTCTCGAGCACGACTCCACACCATAACCTCCTGTTGTGATTGGCTCGCTGCAGGAATGAGGTTTTGGGCTGTGTGGTTTTGTTTTGTTTTTTCGCTCCAGTTGTGGGTACCTAGCCCTGTTACTGAGCGAGCAGCCTGGACGAAGGTGCTCTCTTGTGGGCTGCGTGTGTGTGCATGAGCAGCCTGTAGCGAGGAGAGACGTAGCGGGCGCTAACCTCCACAGGCCAAGATCCAATCAAAGCAACCACCGCCACTAACCCCAGCTTGTAATTTAGAGCCCGGAACATGTCGGGTTCAAAGGCCACGGTGCCGAGAACTCAAATATATCCGTGGCCTCTACGTGCTCCGGGCCAAGCCAACGGCGGATACGCATATGATTTGGAATTAAGATGGATTTATTTTAGCCTGCTATAAAAAAAAACACTGGACAGTGCAGTGATGCGTTGTGGAGCAGGGAGTTCGAGAGCGGGAAGACCTGCTGTCTGGATCGTGTTTCCGGAAGTGGAATTCCATCATCGTCAAGAGGGGGAAGTAGGGAGGCTTTTTTTTCTTTCTTGTCTTAAAAAAAAAAAATGGAAGACAAGCTCAACCAAAAGCTCTGAGTCGATCGATCCGCCCACCACTTTTAGTCGCCTAATCAAATCAATCGTCCTGCGAAGGCCTGCAGAGCTTCTCAGAGGTGGAACACAATTAGAGTGCAGAAGGGATAGGAGGATGGAGAATGGGGGAGCGGGTGGAGGGGGGGTTAGACTGATGGCTTCGGATGATGCTGAGACTGCTGGAGCATTCTCAACCCCCCCCCCCACACACACACACACACCCTCACCCTCCACCCCCCACCCTCCGAGAAGGATGACCTGGGATGAGATGGCAGGCGCAGCAGAAAAAGGATGGCCCCGGCTAGCACAGAGCACCTGTTTCCCATAATCCCCTGGGCTAATGAAATCTGTCCGGTGGCAGACTAATTGGACAAATGCACGACGTTACTTAAAGGGGAGGGGGGAGCGGGCCGGTGTCCTCAGAGACTCAGGGCCCTCGCTAGCGCTCGCCCTAATTGAAATGGATCCTCGTCTCCTCTTTCCATCCCTCACTCTCTCTCTCTCTATTTCTTTCTTTCTCTCTCTCGTTCTCTTTCTGCCTCCATCTCCTAGACTTTTTCACTCACCCAATCTCTCACTCACAATCTATCTCTTATCTTGCCTTCCATCTCTCCCTCTCTATCTATCTCACTTTCGCATTGACTCTCCCTCTTTTTCGACATCTCAATCTTTTAGTCTCTCTCTCTCTCTCTCTCTCTCTGTCTCTCTCTCACTCTCTCTGTCTCTCTCACTCTGTCTCTCTCTCTCTCTCTCTGTCTCTCTCTCTCTCTCTCTCTCTCTCTCTGTCCCTCATACACGTGTGTGGCTAGATGCCCTGCTGGAAGCCTCATACGTCTTTGCCCTTTGCCGAAGGAGACGCGGTAGGAAATTGGGGCCTCATCCTTCCCCATAAACTCATTTAACACGCGCATGAACCGGCTGCGTATGAACAGGCTGCGTATGAACAGGCCACCCCTGCTCTTTTAAAAGCCCAGAAATGCATCTTCCTCTCTGGCCTCATAAGCGCCCGACCTTGGGCTCCTCCAGCTCTTTTGCGGAGCCATGGCTCTCCATTCATTCCCTGCTGTTTTTATTGAAGAGAATCGATTAACAAAAACAGAGAGACTCAGACAAATCTGCACTGGGGTCAAAGACGAGAGGACCTCATCGGGGAATGTGCACACGGAAAGAGCATGATATTAAACAACACTCGCACAACACTAGTGAACATTCAACACTCGCACAACACTACTGAACATTCAACACTCGCACAACACTACTGAACATTCAACACTCGCACAACACTACTGAACATTCAACACTCGCACAACACTACTGAACATTCAACACTCACACAACACTACTGAACATTCAACACTCGCACAACACTACTGAACATTCAACACTCGCACAACACTACTGAACATTCATTCAGAGCACATAGAGACTCCGACATCTAAGGGGGAGCTGAGAGGCGCAAAAGGACGAGATAAGAGAACCACAGTGATACAAGTTAGGAAGGACCGGGTGGAGATAGGAGCTGAACAAAAGCACTAAAGAATTTGGCCGGAGAGGCACTATATTATAGTGCCAAGCATTACAGAAAAGCTTTAAACAGAGCTTCAATGATTCCGAATGTCTCACAAAGGGTTGGCTGTGTGGAATGCAGAACACCAGCGTAGTGAACATTCTGAGAGAACGTACAGAGTTGTGTGAGGTTTGGTGGCTTTGAAGTGATGATGGCAGAGGCAGGAGAGACTCTTCTGTCACGTGTGCCCAGTTCTCATTAAGAGCCAGGACTCATACAACGCCCTTGTCCGCCTCATTGAAGGTGGATACATCTGCTGGACAAAAACACGATAACCTTGAGAAAGTACAAGAAGATACTGCAAACATAACACTTTCGGTAACAAAGAAGTCTTGTCGGCTGGAAGCGATAACATTCACACCAGCACCTGGCCCATGACGCAGCATCTGAAAAAACACCCATGAACTCTCCACCCCGTACCCCACGTGGACACCTCACCAATATTAACCAATCACAGACTTAGTCACTGAATGGGGTGCTATGTCAGAGACTGTAAGAAGAGAAAGGTAAAACACTGACTGTACAAACAGTCATTTTCTACAGTTTCTTTCTTATTCTTATCTTACAAGTTTACACAAGGTCAACGGATACAGGTATATCCTTTCCATGTTGTCAGACCCTTATCATAACATTTAGGAGCCTGTCAGTGGCTAAAACAAGCAGTTTACTCAGTTTCGCATTCTAACTCAATACTGAATCGATTTCATTTTGTCCCTAGTAAAACTTTTGGCCCAAAAATAACTAAAAATAGGGAAATAGAAATATAATATATATAACAAACAGAAATATTTCCCTTTAATTTAAGCAGATAATCGTTTGTGTAAAATCGTTTGTTTTACTCCCGTTTTGCAGCGCCTCCTACTGAAGGCGGCCATGTTGCAGCATGTTTTGCCGCTTGAGGGGGCGTATGTCGGTGGGAAAGTGACGTCACTGCATACCCTCTATAGATGTGCAGTGTTGGGGAGGCTACGGTGAAAGCATACCTTTGCCAGCTACCAATTACTTCACGCTGGAAGAAAAAAAAAATCACTCGCTTCCTATTATGGCCCTAAATTGTTTGTAGTTTCAATAGTTAACCACACAAAAACGGGCAGAAGTCATTTTTAAGCTCAATATGAATGTAGTTGAACTACCAGCAAGCTACTGCAAAATGTAGTTAAACTATTACTTTAATGACATGTTTTTCACTACTCCCCAACGCTTTATATATGTAGGTGTGTGTGTGTGTGTGTGTTTGTGTATACTGTGTTGGCTTGTGGAGCAGTGTGTCGGTGGCAGAGTAGCAGTCCTTTCTTTGTCCTTTGGCAACCAGCCGGTTGGCATAAGCACCTGGTCCCCCAGTCCCCCGCCCCGCCCCGCCCCCCCTCTCTTTCTCTCTGTACCTCTACCTCTGTCTCTGGCACTCCACTCCTCTCGCTTACAGCTTTCTCTTCCTTTGTCTCGCTTCAACCTCCTCTCCGCCTCTCTCTCTCTCTCTCTCTCTCTCTCTCTCTCTCTCTCTCTCTCTCTCTCTCTCTCTCTCCGTCCTGTCCTCAGTGGGTTTGTAGGAGAACTCAATGGGTAGAACTGCTTCAGAGGTCATCCCTTAGTAGAGCCTGTATATCATTACAGACCTGTCTACTGTTTCCTTCTCTTTTTCTCTCTGTCGTTGATTATGTACAGTATGTATGGTTTTATTTATCTAACAAGTTGTTTATTTATTCGCCTCATCATTTATATCTTTCAGTCTTTTTTTTTTCTCTCTCTCTCATTTACTCTCTATTGTTTTTTTATGTGTGTGTTTGTGTTGCACCTGATCTCACCTTGTTCAATGTGTGTGTGTGTGTGTGTGTGTGTGTGTGTGTGTGTGTATGTGTGCTCGTGCACATGTGTGTTGCACCTGACCTCACCTTGCTCGATATGTGTGTGTGTGTGTGTGTGTGTGTCTGTTTGTACCTCCCTTTGGATTAACACTCCATCACCTGGAGCTGCCCTCTCATCTGCTACCTTGAAGACTTTACACATTGACCGCCCCCCAACACACACACACCACCTGCCTCACTAGCAGCAAGGCCGGCTGCTCATGTGTGTTCCTGTGTGTTCTTGTGTGTGTGTGTGAGTGTGAGTGTGTGTGTGTGAGTGTGTGTGTGTGTGTGTGTGTGTGTGTGTGTGCTCTGAGTGTGTGTGTGTGTGTGTGTGTGTGTGTGTGTGTGTGCGTGTGTGTGCTCTGTGAGTGACCTCTGTGTTAACTCCGAACACAACAGAGGCAGTGGAGGCCTGAGGCGGTCCATCAGAGGCCATTAAACCAGCAGCACCAGAGCAGCCTGTCTGCCTCCCCGCGGCCCAGCACTTTAAACAGGACCAGCGCTACATTGAAGTGGGAAAGCATACTTTC
>NC_045163.1:21801097-21806097 GCF_900700415.2 Clupea harengus | reverse complement strand
AAGTAAAAGTTTTTGCAAGACTACTGCAGGCAGTATATCTGCAGTATGTCAACAAGAGACACTCATTCACTCTTTCATCTCTCTGTCAAACTGTCCATCTCCTACTCTTTCTTTGTCCTGTGCTTAACATTCTCTCCATCTCCTCTCTCTCCTTCTCCTTCCTGCCTCACTTTTGTCTCATGGTCAAGTCAATTTCACACCAGGTATTTTTCCATGGTCTCCTGCTGTGAAAGGGCCTATTGAGCCTGTAAATGTGTGTGTGTGTGTGTGTGTGTGTGTGTGTGTGTGTGTGTGTGTGTGTGTGTGTGTGTGTGTGTGTGTGTGTGTGTGAGTGAGTGTGTGTGTGTGTGTGTGTGTGTGTGTGTGTGTGTGTGTGTGTGTGTGTGTGTGTGTGTGTGTGTGTGTGTGTGTGTGTGTGTGTGTGTGTGTGTGTGTGTGTGTGTGTGAGTGTGTGTGTGTGTATGTGGGCTCACGTGGGAGAGAAGCATGATGAATGCAAGCCTTTACTCTCCCAGCCGTTACTCTGTTTATAATCTTGACATACACAGGTGACTTTCCTTTAAAAGCCCCCTGTGTCATGTTTTCCTCTTCCTCCCTCTCTCTCTACCTCTCTTTCTCCCCCCCCCCCCCCCCCCCCACACACACACACACACACACACACCTCTCCTGACGCCTGTGAACTTTAGTCCAACTTAAGCAGACAGGAGTGTGTGTGTGTGTGTGTGTGTGTGTGTGTGTGTGTGTGTGTGTGTGTGGTGGAAGTGCCGTGTGGTGCCCTCCATAACAAGTGCTCTGATATTCCCCTGGGTTGCTGTAAATGGAGCTTTAGATGCTCCTGCAGCAGGACTGTGGTGCACTGACTGGAGGTCTTCATCCTGCTAACGAGCAGCTGTGGTGTTGCTGTTCGCTGTTAGTTGGACAGGGCTGGCCTGACTGCGCTGGAGGAATGACCATCTTAACTGTGCAGTCGCCACTTTTAGGATCATTCTCATGTCTTAGTCAAAATCCCGAAGGTGCAGTTTGCAGTTTTCAGTTCTTGCTGTCAACAATTAGCAAGACAGCTTGAATGAAATGCAAGAAATGTTGCGTTGGGGAACAGCGCCGGAGTGTTCACCGTTCCTGGACTCGAAGCATCTTTACTTATTGAGAATAAAAACTGGACACACACAGACAGACACACAAACTGCCCCTTTTGAAATGGAAATAAAATGATTCCTAACGCAGAGGATCCGTGAACAGTGTGGTTGCTGCGACTTGTTTACTTGTGCCTCTTAACATATTAACAGTTTGTTTGCATGCTGTGTGTGTGTTTGTTTGTTTGTTTGTTTGTTTGTGTACTATTTGCATGCGCGTGTGGGCGTGCAGCCGCATCGAGCACCTGAAGTCCCAGAACGACCTGCTGACCATCACGCTGGAGGAGTGCAAGGGCAACGCCGAGAGGATGAGTATGCTGGTGGGCAAGTACGAGTCCAACGCCACCGCACTCAGACTCGCATTGCAGTACAGGTACGCAGGAGTGTGTGTGTGTGTGTGTGTGTCTGTGTGTGTGTGTGTGTGTGTGTGTGTGTGTGTGTGGGTGAGCAACGCTGAGAGGATGAGTATGCTGGCGGGCAAGTAGGAGTTCAACACCACTGCACTCAGTCTCACACTGTTGTACAGATACACAGGAGTGTGTGTGTATGTGTGTGAAGAGCTTCTGTTTTTAATGAGTAGTGTTTGATAAGCTTTTCTGATGACTGCATGTAGTGTGTGACCTATGAGGGGCCGTGTAGGCCATAATTCAAACTTGACTCTCATACACACCATTGAAGACCTTTTGCCTTTCACAAACACTACTGAAATACACTCACATTCACTACTAAACACCCCTCACGTACACTAGTGAAAATGGAACCTCACACAATGACAACTGAAAACCTCTCATACTCATGAGTGAGAACCTCTCTTATACCACAGTGAACACCTCTCACACATACAACTGAAAATGTAACCTCTCACACATACAACTGAAAATGTAACCTCTCACACGCACAACTGAAAATGTAACCTCTCACACGCACAACTGAAAATGTAACCTCTCACACGCACAACTGAAAATGTAACCTCTCACACGCACAACTGAAAATGTAACCTCTCACACGCACAACTGAAAATGTAACCTCTCACACGCACAACTGAAAATGTAACCTCTCACACGCACAACTGAAAATGTAACCTCTCACATTCATTACTGAAAATGTAACCTCTCACACGCACAACTGAAAATGTAACCTCTCACATTCATTACTGAAAATGTAACCTCTCACACGCACAACTGAAAATGTGACCTCTCACACACACAACTGAAAACGTAACCTCTCACATTCATTACTGAAAATGTAACCGTTCACATGCACAACTGAAAATGTAACCTCTCACACACAACTAATTATAGTCTTGTGGTGATATCGCCGCTGCATTATGTACCCAGTTTGGAACGACACAGGGTTTTTCTGAGAGGAATGTGCGGAGGTGGTGTGCTGAGCAGGGGCCTTGTCAGTGACTTTTTTGCAATGCCTCTATCCATTGAATAGGGAATGTATTTCACATATGTGTAGAACCTATTTGGAATGGCTGACCTTACATAAAACGGCAGTGAAAAAGCCCAGAGAGAGGAGGCAAACAGTACCTCTGCCTCAATGAGGGGGGCGTGTGAGAGCATGGAAACAGGACTTTCAATTGAAACGTCAAGTGATTAATAATGGGAGACCAATGCTGGAGCTCAACGGTTTGCTTCAAACGATGGAACAGAAGATAACTCACATTGCTTTGAACATTTTTGGAACCTCAAAAATAGATTTGGCTTTTCGACGAACAGCGGAGACTACATGTTAGCAATAGCAGTATTCGCTCACATTTCATTGATAGTTATCAGAGTAAGCTCTTGCTCCGTTGGTTTCCCATTATTTCTCTTAGGATAGTTTAATGGCTATGTGAAGTCATTTAACATCACATAAGTGGTTGTAATCACTTTGAACCATGAAGACTGTGTTTTATTGGTGAGCTGTTTGAGAAATTAAACGTTGCCGCTAATTTTGTGTTTCCTGTTGTTATGGTTATCCAGGTGCTATGCTAGCAAAAGCTAACTAGCTAGCTAAGGAAACTTGTAATAACCATAATCGATTTAAATGGAAAAGTGACATTTGCCTGACACAGTTATCTAGCTGATGTTATTGTCTCCTCGATTTAGCTTCTCCCTCTTCCTCATTAACCTGTAGCATTTTGCGTTGATCGATTGCGAGGTAAAAGTGTTGCTGTGGATGTACCCCTCCATAGCATACCAGGGACTTTGCTGCCTACTTTTAGAAAATATTTCTTTCGACCCTTGACTCCAGAAAGTGTGGGCAATACTGTCTAGACGCACGCCCTCCCTTCGTTTTCCGTTTTCTATTATCAAAACAAAAAACAGAAAATGGGTCGTTTTCCGCTTTTTGTTTTCCTATTTCTAAATGGTAATTTGGTTTTCTCATTTCAAAACGAAAATCCGTTGGCCGCACACGGACCCCCCTTCTACCAACTCCTCCAACATTGAAATGAATAGCTTTTAATTTGACAGCTAGTCGCGCCTTAATGAACATCCGTTACACTGAAATGACTTCCGTTACATCGAAATGACTTCCGTTTCAGCAAGAATCCTCACACACACACTAGTGAAATACACTCGCATCACTACTCTGCACCTCTCACACAGACCAGTGAAAATTAAATATGTACAGAATTGTAGTGAGTGCAGTATTTTTTTTCAAACTAAACAGAAGTTTTTATATACAGTACCAGTCAAAAGTTTGGACACACCTTCTCATTTTTTGAGAAGATTTTTCTTTGATTTTATTATTTTGTACATGGTAGATACAACTTTTTTTGTTTAGCACATAATTCCATAGATGTTCTTTTGTAGTTTAAATGTCTTCAGTATAAATCTACAATGTAGAAAATAATAAAAGTAAAGAAAACACTTGTTGTGTCAACTTTTGACTGGTACTGTAGTATAATGTGTTTTATTATATTATAAAAGAATGTCTTATAATATTTGTAGGCCTATTATATGTATACATATATATATATATATATATATATATATATATATATATATATAATTTTAGTAATATAATAACAGTTGATTGCCTAATAGAACACAGTTGAATAGCTGAAATAAAATTGTAAAACAATATATAATGTATCCACACAAAATCATTGACATTTCATTCAAATGCACATTAAGATTAGTGATAAAAATGCCAAGGTTGGCAATATAGCTTATTTTAGGGGATTATAAGACAAAATGATCAGTTAAATTGTTATCACAGTTTGCATCTACTGTATTTTGTACAGTAAACTTTTGTGCACACAAAGTATGAAGCATACATACAATTGTCTTTTCTTGCTTGGTAAATTGTCCTATAATTAGTTGTGTGTGAGAGGTTACATTTTCAGTTGTGTGTATGAACGGTTACATTTTCAGTAACGAATGTGAGAGGTTACGTTTTCAGTTGTGTGTGTGAGAGGTCACATTTTCAGTTGTGCGTGTGAGAGGTTACATTTTCAGTAATGAATGTGAGAGGTTACATTTTCAGTTGTGCGTGTGAGAGGTTACATTTTCAGTTGTGCGTGTGAGAGGTTACATTTTCAGTTGTATGTGTGAGAGGTTACATTTTCAGTTGTATGTGTGAGAGGTTACATTTTCAGTTGTATGTGTGAGAGGTGTTCACTGTGGTATAAGAGAGGTTCTCACTCATGAGTATGAGAGGTTTTCAGTTGTCATTGTGTGAGGTTCCATTTTCACTAGTGTACGTGAGGGGTGTTTAGTAGTGAATGTGAGTGTATTTCAGTAGTGTTTGTGAAAGGCAAAATGTCTTCAATGGTGTGTATGAGAGGCAAGTTTGAATTATGGCCTACACGGCCCCTCATAGTGACCAGTGTGTGTGTGTGTTCAACTGTCATCATTTATGTCATAGACCGTA
>NC_045163.1:21791097-21793597 GCF_900700415.2 Clupea harengus | reverse complement strand
GGCAGCTGACCAGAGCAGCTCTGCCAAGTGGTGGTCTATACCCACTCTAGTCTATACCCACTCTAGTCTATACCCACGCTCTAGTCACGCTCTAGTCTATACCCACGCTCTAGTCTATACCCACTCTAGTCTATACCCACGCTCTAGTCTGTACCCACGCTAGTCTATACCCACTCTAGTCTATACCCACGCTCTAGTCTGTACCCACGCTAGTCTATACCCACGCTAGTCACGCTCTAGTCTATACCCACTCTAGTCTATACCCACTCTAGTCTATACCCACGCTAGTCACGCTCTAGTCTATACCCACTCTAGTCTATACCCACTCTAGTCTATACCCACGCTCTAGTCTATACCCACTCTAGTCTATACCCACTCTAGTCTATACCCACGCTAGTCACGCTCTAGTCTATACCCACTCTAGTCTATACCCACTCTAGTCTATACCCACGCTCTAGTCTATACCCCCTCTCTAGTCTATACCCACGCTCTAGTCACGCTCTAGTCTATACCCACTCTATTCTATACCCACTCTCTAGTCTATACCCACGCTCTAGTCTATACCCACTCTAGTCTATACCCACGCTCTAGTCTATACCCACGCTCTAGTCTATACCCACTCTAGTCTATACCCACTCTAGTCTATACCCACGCTCTGGTCTATACCCACTCTAGTCTATACCCACTCTAGTCTATACCCACTCTAGTCTATACCCACTCTCTACTCTATACCCGCTCTAGTCACGCTCTAGTCTATACCCACTCTAGTCTATACCCACTCTAGTCTATACCCACTCTAGTCTATACCCACGCTCTGGTCTATACCCACTCTAGTCTATACCCACTCTAGTCTATACCCACTCTAGTCTATACCCACTCTAGTCACGCTCTAGTCTATACCCACTCTAGTCTATACCCACTCTAGTCTATACCCACTCTAGTCTATACCCACTCTAGTCACGCTCTAGTCTATACCCCCTCTAGTCTAAACCCACTCTAGTCTATACCCACTCTAGTCTATACCCACGCTCTAGTCTATACCCACTCTAGTCTATACCCACTCTCTCTAGAAGCTGTCTAATAAATGCTGCCAGCACCCCTGGGTTTTGATCCTAAGGGTTTGTCTGTAGCTGTGATGTCTAATTTCCTGTGCAGATGTCCCCCCAGGTAGCCAGCAACAGTGGGTTGTCCCTTTTCAGACATTAGATGTGGGAGGGTGCTTTCACACCAGAGGAGCTTTGAGTTCAGTTCAGTTCATCCAAATTTTCGCACAATAAATACATCACTTTTAAACAAGAAACTACTTCTTCTTCTACATCCACTTGATCAAATGTCCAAAAAGATGAAGAAAAACAAGTGTGGCTTTCCTCTTTTCCCCTTTCCATAGCCTAGCGCCATTGGTAAATAACAGCTGCAGCTCATGTACTGTTGACATAAAGGGACCGTGATTCTTCACCAAATAATATAATGTGAAAGAGACCAGCGGGAGCAGGGGGAGGAGGGAATAATCGCACCCGGTTTCGGACCAGCAGAACAGACCAAGTGTGAAAACAGCCCAAATGGATAGCTACTGTCCCCCCACCACACATTAAGTCGCACACATACAACTCCCCCAGCACACACTGAGCACATAACACAAACACACACACACACACACTGAGAACATAACACGCTAGCAGCAGCAGCAGCTGTGGGGTGCTAAACTTACATGACCCGTGTTCAAAGCACCAACACGCACTAAGCGTCAGCTATCAGATGTGTAATGAGCTAGTGTTACGCTAGTTTCCCCCCCAGTCGCGTGTTAAATGCAGGAGAGGAGCGGGCTGACGTCCCTCGTCACGCATTAAGTGCACAGACGCAGCGCTAACGACTAGCGCCGCGCTCACACACCTCATTCAGTGTTCATCGTCAGTGATCCAGAGCGTGGCAGCCATAAATCTCTCCCTTGGCACTCTCTCACTCTTCCTCTCTCTCGTTCCCTCTCTCTGTTTCTCTCAGTCTCTCCTCTTCTCTCACTCACTGTCTCTTATTCACACTCTCTTCCGTGTCCTCTGAGGATATGAGCCCCTTCCACAAGTCCTCCGCAGTGCATCAGATGCCTACTAACCAACAGCATAAATGAAGAGCACTATTTACTACTATTAGTGCTATTGGTCCTATTGCTTCATAACTAGTCACAGGCTTTGTAGCGTGAGGACTGGGGACTTTCTGTATGTATCAGCCTGTATCCTAGACCTGTCTGAGTGTGTGTGTGTGTGTGTGTGTGTGTGTCCACAGGAGAGCAGACAGGCGAGGAGAGTATTACGCAGGCGCTGAAGCGGGCGCACGACTGCCGTAAGACGGCGGAGACAGCGGCCAAAGACCTGCTGGTGCGGCTGGACGGGAGCTGCGGAGCCTTCAGTGGCAGCGGCTGCAGCACCCAGCCCTGGGAGAGCCTGTCGTCAAACAGCCACACCAGGTGAGTGCGTGTGTGTGTGTGTGTGTGTGTGTGTGTGTGTGT
>NC_045163.1:21783597-21786097 GCF_900700415.2 Clupea harengus | reverse complement strand
CAAACCACTGAGTCTCCATATTTGCACACAGAAGATTAACAGAGATTCATTTTTCCTCAAAAGTGCTTAAGAGCTCTGAAGGTTGCCTCGTCCTTGACGAAAAGTGTGTGTGTGTGTGTATGTGTGTGTGTGTGTGTGTGTGTGTGTTTGTGTGTGTGTGAGAGAGAGAGTCACTTCTTATCATTATCAGCTGGATGTCCTCTTTAGCTCTTCAGTGGGTGGAGAAGCTTTTCACGCCAGCGGCATTATCAGAAGGTCGCATGAGTTCACATGAGCCTCCATCCTCAGCTCAGCATCACTTCAATACAAATCTAACCTACACAAACATAGGGCTGACTGCATCATCACAACAAATACACAGCAGTAAACAGCCAATAACCAATCAACCAGATTAACACACACACAAAACAACACGACAACAACAACAACAAAAACTTGGGCGCAAAGAACATAAATTCAAACAAAACTAAACTAAACATAAACAAGCAGACGACATGTAAAAACAAATAAGCACGCTTTTGCTGAAGGAGAAAGGAATCAGTACAGTGTGCTCACTCACTCACTGTGGAAACCTTCCAGAATGATCTACAGGGGCTCTCTAAGACATGGGGGTGTTGACCGAGAGGGCCCAGGGTGAGTTAGCATCATAACTCACATGTGGCTGTGTGGGGGACGAGAGGCTCCACACAGGCCCTCTTAGCTGTAGACGTTGGCTCATGGTCAGCACCAGGAGAGCTCAGGCGTAACCACAGCAACACACCCCCTGTTTGTGTGTGTGTGTGGGTGGGTGTGTGTGCGTGTGTGTGTGCATGTGTGTGCGTGTGTGTTTGGGGCAAAGGGGTCAAAGAAAGATGAGGAAAAATGTGTCCTTCACGCTCTCAATAGCTTTAGATTTTCTTTTGTGACGTTTTTTTACGTGCACACATGAACGCACATTTCCTGCACATACACACCATGCACATGCACGTGTGCGCACACAGTCTCACACACACACACACACACACACACACACACACAGTCACACTTCTCTTCCCACCAAAAGAAAGTTGTCTGTCTTGCCTCACAAAGGACTTTTCTAATCCTAAAAACTTGTGACGTTTGTGTGTGTGCGTGTGTGTGTGTGTGTGTGTGTGTGTGTGACCTTGAAGCTGTGGAGTGTCCGTTTTTTTACCCACAATCCTCCCTCAGCGGGAGATAGGATCTCTAGCTGGTGGCGCCGCAGGACTCGCGGTCAGAGAGCGGATTAAGCAGACCTGTCTGAAACTGCGCACACACACACACACACACATACACACACATACACCTCAACACACTGCGCTAATTTACACAAGGACACACACACACACCTCAACGCACAGCACTGGTTCCCATCCTCTTGCAGTGAAAGGATCCGATGAACGTGGGGCCAACATTTACACATGACATGTCTGTCTTAGTGTTTATTTCTCTGAGTGTGCGTGCATGCATTAGTGTGTGTACGTGTGTGTATGTATGTTTATTTTTGTGTGTATGTATGTGCAATTACTTGTACCGCTTCAGATGCAGCCCAAGTGAGCTTGTTGTGCTCGACTGCATAATTGTGCTGTGAGACTCTCAGGAATGTGGTTATTATCATGATATGTGGACTGTGTGGGGCTTTGCACTCAGGTCAGCTTACAGTCTGTATACATATACGCGGGGACTTCTTACATTCATCTGTAGGAGGGCAGGTTTCACATGCCAGGAAGATGAGTTTGATGAGCTTTAAGTATTTAGTGTGTGATTGTATACATAAGCTACATTTGGCCTTTGTGTGAGTTTGTGTGTGTGTGCGTGTGTGTGAGTTTGTGTGTGCGTGTGTGTGAGTTTGTGTGTGAGTTTTTGTGTGTGAGTGCGTGGGCGCGTGCGTGAATGAATGAGCATGTAGGTGTGTGCACAGTTGTAACCCCATGTGTATAATGATTGCAGTCCTCACTGTAACCCATCACCTCTCAATGCACGTTGTGTGAGTGAGTGTGTGTGTGTGTGGGGGTATGTGCGTTGTGTGTCATACCCATGGAATGTTCCAGTTTCCATCTAAAGATCCACCCAATGTAACCTGGCTCCCTCTGTATCGTATGTGTGTGGGCGTGTATATATGGTATATATGGTATACAGTATATATATGTGTGTGTGTTTGCATGTTTGCATGTTTGAACATGCATCTGTGTATCATAGAGGGGAGTTAGTCAGAGCTGTGCAGTATTAACTTCAGTTCTTAACAGCTAATGAGAGGCATGTAAAGAAAGCTTGTGGTCTTGCTTTGTCGACCTAATATGTTCCTCTGAGACAGCTCCTAAGTCCCCAAAGAGGTCTTTGTGGGTAGTGTGGGTAGTGTGGGTGTGTGGGTGTGTATGCCTGTGTGTGTGGGTGGGGGGGGGTGTATGCCTGTGTGTGTGTGTGTGTGTATGCCTGAGTGTGTGTGTGTGTGTGTGTGTGTTTGTGTCTACATTTGCATTACATTCTTATACATGGAATTTGT
>NC_045163.1:21696097-21781097 GCF_900700415.2 Clupea harengus | reverse complement strand
CCTCTTTCTCTCCCATCATCTTTCACTCTCCCTCTCTCGTTCCCTCTCTCTTTCCCATCATCTTTCACTCTCCCTCTCTCGTTCCCTTTCTCTTTCTCTCTCTCTCTCTCTCCCTCCCATCATCTCCCTCTCTCTCTCTCAGCTCCCCCACTGCTTCACATTTCCTGCGGTCGGTTGGCACTTTGCCTCCCCCAGATCCTGGAGCCGCGCTCTCCCTCTGCAGGGTGGCATCCACTGTTGTGGTGATATGAGGCTGGCAGACTGTGGGTGGGTGATTGGCACCACAGACCCCTGCTGGTGCTCCTGTGTGTGTGTGTGTGTGTGTGTGTGTGTGTGTGTGTGTGTGTGTGTGTGTGTGTGTGTGTGTGTGTGTGTGTGTGTGTGTGTGTGTGTGTGTGTGTGTGGCAGCCCCGGTTCTGGCCTTGTGGCTTTGTGGGGAAATTAATTATAGCACAACTGTGATTGAAAAACGAAATTGGTATAGGAGTAGTATTTGAGTTAGTCACATAAGTTAAGTCAAGTCAAGTCAAGTATGTGAGTTAAATTTTAAATCTGTATTAGTCAGTGTATTTGACAGTGTATTTAGTTTACACACGGATTGATAGCACTGAGAAAATCCATACGAAAAACCTTGCATAGGTTACATTCTAGAAATTCTTTGAAATTGATATAACAGAACTGTGATATATAATCTGACATGGCATAGAACCATATTCATGTATATATCCGCAATGCATTTAGCCTAGTTTTAACATTACAGATTCTCACTGAGAGGATCCACCTGTCAGGGCTCACAGCGAGTGGAAGTGGTCCCAGTTAGAGAGTGCTGTAGTTCCAGTCCTTGGTGGTTCCTGTTCGGGTCTCTGGTTCCCCCTGAAGTGAGCTCCGGTTCTCCGCCTCGGGGGTTTTTATTCCATGCTCTTCCGCCGCGGGCCGGCTTCTGGGGGGTGATCAGATTAGCCCAGCTCCTGGTGACACTTCCTCCCGCTTCCTCACACAAACCAGATCTGACACACACACACACACACACACACACACACACACACACACACACACACACACACACACACCACACACACCCACACCCACACACACCCACACCCACACCCACACACACACACACACACACACACGCACGCACACCCTCACACAAACTAGAGCTGGCAGCTGACACTCAGTCTGTCCAT
Source organism: Clupea harengus (assembly GCF_900700415.2). NCBI lineage: Eukaryota > Metazoa > Chordata > Actinopteri > Clupeiformes > Clupeidae > Clupea > Clupea harengus. Next base: position 21,779,910 of record NC_045163.1, on the reverse strand, counting down.
TAGCAGCCCAGGTGTGATTTCCATTCCAGTGTTTTTCTCCCTCTCCAAACACACACACCATGATGCTGATCTCCAAACACACACACCATGATGCTGCTCTCCAAACACACACACCATGATGCTGCGCTCCAAAGTAGCGGGACCGGGAGAGATATAGAGACACTGAGGGACAGGTGGACGGGGAGAGATGGACAGACACTGAGGGACAGGTGGACGGGGAGAGATGGACAGACACTGAGGGACAGGGCAGGTGGACGGGGAGAGATGGACAGACACTGAGGGACAGGTGGACGTACATTACAGAGCGCAGCACAACAAGCGAGTGTGCAGAGAGCACAAACTGTTTTTTTTTTTTCATTTCATGTTGAATGTACTATACCTTGGGCTGATAGCATAATTAATGTCACCGCCCTCTAACCGTAATTTGCGGTGTCCGCAACTGAACAGTCATTTAATCATAGGTGCAATTGAATGGAATCATGGAGCCGCCGACCGACATTAAAAGGAATAAAAAGTTTAGCATCATGAAATAGATATGCATGCTAATAAGGAGTCATCAAACATATTCAGATTCAGATTCAGAGCAGTAATTCTACACCACTCAAAAACAATACTCGCGGCTATAACAAACTCAATAGTGTAGCAGGCAAACTAAAGTAAAGGTTGCTTTTAATATTTTTATTTTTAATAAAACAATTGGGTTCTATTGAATTATTTAGCTGTTTCTGATTGGACAAGAGACGTTCCATGAGTTGGAATATCCCAGGACATCCCAACTCGGACTTTTCACAGCTAATAATAAATCACTCCGCGATGAAACATTCTATAGCACGTTGATACAATTAAGCGATAACCGTTAATTCAAAGTTCTTATAATTCCAAAAGACGTTGACAATGGAACTATTTTTTTGTTGCGGAGAAACAATGGCGAAATAAAACATTTTTAATCAATAACTTTGTGTTTAAATGTTAATTGGTTGACTATAAAATTGTTTTATAAAAGCAATATAGTACTCGTGCGAGTGGGGTAGGTAAGGGATATTCCCACGAGTGGTGTTCGGCCGTAGCCACGAGGCCGGAGGCCGAGTGGCGCAGGCAACAACACCCGTGGGAATATCCCTTACCTACCCCACTCGCACGAGTACTATATTGCTTAAATAAGGTTGCTTTTAATGAGCAACACTAGTGACCCGAATACTGCTTCCATTGTTTCTGGAAATGTCTCCTATTCACACATCTAATGCTCAATCTGGATTACACCTACTTTTAAAAGGCAGAATATTTTTACTAAGTTACTTAGAGTTTTTCTGTGAAAGACAATGGTACTGAACAACCATACAAGTACAAGGTTAAGTGTCGGCACGACAACATTCATTTTGTACAACATATTATTGTGACATGCACTACAGCATTCATAAAAAGGCAGAATATTTTCATACATATACCGGAATGTGTAATCAGTAAGTCCTTGCCCTCTCCTCACATAAGTTTGCCCACATCTCTTTTCCCACGACCCTCCCATATGCAAGAGTCGGAAGAGCGCAAGCTGTCATTCGGCGCTCCTGCAGCAGGCAGAGGGCGGTTTGAGCCATGTGCAGTATGTTCGTACATACCATGCCATGTTTTAGGCACAGACTGAGAGAGAGGAAGAGAGAGGAAGAGAGAGGAAGAGAGAGGAAGAGAGAGGGAGAGAGGGAGAGAGGGAGAGAGAGAGAGAGGGAGGGATAGAGAGGGAGAGAGAGGGAGAGAGAGAGAAAGAGAGAGAGAGAGAGAGAGATGGAGAGAGAGGCAGAGGGAGAGAGAGAGAGAGGGATTCTCCTACCCTCTTCTCTCCTGGGCCACTACCAGCTGTGTGACTCATGTTCAAAGTCGTTTTCCCTTTTAACTTTGGCAGTGAAGCGTTTAAAAAAAAAAAAACGAGCTCAAAGTAACCGAGTGCGTTCCTAAAGAAGCGGAGCAGCTTCCAGTGTTTATGATCTTTAATAGCTGCGCGCGCCCAGAATAGCCCCCCTTTCATCCGCTTTCTTAAAGGACACGTAGGGTCACACTTAGCCCACCCCCCCGGAGGCCTGAACACGTTACGGGCTGAGATGAAGCCCAGCGCTGGGAAGAGACAGAGGGGAGAAGTGAGGAGAATGAGGGAGAGATAACGGGAGGAGGAGAAGAGGAGGAGGGGAAGAGGAGAAGAGGAGAAGAAAGAATTTCTGGGTTTTTCTTTTTTCTTTTTTTGTGAGATGTGGGACCCTGTCTCCCCTAATCCATCATATATGTGTCATAAGGCGAGATGCACACGCGCACACACACACACACATGCTCACTCAGTCACTCACACGCACACACGTGCTCACTCACGCACACACACACGCAAACACACGCGTACACGAACACACACACACAAGTGCTCACTTACATACTGCAGCGGTCATAGCCATACATACACACACCCACACAAACACACACACAACGCAGTCACACACACTTACAAATAGCCACATACACAGACACGGATGCATGGGCACACACACACGCAACAACACACACACACACACACACACACACACACACACACACACACAGATGCTATCAGCCCTCCTCTCGCTCTGCTCGGCTGGCAGAAAATTAAGCCCTAATCCCGTGGATATGATCTGAGCCCCTCTCCATTACCACCCACCCACACACACACACACACACACACACACACACACACACACACACACCTCTCTCCATTACCCCTCTACCCCCCCACCCCACCCTTTCTCTGTGATGTGGCCAGTAAGCATGTTACCCACGACACACACACACACACACACACACACAGACACACATGTATGCAGGCACACACAAACACACACACACACACACACACACACACACACACCTCTCTCCATTACCCCTCTACCCCCCCACCCCACCCTTTCTCTGTGATGTGGCCAGTAAGCATGTTACCCACGACACACACACACACACACACACAGACACACATGTATGCAGGCACACACAAACACACACACACACACACACACACACACATGTATGTAGGCACACACAAACACACACACAATTTCACCCAACACCTTCGGCCTAATCCTGTTTACCATGAACATGCAGACTCCCGCCTTTATATGACATTATAAGACCAGACCCCCCCCCCCACACACACACACACACACACACACACCTCTCTCTCCATGTCTTACTCTGCTCCCTCCATCACTCACCTTTTCAAAGCTCCTTCAGTCCATTTCGTCCTCCATTGTTCTCTTAAGACATGGCTCAGTGTGATTGTATCTCACCAACTAATAGAACACACACACACACACACACACACACCACTATGGCTCTCTGGCCTTAAGCACACACTGCGCTACACACACACATTAGTATACCCACCACACACACACTACTGCCTGTCAGGCCTCTCTCTTTCACACACACACACACATACACACACACTATGTTGAATCATCTGAGCGTGTCAGTAGCGATGACGATCCCCATTCATCACCCGCCGTCCGGCGCGCACACGCGTCCGTCCAGCTTTCCCCCGCCTCTGCACCAATCACAGGCCGCCTCACACACGGCGCCACCCAGCAGGCAGAGTGGGTTTGGCAGGCAGGAGTATCCATGCTCTCTTTCTCTCATTCTCTCACTCTCTCTTTCTCTCATTCTCTCTCCCACCATCCATCTCTCTCAATCTGGACAGTTTTCCTTCATCCTGTCCCCCTCCTCCTCCTCCTCCTCTTCCTCCACCACACTCCCACCTCCACACTAATAGAAGTCCATCTTTTACGTGTCTGTGTGTGTGTGTGTGTGTGTGTGTGTTTGTGTGTGTGTGTGTGTATCCTACCCGGAGGCATCATTGCATTCACGAGGTCAGGTGGAGAAATCTTGAAACTACTGAATTGTGAATAGAATCACGTGTCTGGAAATGGTTTGGGAATTTTGGAATTCTCCCGGCATCCGCACATTTAGCTTCTCCCACAGCGGAGGAATGAAAGCGTCTGTCATCTGCTCCCTCCTGCGGAGAGGAAGAGAGGATGAAGGCAAACACGTCGTCTCTGGAGTCCTCTGTTCTTGTGATGGCGTTACTATGCAACACAAAGCACACAGTAAAAAAGCACAGGGTGCCCTTTCATGAAGTCCATCAGATTAGAGGCTTAGGATGGGAGGCGTTTAGGAGTTTTGTGATGTGTTGTTTTATTCAGCAGGATTGCACCAGGCCAGTGCAAGTGAATGCATCATTGATCTCATCACGCTGTTGTTTTATTCACCAGGACTGCGGGGATTCACCAGCCATCAGTCTGTCAGACCTGCGGACGTTGAGTGACAGCGACTTGGCCATGGAGCTGACCAGCGCGCTGAGGAGGTGAGGGGCAGTGCAGACAACAGATGTGCACAGACCTCAACAACCTGTCAACTATTCACACACACACACACACACACACACTCACACAGAAACACCATGTCCTGTAAACGCATTCATGCACGCACACGCACACACACACACAGAGACAAACACACACACACACACACACACTCACAGACAAACACACACACACACACACAAAGAGACACACACACACCCGCACACGCACACGCACACACGCACACACACACACACACACACACACACACAGACAAACACACACACACACAAAGAGACACACACACACCCGCACACACACACACACACACACACACACACACAGTTGCTACAGTGTGTAATACATGCCCCTGTGGCAGCGCTACAGTTCTGATTGAGCAGCAGTTCTACTCCGGTCCTCATCCTGTTGTCCAACAGCGTCTGCTCAGAAACGCTGGTGCCTTAAGGCATGTCATGGGCCGCAGATGAGATTCTTATTAAGCAACAAATTCAAGTATTGACGTCTAACTCTCCCAGAAACCTGAGTGTGTTTTGAGTCCTGGCAGCAGTCCTGCGTAATCTCATGCGTAATGTGTGTGTGTGTGTGTGTGTGTGTCAGTCTGATACCATGACTCAAGAGTGCCCCATAGCTGTTGACATGTCTGCATGGTGTGTGTGTGAGAGAGAGAGAGAAAAGAGAGTTTAGCTGCTGAAGAACCAATGTATCTCATGTCTGTGTGTGTGTGTGTGTGTGTGTGTGTGTGTGTGTGTGTGTGTGTGTGTGTCCCTCAGGGAGAAGAAGCTGAAGGGCCGTGTGCAGGAGCTGGTTGCCGCTCTGGAGCGACTGACCAAGAGCAGCGAGGTGCGACACCAGCAGTCGGCAGAGTTTGTCAACGACCTCAAACGGGCCAACAGGTAACCGCACACGCCAAACCAAAACCACTCCGCAGCCGCCGCCAACCAACCTCCTTTTAAACACCGTCATCAAACCAACACTTAACTGCCCACAGTCACATTCAACACAAGCAAACAGATGAACCACAATGAACGCCTATTAACAAAAACCAATTACCTCAAATTAGATCCATACTGCAAAAGTGCCTCCTCTCATAGCAGGCTATGCTCTCTCTCTGCACCGCGGACTCGATATACAGCACAGCGTGTGGAGTGCTAGCTGGACGCGTGTGGAGGATGGCTATGATCTATCATCTTTAATTAAAACCAGGGGAGCCATGCTGTGTCTTTAAGGCAGGTTATGAGACAATGGCATTTTAATTTGGCACGCGTAACAGGAGACTATTGCTGGAGACGGCAACAGAGAAGACACCCCGCAGGGTTCGTTCACTGGTGCAATTAGATGGCCCCATTGTACCCCCTAGTGGCGTCATTTCGCGCCTGCAGGCAATAAAATGAGCCATAACATTAGGCAACATGGAGTAATGGCTCTGCAATGGCACTAACCTCCGTAGGCACACACAAGCACATTCCTGCTCTAATATCCCCCAGCACAGGCACTGGCTTGACTTATGTGTTGCTGATGTTAAGGGCACAGTGCTCTCCCTTAATGAAAGAAGGGTAGCTGTGTGTGTATGTAGCAGATTGTGTGTCTGTGTGTGTGTGTGTGTGATAGAGAGAGAGAGAAAAGGTGCATGTGTTTGCATGTATGCAAGAGAAGGATTGTGTGTGTATGTGTGTGCCTGTGTGTGTGTATGTATGTAGCAGATTGTGTGTCTGTGTGTGTGTGTGTGTGAGATAGAGAGAGAGAGAGAAAAGGTGCATGTGTTTGTATGTATGCAAGAGAAGGTTTGTGTGTATGTGTGTGTCTGTCTGTGTGTGTGTGTGTCTGTCTGTGTGTGTGTGTGTGTGTGTGTGTGTGTGTGTGTGTGTGTGTGTTTATGTGTGTGTGTGTGTGTCTGTGTGTGTGTGTGTCTGTGTGTGTCTATGTGTGTGTGTTAGCAGAAGTTGAGTCACTATAGTTCAGTGGAGTGTTCTAAGCCTCAGCCCAGAGTGCAGAAGCACGAGTGAGTGACAGTGCTCTCTCACTGCTCTCTTGCTCTCTCTCTCTCTCTCTCACTGCTCTCTCGCTCTCTCTCTCTCTCTCTCTCTCTCACTGCTCTCTCGCTCTCTCTCTCTGTGAGGAGCGTCTGTGCCTCCAGGCTTGAGCGGGGCCCATCCACCATCCTGCTTATGTCAGCCTGTCACTGAGCTGCTTGTCCAGGCGGATTTAACCATCTGTACATCTCACAGCAGGCTCTCTTCAGACATCTGTTAGTGGTCCAACTCTGTGGCAAACTTTCTTACTTTCCCCCTATTTCTGTTCTCTCTCTTTCTCTGTCTGTCTGTCTCTCTCTCTCTTTCCCTCCCTCCCTCTCTCTCTCTCTCACTCTCTCTCTCTCTCTCTCTCTCTGCTGTAGTAATCTGGTGGCTGCCTATGAGAAGGCCAAGAAGAAGCACCAGAACAAGCTGAAGAAGCTGGAGTCCCAGATGATGGCCATGGTGGAGCGCCACGAGACGCAGGTGCGCATGCTCAAGCAGCGAATCGCCTTGCTGGAGGAGGAGACGTCCCGCCCCCACACCAACGAAACCTCCCTCTGAGCCCCAAACCTCTGGCCCTCAAACCCGTCAATCAAAGGGGAGCAGCCAACAGGAGACCCTTCCCCTCCTCTCCCGTTCCCCACACACACACACACACACACACACACACACACACAAACACAAACACACACACACACACACACACACGTCTCTCTTCTGCCCTAAGACAGCTTGCGGTCCATAGAGGGGCACATACCTGGACATGTGACTGTTCCCGCTATACACTCATTGGCTGCTGGAAGAGCCAGGACTGCCTGGTTGGTAGATGTAAACATAAGCTGAGTGACAGCTGTCAGTCACCCGCCAGACTGTTTTGTTCTTCCTCCTTCTCTAGCACCAGATGTGGTGATAGCTTTTTAACATGCATATTTTTTGGAGAGCACTATAAAAACTTGACTATCTGTAACGGACTAAAATGCAGTATTCAAATCCTATGTTTATCTTTAATATGATATTCTTTTTCTGTTTTGTAAACTTCAGTATTTCACCGCAGATCCTTTAAGGTGCATTTTTGTAAGTCTTTTGGGCTCTTTTGATTGGTTTTCGACCATTTACCTAAAAAGTGTGTGTGTGTGTGTGTGTGTGTGTGTGTGTGTGCGCCCAACTCTTCCTTCAAACACAGGTCTACACACCTTCTCTTTCAGGAAAAAAAAACAGCCAACCACGCTCAGTGACCAGCTCGGCCTCTCGCTCTATCCGTACCTCACCTCAGAGAAATAGTTTTGCGTATACACAGTTTGTGTCTGTCCCTTTTGTCCCAAAGCAGCCAGACAGAGACGGCGTGTGTAGCAACACTAAGAGGTTAGCAGTAGGGGCTACTCATTAATTCAGTTGCAGTTATTTATGTTTCAGGTCCTATGAAATATTCAAATGGATTGCAATAATTCAAAAAATGCAGTATTCTGTCTTTTCTATGAGATATTGTCCTTTAAATATTTCATCAATATTTACAGTATTATACATTGACTTTACAGTCTCGTCAGGGAGAACACTGACTGTAGATTGCCTACAATATTCAGCTACCTTACAGGGAGACAAGCACATCACTTGCACACATACAGTACACTGAAACAACTTCAGATGCAAAAACAGTTGGTTTGGAAGAGAGTTAAACTAATGAATGTTGTATTGAGAATGTAGCCTATTCTGTGAAAGCACAGCAATACACTCCAATCAGTGATGCAATAGCGATGGCTATTCGGTCAAAGTTATTGTATTAAACTCAGTTGCTCAGTATGCATTAAGCTAGCTTAAATAAAATGAGAGTACAATTTAGAGTAAGAAGGCCTTCTTAATTTTTGTACATGCTCCTTGTTTAGGAAATGTAATAAGCAAAGGAGCAAGCAATATTCATTTAGCCCAAATGTTCTTTCTATAACTGCACTCTGAGCCAAATATACCAGAGAAATACAATACTTCTTTTCAAACTAAACAGCCAAAATTTGTAGTAAGAAATTAACTATATTGATTTCCTGACATCTTTTAAAAATGGGCTACACAATGAATTTAGTCTCCATTGGAGTTATTTTTCAAGAACGCATACTAAGGCCATACTGTACTGTGAATCTCGCTCAATCTTGTCCTTGTTCTGTTTTCCATACATACAGTATTGTTCAAGCCCTCTCCATACATGTTCTTAGGTGACCAGAGCACTTTTCCCACATAGCCAGACCCCGATCACCACATTGCCTTATTTCAAATTACTTCCTTGTCAAGTCTTTTAACCAGACCTCCGGTCTTTACCAGTGGCTGCTGTGCTTTCACAAATCCAATACACTCGTTTCTTCAGTTTCATTTTACTCAAAGCATTAACAGGTCTACTAATGATTTGGTAGTGTCCCTACCAAAGTGTATGTACCACCCCCAACCACAAGGGGGTGCCATGATGGTCTTCTACTTACTGTAGAAGTCAAGGAAATTAGATTCATCTGCCCTGCCCAGGGTAGTACTATGTTAGTTTTGGTCTAACAGGCACACATCTAAAAGCTTTCCCTGACAATCTACTTCCTATTAGTAAAAGGTTGCTAACAGAAGTCTACCCACTCATCACAAGGCAGAGTTGCCAACATCTCAGCCTCAATTGTGAAGACTTATGGTGCAGTTTATGTCGTAGAAATGGAATTCATGTGGTCAAAATCAGATGTCTTGCCCGTGACAGGATTGTCAGATGCACTTCTGATGCAAAACTGCAGTAAGAAACCAACCTTTCCCCCTTTTAGCAATCAAGGCAGAGGAGTTCAGTAGCGGATGGGGAATGATCATCTAATTTTGCACAGATCTGTTTTTTTTTTTTTTTTTTCAAAATCTTTGCGATCATCGTTTTATTTTACTATAGAATGTATTTGTTTATATAATAAATGAATAAAATCAAGTAGGAACTCCGCAACTGACTGATTGACTGAACAGCATTGTACATGTGAACTCCACATGGTAATCACATTATTGTATTTGGGGTTTTCAACCTTCTGAAATGAGTTGTTTGAAGGATGCGGCCTTTCACATCCTTGAAGTTTAAGGTTTCAGAGATGAGAACCACTTGGAGCGTTTAAAGAAATGTAATGCGTTTTGGGTCTTGCAAAAAAAAGGACAGCGTCATCCTCAGCCAGCAGATGGCACTCTTGATCACATTCTACATCCCTGCCATGCCCTTCAGTTTCTACCCTTGCATACACATTCTAGACTCCTGTAGCTACCCATAGCAACAGAATAATCTATTCTGTTGCTATGGGTAGCTACAAGAGTCTAGAATACATCAACAACATCAACAATGACACCTTCATCAGGGGGGGAATTCTAAGGACATAGTTTAATGACTAGTCTGGGCAAGTGCACTCAGAGTAAGTGGTAAACCTCCTGAAAGAAAAGCAATTTGGATATGTTTTTGCCAGCATGAAGCTTCTATTAATAGGATGTTTACCACCCTCTCCAAGTTAACTCACCCAGGTTTGTCACTACAACTACTTGCTTGGAATACCCCGATACCCCCCTCTGTTGTAAGAACGGCACAGACACCAGTTCCACTGTCGTCCCCCCCGCCCCTTCCATCAACCTTTATTCAACCAAGTATCACAATTCTTTATATGTGGAAATCTGAGTTTTATTGCCAACACTGAACAAAACCGTTGTTTGTTTGTTTTTGTCTTGAGTTGTACAGCAAGGTTTGGGGTGATGAAAAGAAAAAGGGGGAAAAAAAAACAAAATAAATCTTGAGTTTGGATTTTTAAAAGTTAAATTACCTGATGGACAGCTACATCATGGTGGACATGCTGAAACACGCATGCCAGAAGAGAGAGAGAGAAATCGAGAGAGCGAGAGAGAGTGAAGGCAGTGTGCCTAAAGTCCTAACATTTCTAGACTAGAATGCATGCAACATAAAAGAAGTCCTCATCGAGACGTCATCCTCTTGCCCGAACAGGATGCAAAACACTTCTGGAAGCATGAAATGCCTCGTCTGCGTGTCCGAAAGAAATATGAGGAGTTGTAGAAGAAACAAGGCATCATGTTATCGTAAGATACAAATGAAAACAGTACTTAAGATCTACAGCACTGGGCACACAAGTGTGTTTCCAACCTGATCAGAGTCTCAGCTGTCCTTCAAAGCCACCCCACCTTTTAGACGGATTATAAAAATCAAAAGAGGGAGCAGACATCCATACAAAGAGTGCTACAACCAAAAACATGGTGAGGAGGGTGAGGGGGGTTCTTAAAAACACAAAGCGCTCTGCCAAATGATGGCGCCAACAATTGAGAAGAAAAATAAAATACAAAACAAGCCAACGACGTTCAAAAAAAATATAGTTTTACTAGAGCAGATGGTAGCCCAAATCTCATGGCACGAACACCAGACAAAACAAATAATATATAACTGGAACAAAAACAATGAAAGACGGCCTAAAAATCTACAGGAGGAAAAACAAACAGCCAGCCTTTTGCGCTTCAGAAAAGCTATTCTGCTCAGCTTCATTGTAGAGTGAATAAACGGAGTATGGTTTGATCACAGTGGCTTGAATGACTACATCTGGGAGCAATAGAAGTATGGGTCATTTTGCGTAGGTTTTTTTTTTGGTTCTTGTTTTGTGTTTTTTATTTCTTTTTCCCCTTCCTCTCATCTGGCGGCTGGCGCTCTGGAGTGTGCAAAAGTCCTGTGGGCGGTGTGTGACGTCTTCCCAGCCACAGAGGGGAGCGCTTGAAAGCGTGGTTCCTGCCATCCTGCTGCAAGCAAGCGTGTAAGTGTGTTTGTGTGCGTGTGTGCGTGTGTGCGTGTGTATGTGTGTGTGTGTGTGTGAAATGGTGCTGGAGACTGAAATGCTCGATCCTGAAGTATTCAAGGTTAGAAAAAGCCATTGGAGTCTCTGAAGATTTTTCCAAAATGCAAATGAACCAATAACATTAAAAACAAAAATCAAGGAAACTATACAATGTGCCCCCCCCCCCCTTCGGTGGAGCAGTGTGGTATTTCTTGGGTCGCTGCAAAAAAAGGGGGACGGAATGAAGACACAAAAAATAAAAAAATAAAATCAGACAAACAAAATAAAAACCATAAAAATCAGAGGGGGAAAAAAAAATAAAAGGCAGTCGACAGTTCGAGTGAGTTCAAGCGACCGCTGAAGAGACCCGAGAGGAAGTGGAGCTCCAAGCAGACAGATGAAGACCACATGAGAAGAGTCCAGCATGGCCCACACTTTAGGGTCATGACCCCCAACGCCTGCGGGGGGGACCCCTCATTTCTTAGCCTGCTTGGTCACCATGTTCCTGGGCGGGGTCACTGGACGGCTGGAGTTGGGCTTTTTCTTCTCTGCTGGTTTCAAGATCTGTCCGATAACACAGAATGAGAAACAGAAGTGTGTGTAAGTATTTGAGAGAGAGTGTGTGAGTGTACTCATGTGTACACAAAAGAAAGTTTCACAAGTGTTGACTAAGCTCCTAGAGCTACTCAGCAATGAAACAGCCCAGTATTACCCAACCCCACTTACTCAGAGGAAACAGAGCTCATTTAAAACCGCACCTAGAGCTTCCCAAGTGAAGACGTCATTTCACACTACCCCGTGTGTCTGTGTGTGTGTCTGTGTGTGTGTCTGTGTGTGTGTCTGTGTGTGTGTCTGTGTGTGTGTCTGTGTGTGTGTCTGTGTGTGTGTCTGTGTGTGTGTCTGTGTGTGTGTGTCTGTGTGTGTGTGTCTGTGTGTGTGTCTGTGTGTGTGTCTGTGTGTGTGTCTGTGTGTGTGTGTGTCTGTGTGTGTGTCTGTGTGTGTGTCTGTGTGTGTGTCTGTGTGTGTGTGTCTGTGTGTGGTGGCAGTGATCCCAACATACCTGAAAAGAGCACATGAGCGTCTCATCCACACTCATCATGGCTCCCGCGTTGTCGAACTCTCCACAGTAGTTGGGTGCGGAGAAGAGCGTGACCAGCTGCCTCTTGGCAAAGAACTCGTAGCCGTCCTCGACCACCTGTAGGGGGAGCCAGAGAGACGGGGAGTCAGAGAGAGGGGCGGAGACTGCAGCAGTGACACCCCTGAGACAGGACCGTGCTCCTTCAGGCGTACACACACACACACACTCATGACCGCTCCTCTCTCAAGAGTCTGCTGGTATCCCACTTTAGGTTGCATGGGGCTGTGTGTGTGTGTGTGTGTGAGTGTGCATGCAGTCTCAAATTGTCAGATCATGGTAAACCCTCCTTTTTAGGCATGCGTGTGTGTGTGTGAGCACGAACACACACACACACACACACACACACACAGCTCTGTTGCATAACACTGCTGTTGCTCTGCTGTCTGACTTCATGCCAGTATCAGCGGAGCATGATTCTGCCACGACATCTGATTACCACACACACACACACACAGCTCCAGCATCTGTTTAATAACCCCAATTAAGGGTCAAGGTTTCACATGGAGAAAACACTGCTTGTTGAGAGTGAGTGAGGTCCAGTGTTAAAACAGCCCAGCAGGGACACAGCAGAACTGACAGCAGCTAAGGGAACGTTCACCAACACAGACCTACAGGGAAACACCTGGTGGAGTGGGGAAGCTGCAGCACTTAAGGTCAAAGAACACCCTTTCAAAATGGGGACAGATTACAGTATAATCTGGGGGTTTGTGATTGTATGAGAGAGAGAATGTGTGTGGGTGTGGGTGTGCGCCTGTGAGGGTGTGTGTACAGGACAGCTTTTAGTACAGACAGTCCATAACCAAGTCCTACTCGACCTCTATGCCAGCATTCTCTGTCTGTGTCTGCCAGGCACACACACAAACACACCTGCACCAGGCCTCTAATCTCAGATTAGATATCAATCCTAGAGGGGCCCAGGATTACTGCCCAATCCCATCGTCTGATGGACAAACAGACACAGACGGGCCGCGCACAGATGAAGGGTGTGAGCATGTGAGCGTCAATGAAGACACATGTACATGTGTGCAGGTACAAACTCATCAGACAGAGACAGACAGGACAGGACAGACAAATCACCTAGAGGAAAATTTCAGGTAGATACATTTAGAACTGGATAGATACAATTAGAATAGATACATTTTAAAATTGGCTATACACAGCGTAGGTCTAAGAGGAAAGTTGTAGTGTGATGCCGTTACAATCAAACGTGTGTGTGTGTGTGTGTGTGTGTGTGGGGTCTCGCTCACCTGATGCGCTCGACAGATGAGGTCCAGGTCGTGCTTGTGCAGGAACTTGGCCACCACTTCGGCGCCGAAGGTGAAGGAGACGCCGCGGTCGTTCTCGCCCCAGCCCAGCACGTCCTTGTCCGGGTCGGACCACAGCAGGTCGCACAGCAGGCCCTGGTCGGGCACGTCGGTGGGTCGCATGATGCGCCGGATCTGCTCCATGGACTGCAGGTCGGGGGACAGTCCTGCAGGGGGACGAACACCAGGGGGCGCCATGCTCAGGACCAAGAGTGACGTATCATTTAGCAGACGCTTCTATCCAATGTTACTTAGAGATGAAAAGGTTCATCTGTGCTGTGCTTTACTGTGCTGTGCTCCCTTGGGTATCAAACCCATGACCTTGAGGGTTTCAGCAGTGTGCCCTATCAGTTGAATGTAGCAGTTGAGCTTCAGTGGAGGGTGTGGAGGTGAAGGGTGGAGGGTGTGGAGGTGAAGGGTGGAGGGGAGCTTTGGGAGATCCAGCCTCCTATATATAGCACCCACTGTGGCGCCCCCTCAGCCAGGGCACCACTAAGCCAGGGCACCATTAAGCCCTCCATCCACTGTTAACCCCAGGGCTCTCCAGCTAAGGCCACAGGCTCAGGCAAAGGGCTGGTTTTATGGGGAGCTAAATGAGACGTGCTCGGGGGGCTGAACCTGACAGGAGGACAGCTGTTGCTCCAGAGTGGAGATATGAAATAGATATGAAACGCTGGCACCGACACCAGAAAGACTACAACTCAGTATAGTTGTTGAGTGAGGGTATAAAGGATGAGCACTCCATTTGTGTGAACAGAAATCTGACAGCTCTGTTTGTCTGTCCTCTTGTTTTTTTTTTCCCCCTTCTGTCAGCAAGTGTGTGTGTGTGTGTGTGTGTGTACACCTGCATATATGTGTGTAAGTGTGTGTGTGAGCAGGCTGGTTGGAACCACACTCACCCCCATGACAGCAAAAGATCTTCTCATCCACAATGGCGGCGATGGGGAGACAGTTGAAGCAGTCAGTGAAGGTCTTCCAGAGCTTGATGTTGTAGCGTCTTTTGCCTGATGACGGAACATGACACACACACACACACGTCAGTTTAGAGCTTTTATATATATACACATCTCTGACCTAAGTGCCATCATCTGCATTTCCTTTAGGGGGCAGGTGACTCAGCAGCCTAATCTGCCCATTCCCAGAAAGAGGCGAGATCACAGAAGCCAGCTCATCCACTGGAACATCACACCTGCTGACCCTACCGTACACACACACACACACACACACACACACTTTTGTGTGGGTATGGCCTCAGCTTTCAACAGTCAAGTAACTCTAAAAGAGGTCTTGTGGATTCGCATTAAGATGGTTTCATGGCAGACCAGATAATGTATAGCTAATGTCAGGAGCACCTTAAATCATCAACCGATGCATCAGAGTTGAAATTAATTTATCAGTCAATCAAACAGGCACTGCAGCACTGCATATAAGCAACCACCCAGTTCTACCATAAACAGGGTCTCTTAGAAGGTCTTTGTTGTAACTTGTTAATATCCAACCTGATTAAATCTCATTTCTGAAATCTGAAACCCATCTTGCCAGGATTTCCATAGGTATGGCTTCTACAGCTGGCAGCTCATGGAGACCACTGGCCACCACTGACAGGGTGGCACAGCCAGACTCCACCACTGACAGGGTGGCATAGCCAGACTCCAACACTGACAGGGTGGCACAGCCAGACTCCACCACTGACAGGGTGGCGCAGCCAGACTCCAACACTGACAGGGTGGCGCAGCCAGACTCCAACACTGACAGGGTGGCGCAGCCAGACTCCAACACTGACAGGGTGGCGCAGCCAGACTCCAACACTGACAGGGTGGCGCAGCCAGACTCCAACACTGACAGGGTGGCGCAGCCAGACTCCACCACTGACAGGGTGGCGCAGCCAGAATCCACCACTGACAGGGTGGCGCAGCCAGAATCCACCACTGACAGGGTGGTGCAGCCAGACTCAGCACTCTGCACCCAGCTCTCTGCGCTTAGCCAGGCTGGGGGTGCTGCAAGGTGAACAGCCACTCCAACAGCACTGTAGTCTAAAAATACACACACACACATGCACACACTCTGCTCTCACCTCACCTCTGTAGCACCCAGCGATTTATGAGGAGCACACACACACACACACACTCACTCACACAACTGAGGCCGTGTTCAATAATTCATGGCAGAGACTTGCCCGAGAGCTAAGCTGTCACAACACTCATTTCAAACTCACACAAATCACTGGGCTGTACTGACGACAATCTGCCCAAAGTCTCGGTGTGTGTGTGTGTGTCACAACGCTCACAGAGGGTAAATCTTGGGAGTGCGGTGAAGCTAAATCTTGGAGGGAGAGTGTGCACTCGTCCCACTCGGCTATGTACACAGGGGTTGACGGGCGATTCTGTGAGTATTATAATCTCCTTTTAATCAAATAAGCTCATAAGCTCTGAAGTTTCAACACTATCCCCCCCAATACAGACTGTGGATGACAAAGGCCTCTTGAACCCGCACTCTCCCTCTCCATCATGACTCTTTCCCACACACACACACACACACACACACTCTCACTCTCGCACATGACTCTTTCTCTTACACACAGTTAGACAACCATGTAAGCCTTCATACTCAATGACAAAATATGACATTAAACCCCCCCCCATGCAGAACACTGATCAAACACCCCAGAAAGCCACCCAGCCCTGTCGTCTAGGGTGCCACCCCACCCCTCCCCTCCCTGCTCTACCCATCACCCAGCCCTGGACACTCACACTCGTCGTAGAAGCCGTAGATGCGGTTGATGGAGGCACACTCGTGGTTGCCGCGCAGCAGGAAGAAGTTCTCGGGGTATTTGATCTTGTAGGCCAGCAGCAGGCAGATGGTCTCCAGCGACTGCTTCCCTCGGTCCACGTAGTCGCCCAGGAACAGGTAGTTGCTCTCGGGCGGGTAGCCACCGTACTCGAAGAGCCGCAACAGGTCGTAGTACTGGCCGTGGATGTCTCCTGAAGGGAGAGAGAGAAAGGAGAGGAAAGGAGAGAGAGAAAGGAGAGCGAGAGACAGAGAGAAGAGGAGAGAAGAGGAGAGAGAGAGAAGAGGAGAGAGAGAAGAGAAGAGGAGAGAGAGAAGAGAAGAGGAGAGAGAGAGAAAAGGAGAGAGAGAGCGTTCAGAATCAAAGAGCAGGGACGGTGGTACTGCAGTGAAAAGCTGGAAGTGAATAAATGACTAGCCCTGAAGCTTGTATTGAGGTAAGATGACAACTACATGATTCATCCAGTTCAGATGTCGGGCAGAACAGAGAGTCCCTTAGGCTCAAACGCTGAGCTGGAGAGGTAACAATAACAATAACCACCTCACGGGTTCAACTACAAGCTCCTCGTTTATGATAAAATGTACTACACCAACTACACTCAGCAAAAGCACAAAGCCTGCTGGGTAACTGCGAGAGGCCAAAGAATTGTGAGCTCCCACCTCTCATATCACATCTACAATATGAAGGAAGTGCGTGTGTCGTGTCGTGCGTCTGAATGCCTGTTCTTTTAGTCACTCCGATGTGCGTCATCTCAAGGTCTCCCCCCCCCCGTGTTCCTTCACTGAACTCATCCTTCTGCCAACTAGAGTGGGTGTTTGTGATTGCTTGCCACAGACTGTGGGCAGAACCTCCCACACCACCAGTAAAGGCTAGCGGGTGGCGGACCGGTTGTGAAGTGTGTGTGTGTGTGTGTGTGTATGTGCGTGTGTGTGTGTGTGTGTGCGTGTGCGTGTGTGTGTATGTGCGTGTGTTTGCGTGTGTGTATGCATGTGTGTGTGTGTGTGTGTGTGTGCGTGTGTGTGTTTGCGTGTTGTTCTGTACTGCTTCTCACCACAGATCTTGAGTGGGGCCTCCAGCTCCAGCAGGATGGGCTGGCTCAGGAAGATCTCACGGGACTTCAAACACAGTCCACGGATCTCGTTCTCCTGGAGCTGCACATTCTTCCCTGGCTTGGAGCCTCGCACTGCAGGGAGGGACACAAAGGGAACAGAAGAATGAGATCCTGCAGAAAGACTAGGGGTGGAAGAGAAGATCAATATTCAAAAGTATCACAATATTTTTTCAAAACCCTGTATTGATTTTTAATTAATAGTTTACATGCAAAGATTCAGGGCACACAGTGGTTCATGTTGTGTTGTGTTGTGTTTACAGCCCTGCTAACCATCTTTATACTATGACAGTCCTGCTAAAATAAGATTTCAAAAACCCAGTATCGCAATAATAATACAGTATCGCAAAATACTGAATAGTAGCCCCTGTGTCATGATACGCATTATATTGCCCGATTCCTGCTATTACCCAACCCTAAGGAAGACGCATGCATTGTCAGACAGATACACACATGACCTAATCAAAGCCTGACCCACAATCAAGACAGCGACGCGAGACAGACAGATAAGGACACCAGCATAAACCTCATCAGGCCTAATCACCACATCCCAAGCTGAGCCTCGCTTTGCACACCAAACCACACCGCACCACACCGGCTGGCTCCGACACACACACGCACTCTATTCCTCCGTGCGCTAGCATGATGTGTTCTGTCTCTCCCTCGTCCTCAGCAGCTCTTAAAAAGGTGTGAACATATCTTTCTGGCTGTGTGCAGAGCAGCCCACAACATTCTGATGATCTTTCTCCCGCAGAGGGATAAATACATCCCTTGCTACTCAGCACTGTTGGTGTTTCTAGGTGCACATTTTTCACTGTCCTCCTCCTCGGTACTATTTTGGTCCTCCTATAAATGCTGGTGTAGCAGAATAATAAGGGAACAGAGAGTATCCAAAATACCCGTTTACTCACCTCCTTCTGATTCTGTGTGTGTGTTTGTGTGTGTGTGTGTATGTGTGTGTGTGTGTATGTGTGTGTGTGTGGTTGGGGGGGGGGGGGGGGGGGGGGGGGGGGGCGATGGATACGGGCCCCAATAGAACCAATTTACAAAAGCCGCTCCCTTTTGATGGCACAATACGCAGAGTAAAGACGCTTTCTGCTGGGTCATATGACCTCCTCCTCTTCCCCACCCCCCCATGCCCGCCCCCTGCGTTCGTCCTAGAGCGGCAGCGAGGTCTGGCGGGGACTCGACTGCAAGGCTTCCACTCAGCCTAGTGAAAAATTTAACACGCAGCTACTACACGACAGTCAGCAAGACCCACTTCACCCAGCACAGGAGAAGTAGGTTAGCATCTCTGAGAGGAGAGAGAGAGAGAGAGAGAGAGAGAGAGAGAGAGAGAGAGAGAGATGTCAGAGGTGGGAGGAGAGGATTTCCAGCTCCTTCCTCATGGTAGAAAAAGGAGGATGAAGAGGAGCACCGAGAAGAGAGGAGAACAAAAGAAACAGATAGTAAGAAGTGCAGAGGAAAGGCAGAAAAACCCAAAAAGGAAGGGGGCAGAATGAGAAGCTTTTCCAGCTCCTTCCTGCCATCTAACAAAAGAGAAAAAGAGGCAGAAATAACAACCTAAGCTCATCAGAAAGACACCAGGGCAGAAGAGGGGAGGGAAGACGAGTGTGTGTGTGTGGGGGGTGCTCTGTTCTGTCTTCCTAGCACCCAGGGGAGGTGAGCAGAGGGGTGGAGGTGGTTGGCGGCGCCGACCGTGGCCTACTTCTGCTGTGCTGAGGCGGCCCACTCTGAAGCTGCCGCCCTAATGGCAGAATCAGCCCCGCCGCTGGCCGGCCTTCTGCAGTTACCCGGGCCAGAACACCACAAACGTGCTATCTGCATTAGTCCATAGACATCATCATCACTCACACACACACACACACACACACACACACACACACACACACACACACACCCTATAAAGGCATGCTTTCCACATTAGTGCACTGACTCACACACTTTCTAACACACACATAATGACTGTGTCTGGGCTGCTCAGTAAGGGGGAATAAAACCCAGACCCGTGTCAGTCCGATGACTGCATCAACCCCCACCTCACCGCCCAAGTCACACTCTGCATCAATCCAAGTGTCCAGCACTTTCCTTCCCACACTAGTTTTTCTAAACACACATGAACGCACCCTTAGTCACAGCCTGGGCACTCTGTTTGTGCGTGTGTGTTGGAAGCCCAACTGCGACAGCGAATTGAGCAACCAGCACCACCCTCGTTGGGCCTGCCCGGGTCTATTTATACCCTAACAGGAAGGCGGTGACGGGACACGACAGCTCAGAGACACCAGCTGGCCTTCTCCAAGGTGGATTATGTTATCAAGTAAATGACTTTTTATTGTGTGCGTGGGATTAAGGCAGAGAGGGCCATCATAACTCGGGATGAAAGGAAGAAATAAAACCCACTCATTAAAACTCAATGAGTTTCTCATGGCCCGCTTCACTAATCAGATTAGGACGAGGTGGGGACATACTGAAAGGGACACAGTCAGTCGGAGCCTGGCATGACTGTGTGGCATGGGTGGCCAAGCTACAAAAAATAAAATGTCTGTGTGTGTGTGTGTGTCTGTAGAGGGGGAGAGAGAGAGAGAAGTGGCTTAAACCGCTAAAACTCTCACCACACTGTTCTTTGTGGTTAGTCATCCACAAGGCAGAGACGAGTAAGGCATACGACATAAACATTATAAGCAGCTATCTGCCCCCGGAGGTCGA
Organism: Clupea harengus; assembly: GCF_900700415.2. NCBI lineage: Eukaryota > Metazoa > Chordata > Actinopteri > Clupeiformes > Clupeidae > Clupea > Clupea harengus. The sequence continues at coordinate 21,759,661 of NC_045163.1, read as the reverse complement.
AGCTGTGATGTGGCCCTCATCAGCAAGGGCACTGAGCACATGTCAAGTGGACTGGGGCCATATAGTGTCTGGTTAGTGCCCACACTAGCGTTATCTTAGCCGAATGTGTGATTGAAAGGCAGGGGGAGGAAGCAGCTGCCCCCATCAACACACACCCATCAATGGGGAAAGCGTCGCATTGCTAACACGCTCGTCATGCTGGAGATTGCATTGCAATCGCACGCTGGCTCTCACTGCAAATTATCCCGTACACAGGAGTGGCTGGCACATTCCATGCCCCGCCTTTTCTTGAGACAAGTTGAGCGAGTGTGCACATGCATTTGTCTGTGTGCACACGTTCACAGCCACACACACACACACACAAACAAACACACAGTCGTCTGTCTGTGGGCTGACACACACAACAGAAGCCTGGGCAAAAACAACTCAGCCTCTTCGCCTCAGTTCTCCTCCATCTCTCCCTCCCCACCATCATTACCACCACAACAACAACAGCACACTGTTCTCCATGGAGAGAGTAAAGCCTTAAGGGCCTGTTCTCTGGCGTAAACAAATGCAGTGCTAATGAAGTTATAACTGTATTACAGAACTGAGGCACAGTGTTACGCAACAATAGAAGTCTTGATAAGCTGCCGCCAGGCCATTTCTTTATTTTGCCCCCCCTGTGTGGCCGTTAGCCGTTACCTGTGGACTCGCTGCCTTGCTAATTCACTTCCTGTCTCACCTCATTCAGCTGTTCCTCTTCAGCCGCGTCAAATATTTACTCTCCTCTGCTATTGCCAGTTGCTATGCGTGCAGACTGGCCCCGACTAACGGCTGTCTCTGCGGTCTTGGTGGACTTGACGGCATCCAAGTGAATGACCCGTGTTTGTGTGGCGCCAAGTGTGTGTTTATGTGTGTGTGTGTGTGTGTGTGCTGGCTGGCCGCTCTCTTATGTAAGAGGACTGTATTATGCATCTCTCTGATGGGTGGACCACTGAGGATTGCCAGCACTTCTTTTAACAGCAGGAGTTCCTAAAGTAAGCGTGTCCTAAAAAAAAGTCCATCCTGGGGGTGTCTTGAGTGTGTGTTTATGAGCGATGTGAGAGACACAGCCTGCGTGTGAGCGTGTATATGACTAATCTCATGGTGTATACCCACATCACTCAAAAGATTCGCTCTCAAACTGCATCAAGCCTCATCCGACACGGATGGCACTTTGTACTCTTCAATCGTGTCACTCAAATTCACCAGAATCAAATGAAGATGCAACCCCGGTTGTGGTGGAGCCTTACGAGGTGTGCTGGATAGTCACCGTTTGAGAGACAACCAGGCGGCCCAGGCCTTAGTGAGCCTCGCCCTTGTCGGACTGTCCCGGCTGCTGCAACCCCTGCTGCCCTCCGCTTTAATCCTATGTGCCATCCCCTCGTCTCCTGGCCCATAGAAATCAGCACGCGCTGGTCCCGGAGACAAACATGCATAATCCACGTGCAGGCTTGGCACGTCCCCCCGCCTGCCATTCTCAATAAGGGACGGGTGAGGTGAGGTTTGGAAAGGAGAGGAGAGGAAAGGGATGGGCCCAGGTTTCGGGAAATGGCAGGCAGAGGGTTGTGGTTGGGGAGAGGATCTGCGACCTCCAAAACAACAGATATGCCAGGTGCCAGCCTTGTTGTTGCCGCCCACCTCAAAGGGCCGTCGTGCGGGTGCAGTTATACAACATGACCAGATTGCTGCGGGAACAGCTCGTGTCAAAGCGAGAGTACATAAGGTGAGCAGCTCAGTGACCCCAGGAGTTATGGCTGACTGTAACTCTGGCCATAAAAATGAACAGCGGCTCGATTAAAAGCCTCCTTCCCATGAGCTGGGTGTAGGCCTGTCCTCTTTTCCAGTGGATTACAGAAATGTACACTATGAAATTATGACTACAAAACCAAGATAACAATGCTTCTAGATAGGCCACAAACATGATAAGTGGGAAACTGAGATTTATGAAGAGCTATGAAGGCCTAGAATCAAAATTCCACAATGTCTGAATTTATATGTGTGTTACTGATTACAGTTTACAAGAAATAAACATTCCGCTCATGGACTGTCAATACCACTGTGCTGTGTGCCGCACACTGCCTTGAGGCCATGATCTCAGTAACACTGTATCAGACTCCTATGGCACTTACAGATGGATACCTAATGCTAGTCTGCAATTTGTTTCAAGAATTAATAACTTGGTGTACCAACTTGTACACTGGTTTACTTTTGTGAATGCAAAAACCACAGGCAGTGTTTACACTGTGATCCACTGACGAGACATATGCTATCTTTTAATCACCTTTTCACCAATAGGCTATATGCTACATGTACCCAAAATTCAGTGTAGTCAAAATCATATAGCAACATAGTGCTCCAGCTCATCTCATTTTAAAAAAAAATGGTTGAAAAGGCCTTTGTACAGATTATTCAATAACTTGCCTATAAGCCTAAAGGAGGCAAATCTATAAAGGGTCACCAGGCAGGCACACACTGAATCATTATGAAGAACCACCAGATATTCCACTCAAGCTTTCTGAATAGCAGGAGTGAGTTCGTAAAATCCTTTGGATTTTGATGACTCCAACACTGGCTAGAGGCAAAAAGGCCCCCCATCCGAATGGAATCAATACTGGCCCATGTCGTAAAACACAGGTAACCTACTGATTACCACGGTTATAGACTGTGCTGTGATCCAGGTGTTTTGGAACAGATCCCGCTAACGTCCCGATGACGTATACAACAGTTGTACTGTCAAGATCACAATAATGAATAGGTGAACTACATACCGCGGATTTCATTATCAGGTTGGGGAGTGTTGTGCATACATTCGCAGCCTCCGTGTTTTAACAGCTGTGCAATAAATGGATATACAGAAACGTGTATTTGAGGTCATATGGACGCAAATGGTTATTGAAAATTAGAGGAGCTTAACACACACCCATCCCATACGCACCCAAACGAGGGCAAACCAAATGTGGAAGTGGGTCGCTTCCCCCTGCAGTGCAGCCTACACATAGAAAGCTGTTCATTTTGTCAGACGTGTATGACATGCCTCAAGAAAACGATATCCGATTTGCAGCCAAGACGAAAGATATATCGAAATTACCTCTCCCCATTCCAGATGGGATGATGTCATTCTACAACCTTGCGAAAAACTGACTAAGCTAACCCTCTCTGCAATTCTAGCTATAAAAGCTAAATTGGCTTGCAAGCTATCTTACGTCAGACGGCAAATTCCAATTGCCGGGTATGCTACCTACAATGTAAACACATTTAGGGTGCGTTAGCTGTGGGGAATTTCGCGGGATTTAAGAACCCTTGAATTGGGGCAAATAAGATTGAGGCTTAATGTCACCCGCGCAGACGAGCAAATTGATTAACAACTTAGACGTTTAACTGCACATATTTTAGATATTTGCAAGGGGGAAAATCCCGCTTATTGACGATAGCAACCTTCAATGCGCGCCGATATTGGTTGTCGGAAGGAGGGCGAACACGTTTTTAGCCAACATTAGCTTTATGGCTAGCATGAAGACAGCCAGTCGACCGTAAGTCATGACTGGGAGATCCTGTTTCACATCAATATTGTGTTTTGTGTCAACCCTATCACGTATCACATATAACTTGTTGCTTTGTAACGTTTACTTATCGATCTCTTTTTTTCATACAAACTTTAAAAGGACACAACATAAAATAAATACTGAACTACTAACGTTAGCTGGCAGGAAAGAACCCGAGCTGGTTAGCTGTTTTCGGGGCTTCCTATATTACTTGTCAGGCAGGGTGCTAGATGTACTAGCACGCTAGATAGCAATGTTGCAACTGTAGCGGTGTATTTAGCTATGTGCCATTCCGCTAGCTTCACAGTATTACTAATGTTGTGTAAAAGAATATTTCGAAACATACAAAACGTGTGTAGAGGATAACCTGTAATAATACAACACGGAAAACGGTTCCTGCCAACCAACCCTCTAAGTATTAGTCAATAATTCCTTACCTTCCAGGAGCCGCTGAATGATACTGTCTATGTTGAGCTTGTCGATGTCGGCCATCACGTTACCTTGCTAACGTTGTAGTTTTTAAGCTAGCTACCTGAATGGTACACTTTACAATTTGTAAATCCACAAGCAATATTACTAAATAAAACAAACCAAGAGAAATTGGTTGTACCAAAGTAATGTTGTTTTAAAATAACTCCGCAGTGCCACTCCTGCACAGCCGACTCCGTGATAACCGGTGACAACAACTAGCCAGTGCTGGATGAGCTTGCAGGGTGATGCCGGCAGGCGGAGCGATATATGCATTGGGCGGGGAAGCAAACGCAAACCGAAGTACGCTGTTTTTCCTTGCGTAGAAATAGTACTTGTGCATTTCAGGTAGAGACGTCTGGTAAAGCATGTTGCAGATTTCTCTTAGATGTTAAGACCTTATTTAAGTTTTTGCATGTTGTATTTATAGTATGTGAATGTAGTCTATGACCTATTTTAAGAATATTGTTGATGACCATCAAACCTTCCTTTTGCTCCCAGTGAAAGCACACATAATCACATCAAAGTTGCATGAATGTCATGGACAGAAATGTCATGTTATTACCAAAACTTTGCAGCGACAAAAATAGCAGCCACTGTTGTGAGAATGCTTCATTTATCAGGGTGCCCACTTCGCGCCTCCGTTTGTTGTTCCTCCGGTGTTTTGGCTTTCTAGGAAGTATCATTATCCTGTCAATTTATAAACTTCTCTGAAAAGATCATACAGCCTATATAAAGTGTTTTTATCGACCTGTTATATTTTATTTCAGTGTGTGTACAGGGGAGGAAAGGTCTTACAATATAGGTCCTGCACCTCCATGAAGTTGACACCCCATATGATGAGAATGTAAAATAAAATATTTTTTTGCACGTTTGTGCACGCAAAATGAAAAAAAAAAACGTGACGTCACCCAGCACCCAATTAATGTCCAAATAGGTCCAACGTAGTCCGATTCGTTTGTGCACGGAAAATAAACATACGTGCATAATTATTTCTTAAGTTATTAAACGTTATTTACTTGACGAGTGGCGTTATTCAGCACCCCATTAAGGCCTAACTGACTCCAAAGTGGTTCGTTTGTGCACGTTTGCACGTAAAATAAAACAATTATGCTCAAACCGTTTAAGAGAAATGAAATATTAGGTTTTTTACAATGGAGTGATGTCACTCAGCAGCACCCCACCCTGGTAGCAGAAGGCCAGTAGACCACTGTCGGACCACTGGGTGCAGCTAGCGTTCCGCTGGCATTTCCGCCCAGCTAAAGATGATGGTGGTCCAGAAGTGGAATACCAGGGGTGCCAACCATAATCCACATTTGGCATTAACGCCCAAATTACTCCCTAGTGGTCTGATTCTTTTGTGCATCGTTTGTGCAAATTTGTGCACGCAAAACAAACATTTGTGCTTCATTATTCTTCTAAGTTTTATTGTGGTGTATTTTATGTAAAAAAGGTGACATCATCATCCACATGTTTGTTGTGCGCTGAAATGGGCCAAATCGCTGAGAGGCCAATTAACTGAGTGAATGGGTACTGCGTATGTTTCCTGCAATCAAACGAATGGACATATAGGGCCTACAGCTGCAACAAATATGTTAAATTAGATTAATTAACTGGTGCCTACAACAAGAGACGCCCGTCGTGTCAGTAAATGTTATTTGTGTTGAACGTGAACCACTGACAAAACAAAAATCTGTACTACACACTTTGACTACAACTTGTAGACATGTCGATTCTGTTGCGTTATCAAGATTGCAGTCGTTGTTGATGAACCTTTAGCTGACGCTTCACAACAGAGATATGAAATCTTTGACCTGAAACATGGCTGTCAATGTTCCTACCCCATGATTGAAAATGCCTGTCAGTCAGATGTACATTCAAAGGTACCGTATGTCTACATAAACTCAGACACAGTTATCTGTGTTTACTCATGGCTTTGGCATATTTGAAGTACAGCTGGAGGCGTTCCAAGTAACGTTATGTGGCTTAACCTTAAAGTTAACTCCAAGTAAGTGGTAAACCTCCTAACAGAAGAGCCCTATGGCTTTTTTTCTTGAAGAATGAAGCCATAGAGCTCTTCTGTTAGGTTAACCATTTACTATAAGTTAACTTACCCAGGTTTGACACTAAATCAGGTAATCCTCTTGACCATTATCAACATAATAAATATTGTGCTACGACTTCTCCTCTTTGTTTGTTTCCACTGTCTCGGGCATAGCAGAAATAAAAGTGCACAAAGCAAGTGATATTGAGTACAAATACGAAAGTAGTATAGCTGGATGGTGGTGGTAAAGGTCACTGTAAAGGTCATATGTATGGCAGGGGATTGAATCCTAGTCGATGAGTAAGGGTTGTTGGGCAAGTTTGAAACTGCACACATGCCTACCTGTAATATGTGCTTGACTGCATATGACTTTTTATAATAACCCTTGTAATGCTCCCAGTGTCACTACAATGACCTTACCTGAGTTCTGTCGTCCTTTGCCACCTGAATGGAATCTAACAAATTCACACTGGATATTGAGTGGATGCCATAACAGTTTAGAAAGGTACCATTTATTTGGAGTAAGAAACCTGCATTAGGCAATGGAAGTGTGTGTGTGTTTGTGTAAAACGGTGGGTACATATGTTGCAGTAACATCATTAAATGTGTGCTCTGATACCGAACTTTACACTTACAAAGTTAGAAGGGAGAGTATAAAATATCAGTAATTGAAAATACTATTAAACTGAAACCGCAAACAAACGCAGAAACTCAGCCTCAGATAGCCCCTTCAGAGTTCATCTCAAAATGTGAATGGTCCCTTTGGACACACTCTCATTAGCCAATCATATGGCCTATTCATGCTCACACGTCAACAGAGACGCTTCTCATTCACTTTCAATGGGGTGACATCATGCGTTGCCCAACTGAATTGTGGTTCTGTTGCGTCACTTTGCTTGCGGCAGAAAGTGGACAAAAGTTCAACCAAAGATTTTAGAATACTAACCGAACTGGAACAACAGAGCAACATAACTCATCTTTATGGGAGTTAAAATGTGACCGTCCCGGTCTCGTAATTGGGAGTGTCTCCTTAGGTCACAACATAAACCTTTTCTCTTAAAAAGCAATAAGAGAAGAGAAACATAATTCAGTGTACTGTATTACTGTCTATCATTGTGTACAATACCAATGAATCCCTCTTTTGGATATGGAATGAATGACTTAATGTCAGTTAACTAACATCAGTTTGTCACTCCTTCATTGGATCCTTCCTCTCCTCAGCCATTGGACCCATCCCCTTCTCAGCTGGTTGACCTTTGGCGATCAGAATCAGAATCAGAATTCAGAATCAGATTTATAATGGTCAGCAGGTTTCAGAACTGACAGGCATGCCTCGCTCATCATTGACATCAGGTTCACTGAGGGGCAACAATGGCAATTGAGCGAATCCTCTGCCTTGCTTAATCTAGTGAGGATGGAAACCTTCAGGTCAGGGCAGGTGGTAAAAGCCTTGAGGAGTCTTCCCAACAGTGCAAGGGAGAATCCACTCGCAGCTTCAGATGGCGCAGCATCACCGGTTTGTTCGCCATTCACTTAACTAGTTTCCAATCGCACTGATGTCATGATGTTCTGAGACCATCTGCACTACTGGGATGTGAACAGGTGAGGAGAGAAGAGATGTGTCCGGAATGGGCCTGTCGATCTATTCAGTTTTTTTTACAACTTTAAACGCCTGTGGCGTCAACTCACAGTGGACCCTTGAGTCTTGGACGTTGTCCTGTACACCTGCAACTGAAAGGGAGTGTGGTAATAGCAGATATGTCAAGACCCAGGTCCTGGATGCTAAGGGGTAGTAGTACTTCAGGGCTTGGGGGGAAAGGATGGGATGTTCATGGCCAAGCTCCTTGTTGCCTTTTCCATGTTTAGCCTTCCTCTGTACTGTCAGGCTTTGCAGGTGGCCGAGCTCTGAGTCACACATGTGGCACTACATTTTTTGCTCACATATGGTGGCTCTACAACCATGAACTATTCTCACGCATTCACCCGCACTCACGGAAGCCTAGACCTTCTTCATGTATGGGCTCTGAGACTCAGCATCAGGGGGATGGGGAGCCTTCAAAGGCCCACGGTCAAGATTTGGTGTTGCCATAACAATACCCCTTGACATTCGACACTCTAGGCCAATCGCATGCATTAAGTGACTGCATGAACATGAACAACAGCCACAAGGAATCGCCTCTGAGCTGCAGAGAAAGAGCAAAAATATGCAGATTTTAACTTCTTTCTGAGGTGTGTTCTTATTTGTAACTAGTCTTTTTTCAAAAGTAATTTTCAAATTCATTTTGACGGTTATCTGTTCCATATATGTCTAGGAAATATCTCAAGAAACTCGATTAATTCGTCAATGGGCAGAGGTAATAAAATAGTTTGCTGTAAATGATAAATGTCAGTTGAGTTGATTGTCAGAGCTGTTTCATATTAAATCAAGTTCACCACTCACATGCATCACTTTACCATTTACATTTGGTTACCTCCACCCTTGTTAGCTCCACCACTTTCCTTAGCCAATAATATTAGTCATTTTTAAAACCAATTTGTTTTTAGGTGTGTACTTTCATGTTTCACACTCTCTCAGCAACAATAGCGCCACGGTACTGTACAGTACACAAATGTGTCATCCAACAATAGCCAGATCAGCAGCACCAGTGCCCCAGCACCAACAGAAAGACTCTTATATAAGGGGATTATCTTTCTCTGCACAAAAAGGGAGAGTTGCGTTGTGCATATAAGCCTTGGCATAGAAATATATGAAGGAACATTTAGCCTTCAGTATACACGCAGGCTTGTCATTTATTTGAATTTCATAAATGAGTATATGCTTTCTTTCTTTTACTGGTAAACAGCAGTATTTTATACAGATATTTACCACTTTGAAACAGAATACAGAACAGTTTGGCCAAGCAATGTCTGCTCGGGCTCGCTGATTAGAATTTAGTGACGTCATTCCTTTACGTTATGAGTGAATTCGACTATTGCATCACAATGAAGTGGATTTTTGGAACACGCGCGCATTTAATTCTCGTTCCAGACGTATACCGAAAATATTTTCTTCCCCGACGAGGTCAAGTAAAACGGTGAGAAACGCAATGGAAACGCTACGCCATGCTTTCAGTATTATTGTAGGCCTGGTGTACAATAAGTAGGAAATACTTGCACAGACGATGTTAACGGTGCAACTCATATCATTGTTATACAGGAGAAAAAAAGATAAGGAAAATGAAGGAGAGGCTTGTCGAGCAGCACCAGCACCTCCTGCTGGAGACCGACAGTTATGTGGAGCTCAACCGCAAAGAGAAAGAGAAAGTTGCCCAAGTGGAGGCCAAGGTTAGTTTTACACAGTTCACTCTTATCACACTGCGTTATTGTCTTATTGTGTTCCAAAGTACGACCAGAGTATCTCGTCTTCATAATACTGTAGTCATTGCAGTGTGACCCACATCTATACATTTGAAGTGAATCAAGGTGAACATGTGAGAACCCAGATACGAGTTGGACAGATGAGGAATTAGACAAAAACATTTCTTTCCGGTCATGCAGATGAAGGCAATGCAAAGCAGGATCTGGGAGAAGAAGAAGCAGTTGGGACGCTTGAGTTCCACCCATAGCAAACCTCTTCAACAGATTAAACACATTCGCTTCCTGGAGGGCCGTCTCAGCCAGGTCATACAACATACATCTGCTTGTATGCACACATACTAACTAACACACAAGTACTCCAACCCAGGTGTATGGCACACGTGGATGTGAAAAGGTCACAATTTAGCAGACTGAAATGATTCTGAAAGTGAAAGCCAATAGTTTTGGAATATTTCACATATCCTGGCATATTTTGATGGTAGAGTTTTCAACAAGCAAGGGTGCACTGATGATCTCGGCATGCTTGCTATGTGTATGACAGGCCACGCTACGGTTTGACAAGCAGCTGACTAAGAACAAGACCATACGGGATGGCATCGACCACCTGCGCCAGCAGAGAAGAATGCTGGACAGCATTTACCGCCGCCTCAACAAGGAGGTGGCCATGCAGCACCAGGTCATGGACGAGCTGGTGGAGAAATCAATGCTCGCCTATGACCAGAGGTGTGTGTACAGTCATGTGTGTGCCCATGTGTGTGTGGGTGTGCCCGTTTTTGTGTGTGTGCAATCCTATATGGTCCTATTTCAGACTCAGATTGTCAGGTTATTGGAAATGAGGCCTCACAGCTCTTTTTTCGTTTCAAGTTTGTCCTTTATATTTTCTTTCTCTCGCTCTCTCTCTCTCTCTTTCTCTCTCTCTTTCTCTCTCTTTCTCTCTTTCTTTCTTTCTTTCTTTCTCTCTCTCTCTCTCTCTCTCTTTCTTTCTTTCTTTCTCTCTCTCTCTCTCTCTCTCTCTCTCTCTCTCTCTCTGTGTGTGTGTGTGTGTGTGTGACAGGTCACAGGCGCAGGCTCGTATGTTGGCTGTGCGGGATCGCAGTAAGAAAGAGACCACTCAGGCACAGACAGAGATGACAGAGCTGCAGAGGGTCATCGACCACGAGACGAAGCTCCGCAACTTCATGTTCCAGAAGTCAAAGGAGTATGTGCCCCTGATGGAGGATGAGGAGGGCAAGAGGAAGAGTACGACATGTTTTTTTTTCTTCTACTATGTCATAGCTTGTGTTAACCCAATGGCCGCGTTGAAACTGACGGTGGTGTTCTGTGATTGGTGCAGAAGCAGAGCAGGCCCAACGGGAGCGAATGGGAGGAGAGGGTATAGAGGTGTACCAGGCCGTGTACAAACACATTTTGAACGTCACCGGAGAGCTTAGCCTGCGCAAGATTGCCCAGAAGTTTGAGGTGAATGAGGAGAAGAGCTTCGGCTACTTCAGTTACATCAACGAGCTGAACAACAGGAGCACCATGCTAAGGGGTCACGTTAACAAGCTGAAGGTGAGCGAGTGGCACTAAGGTCAGTCACAGAAAAGCACTCTCTGGTGAGAAAGGACAGAAATGACATGTATGTGTGCGTCACGTTTCTCAAGCAATGTATTTTATATATACGGTGGTTAGTTTTGTGGGTAGTGGACATCAATGGTTTGATTGGTGTTTACATTTTCTTTGTCCTGCATCAACAGAGTGAGATTGAGCACTATGAGCTGCAGAATAATCAGCATGGCAAGCAGTGGCAAGATCAACTGAAAGAGCTGGAGGTGAGAGAACTCCGCTAGGCCCCAAATCTACACATCTCCCCTGTAGAACAAAATACTTATACATAAATGTCGATGCTATGATTGGTCACTTTCATTGTCCCCCTCACTGAGATGCCTCTGGAATTAAGACTTGAATGGACACTTGAGGCATGATACGCACATATTCTCAGTATACTGTGTTCTTGGTGAAATGCACACATGCTTAAAGAAATAGAAATGTGTTTCACACCTTATGCTCTATCTGTGGTTTGCATTTCTCAGACTGAGCTTGAGAAGAAACGCTCTGAAGCCAATGAGATGGAGGCTCAGCACAAACTGGTGTGCAAGTCCCTTGACCAGATGAAGATAGCCATCGCTGAACTCTTCAGCAAGATGAAGTGTGACCCCTCACCCATCACCGGCAAGCTGGGCAGCAGTGCTGAGGTCACTGATGACAACGTCACCCAGTTCATAGGTACGCCAGTTTGGTCCGCAGTTCACCAACAGTGAAGGCCTACTATTAGTAAGACTAATTCAATGGGATATGTCAATTTTCATAAACTGGCACAATTTCTTATTTACCAATAGAATGAAATTAAAGTGATGCTGTGCATGATAAAAGTGTCAGTGTTGTCAAATCAGCCAAACTGGAGAATACAGAATATTAAACAATCTTATGTCTCTCCTCTCTGCTCCTCCCCTCACCTCACCTCTTATCTCCTCTGTTCTGTTCTGTTCCGTTCTGTTCTGTTCTGTTCTGTTCTGTTCTGTTCTGTTCTGTTCTCTTCTCTTCTCTTCTCTTCTCTTCTCTTCTCTTCTCTTCTCTTCTCCTCTCCTCTCCTCTCCTAATATCACCTCCTCCTGCTCTCCTCATGTCCTCTCCCGCTCTCAGGGATTTTGGAGGAGAGTCTGCATGAGCAGCTGATGCATATGATGCAGTGCAATTGGAATCGGGCCGAGGACCTGGAGCTGCCTGCCTTCAACATGCTGCTGGACAGCTGCCGCCTGCTGCCCACGCTCGCCACCTCCGTGGTCGAGCCGCCCTCAGCCGCCTCCTTTGAGGAGGCAGCACTGGACGTGCTCCAGGGGCCAGGTGAGCATGCAAACACACACACACACACACACACACACACACAAACACACACACACACAAACACACACACACACAAACACATACACTTACATACAAACAGACATACACACACTTACACACACACACACAAACACACACACACTTACACACACACACACTTACACACACACACACACACACACACACACACTTACACACATAGAGACATACACACTCATACACACACACACATACACTCAGATTTTTACAATGTACTGTATGTGACATACCTTGGCTGATTTGATGTGGATAATAGGGAATATCTATCCAAGAATTGTAAAGTGAAGTGTAAACATTGAGCTGTTATGACTTATTTCATTCATAAACAATTGCAACTATGAGTGTGTTGGTATAGCTGCCTGTATGTACTGCATGTGCACACTGCCACATGTAAGTACTCTTCCAAAAGTGCATTTCACAGAGTCTTTGAGAACGTTGAAAAGCGCTGTATAAATGTCATGTATTATTGTTATCATTATTATTTGTATTTGTATTATTAATAATGTTCTCAGTAGTGACGCTGTGTGCACCCTGTCCCATGTAGGCAGTGAGAAGACCCTGGACTACAAGAGCTTGTGTGAGCTAGCGGTGAAGCGTGTGGTGCAGGCGGAGCAAGGCAAAGGCCAGAAGCCGACCTCGGCCATGAGTGCCCAGAAGGGCAAGAAGAAGACGACCTTCGCTGCCCCCAAATCTGCCTGAGCGCCGGCCATCTCTCCCCTTCCCCCAATAAACACAAACACTGCATGCATCTGTGTTGTGCCAACAGCTCTGTGTGGAATCTGCTGTGTGTTTGCAAATGTGTATGTCTGTGAATGAGTTTGCGGTGCATTCTAGTGTGTGTGTGTGTGTGTGTGTGTGTGTGTGTGTGTGTGTGTGTGTGTTTGCATGCTCACCTGGCCCCTGGAGCACGTCCAGTGCTGCCTCCTCAAAGGTGGCGGCTGAGGGCGGCTCGACCACAGATACAGTAACATGTCATTGAATGTCTTGTCCTGTTGTGTACTGTATGTCCAGTCTTGTCCAGAGTGTGTGCTTTACTCATACTGTAAGGTCACCCTTCTCGATACGAAGAGGCTGCCAGGCGGTCAGTGGGGTGTCTTTGGTTTGGCACGGTGCCTCAGTGTGCCCCTGCGGGAGTAGGCATTCGGGCATCGCCTCCCAGTCCTCTTTGGCTGAGGGGGATCAGTCCTGGGTGAGTCCTTGTCTCAGTGTGATGTGTTATGAAGTGTTTCGTTTCGGTGTACGCGAGTCACTTCGCCGTCACAAACATCAGAGGGCTTTGTCTTTACCCCCCCCGCGCTCCAACAGCCATCAGTGCTGCTCTGCCCCAACCTGTTGGCACCATCACTCAGCTGAGGAAACATGTGCTCTTCTTGTCTTTCTACCACTCATATACACATACACTCACACACACATACATACACACACACATACACTCACACACACACACATACACTCACACCCATACACGCACACACACACACTCACACACACTCACACACACTTGCACGCACACGCACACACACATGCACGCACACACACATGCACGCACACACACACTCACACACACACTTGCACACGCACACACACACGCACACGCACACACACATACACACTCACACACACTCACACATACACTCATACACACACTCACGCACACACACACATACACACAAATGACATATATAAGTATTGTATAAATGTATGTATTTATAGTTTTTATGATTACAATTTTATAATTATAATTTCTTATTTTATTCATCATATATTAGATCTTATTGTATTATTACAATACCTACACTTAAACCTTATTACAGAGAGGAGTAAGAGTAAGGAGAGGAGTGAGAACTGTATGCAGGAGGATGTCTATCTAAACTGACGTCATACTGGTTGGTTGCTTTATTTACTTGTAACACTTGGTGGCAGTAGTGATTCTTGATCCATGTTGAGTACTGGGTCTGAGGGACTGGTCGCACTCTGTACTACACCAGTATTGCGCTTTTAATAAGAAGCAAAACAGAAACTTCAGATTGATTGATTTATTTATTGGAAAAAGACCAGTAGAGTGTGCAACACTGCTTTCTTACACAATAAATTATTCACAAGCAGAGACATTGTAGCCACACCAACAACAGAGGAAACCTCTCAAAGAATGAGTTCATTCATGTCACTGACTATGATTTGAGAACACCAGAGAGTTTATGGGCCATACCCTAACTTGCAACAAACATAGAACTTTAGGGTGATTTACCCCATAATTTCAAGTCACATAATGCTTGTTGTAAGGCAGAGCATTGCCATGGGTGGGGGCAAATGCATGGACATGATGTGGACTGGAAGTGATGAGACTGGCAGCTTAGACCGACAGGCCAACGACTCAATGGCCCTCTCTTACTCCTGATCTTTCTCCTCTCCGTGTGTGATGATGTGCACCAGGTTCTTGTAGTCCAGGTTACCAGTCACATCCGGAGGGAAGGCATTCCACATCTGCTCCATCTGAACAGGAGGCAGCAATCATCACACCATAAATGTGGGTCTGAACGCAGACGGTGTGTTTAATGGGTACCCCTGTAAATACTACAAACCACCAATACAAACCACCCTTGGAGGGTCCTAATGGACACGTCATGCAATTTATGTGTGGTTGTGTGTGTGTATGAGTGGTGTGTGTGTGGGGAGGGTTTCTGAGAGAACACAGGGGAGACAAACACGTGGAGGCAGATAAATGGAAAGATGGACAGATCAATAGATAGAAAGAAAGAACGAGAGTGTATTTGTGGCCTCACCTCCTCCACAGAGAATCTATCAGCTTGAGTGGTCAGCATCTCTGTCACACTGGGGGAGTATTGAGAGTTCATTAGATGTCTCACTATAAAATAAGAATTCAAATGGCATGTGGGAAAACAAATGAGACTCACTAGTCCTTCCTCAGCAGTCCTTTCCCCTCCGGATCAAAGACTTTAAAGGCATTAAGGATGGTGTCCTCGGGGTCAGCACCTATGGGACGAAAACCACAGCAAGAAACATCAGAATGGAAGGTACAACACATATTAATAAAGTCTTGTCCATAGTATGGGATATGCAGTCAATACAAATAATAATAAAAACTTCTGCATTCAGCCTCTGTCCTACTCCTGTCCAATATCTTTCATATTTTCTCTGTCTTAAGCTAAATTTATGCTACTCCGAGCCCTCTCCGAGCAAACCTCGGAGAGGCTCTCGTACGGGAAGTTAGAAAAAATTAGTAGGTGCACGACAGCCTCTCCGAGGTGCTCGGAGAGGGTTCGGAGAGAGCGGAGAGGCGTTCCCTGTGTCCGACTCCGTGAAATCGGAGTAGCATAAATTTCGCTTTACCCTTCAGTTTCTCGCCAAACATGGTGAGGAAGACGGTGAAGTTGACTGGCCCAGGGGCCTCCTTCAGCATGTCATCGATTTCCTCTTGCTTGACGTTGACACGACCTGCAACATAATAAGAGCCGGAGGAGCTGACAGTGAAAATGAACGTGGGGCTCCATCAGTGTATTGCACAGGTCCTCACTCCTCTGACTGCTCCCCTCCCCTGCGTGATTGACAGGCCATTTTGTCATTTCGACTCCCCCAGAATGATCAATAGAAAACATTACTGATACAACTCGCCTTCTTGGTGTTTTTTGTTATAATTACTTCAGATAGAGTAGAGACTTGCCTAAACCAACCTAAAGCAGCGAACGTGTCCCTCAGGTCATTTTTGTCGATGAATCCATCTCGGTTCTGGTCCATGATGGTGAAGGCCTGCCAACAATGAAGATATTCATTAACAGCTGATAGGAAATCGACATAAGCCTCACAGTGGCATCACGACACAAGACTGGCATGTGTTTTGGCTGTGTGTGATGGGGGGCTTTGGATCTTTGGCCTTGTGCAACTATTTTTTCTGTTTGTGTATTTTAAGGAGGATGGCTCAGATGGGAAAAACTCCTAGCCTCCTAATCCCAAGAGATCCACGAAGGTATCCGCACAAAGGCGTACACACAACACACATACACACACACACACACATATAGCCCATACCAGCATTCCAGTGGTAATCACTGATGACAGTCTGTGTAAGATTTATGGCATGTTGCGGTTCTCCATAACAGTAACATGCCATCACTTGACAGAGTAAAGATAAATGACACAAAGACAGTTCTATGGACAAATAATGATGAGACAATGAGATACCCATAAACCGGTTGATGGTGGCCCTTGAAGGCTATGGAGCTGTCAGTTTAACAGGTAAAGGTTAA
Source organism: Clupea harengus (assembly GCF_900700415.2). Taxonomy (NCBI): domain Eukaryota; kingdom Metazoa; phylum Chordata; class Actinopteri; order Clupeiformes; family Clupeidae; genus Clupea; species Clupea harengus. The sequence continues at coordinate 21,743,039 of NC_045163.1, read as the reverse complement.
AATCCTACAGTTAATGTACTGCACTGATATATTTCTGTATGTATTCGACAGATTTACAAATATATCATTATTACATATACAGATCAAATGGATCAGATTGAAATGTTGCAAGTTTGAACATAGGAGGTTAGTTCAAACACACAATAAGTCAAATGAGTAGATGGGCAGGCAGATACAGTTAATGAGGCTCTCTCTCTCTCTCTCTCTCTCTTACACACACACACTCTCTCTTTCTTTCTCTCTACCTCTTTGAACTCCTGGATCTGAGTCTGTTCAAACATGGAGAAGACATTGGAGTTCGCTCCGTCCGCTGACCTCTTCTTTGCCTTTTTGGGTGCCTGGTGGGAAGGAGGGAACATGGGGTGGGAGATTAGCAGGAAGGGGCATCACCTGTGATCAGCTATGGCCTTTTGTGACTAAATGACCACAGCAAACTCAAATCACTTTCCTTACAAACAGGGAAACAAAAGAGACATCTCTTAATTGCAGTTGTGATTTACAGGCTGTTGTTTTTTTCTCTGAGGAAAATATTGCTCTTCCAGGGAAACCTGTAAGTCCTACAGTCTCAAAGCAATTCATTTTAGTCCAATTACTTGAGAAATGTGTGTACATCATGACATTGTCTCGACACCTAGACATCTCTGGTCTTAAGACTTAATTAACAGAGTTCCTTTTGATTCTGACAAATCCAGAATCATTTTCCATTTCTGTTTAAATTCTACATTTATTTCTTAAATATTTTGCACCCGTACAATGTCTGTGTCAATGTCTTAACTTCCTCATACATTCTTTATCGAACTATCAAGTGACTATAACTCCAGAGCAGTGAACCTCCCTGGTCACACCACGCCCTGCCCTTCTAAGTGCCAGTAGTACAGAGATTAAGAGGCACAGCCACGTAGCTACTCACCATAGTCAATGCTCAATAGGGGCACAGAAGAGAATAGTGTGGGGCTCCCAAAGTGCCAAAAGAGACAATGGGGCACGCCTTGGTGGCCTTATGTACCCCACAAGTGCCCCCCCCCCCATCTACTGGCTGATATAAATAACCCATGCCTTCTTTGGAAGTCACAGGTAAGCCACAACCCCCCCCCCCCCCCTCCTTCTCCCCGTCCCTCCAAACTAGCCACTTAGCCTTAGAGTTCATGCCAGCAGCACCATGAAAGAACAGTGGTTAAGGGTGACAGGGCTCCTGCATCATGACGGTTAGATGAACCCTGCACTTGATCTGACTTGATCCCTCTGGAAGACTCACTAGCCGTTGTTCCCTCAGCGTGGCCCTCACCTCCCTCCTCTTATGGCCTGGGTGACAGACGAGCTGGCAGAGGGAGACTCCGTCCATGTCATCACAGCCCCACGGTTCTACTTATAGAACCTCATTGTGGACGACACGGTGCAAACATAAAGATGGATCATCAGCCATTGTTCGGGTGAAGCTTTGCTCTGACTTAAAGGTCCCTATGCATGAGGCCATTTCAATTGTATCGATACAGGAAGAAATGACGCGTGTAATGAGAAGTAAATGAATTTGATCACGATGCTAAGCATCTGCTTTGTATGTGTTGTCATTCTATCAAGTTCACCACCCATGAACTTGTGTTAACACATTAGGTATGTAACGCTTAGAGAATGAGAGGCACACTCCCATGTGTGTGAAGTCAGAAGGTGCTAGTTCTCAAGTTAGGGAACAAGTAAAACAGCTGCTTGCCCGTAAGCCTCACTGCCTCTCCAGGTCCTGTTTGGAATGTGCGGTTAGCCCATTACTCCAGAGAGGTGTGGCTCCCCAGCTACTCAAGGACTTGTGTCAAATTGCTGCCTATTATCTCAATTTATTACCCTGTCATAGGAACAAGAGGCAGACACATTAAGGCAGCCAGTATAACAACCAGCTACCATAGATGCTAACACATATCAAATCTAATTAGAGGGGCAACCACCTCCACGCATAACTGAACTGACTTAACATCCAGTCCATGTGTGATGTGTCCTACATTGCTGTAGTGCAATAAACACTAAAGACTAAATCTGTGAGTCGGATGACAATGCGAAAGCATGAAAGTGTACCACAACACAACCACAGTGATGTCAAATACATATCCAGGTCACGACACGTGTGTGTCACAATTGCAGTAATGATGAGATACATGGTTGATGATTGCAGGTACTACTATTGCTGACAGATGATGTAACTAATATGCTTTTACAAACATTTATGAAAGATGTGGACAGCGATGGGACACAGTCTGAGCTACTCTCACTTTCACCTGGGGCGATATCCACCTTATCATCATTCCTAGCTGCCCAAAGATCTGAGTGGGTGTTGGCTCAAGGTTCAACACAATGGTCAAAAACACTGCAGCCAAACCCAAAAAAACCTTTGAAGGTTGTGGCTCAGCAGATGCTTAACTGTTAAACTGCAGGGTTGTGTCATGAAGTTTCACATGCTTCAACGTTATCACTGCCTGTGGAATGCCTTAGCGTTTCTTTTCACTGGAACCATTTAACACTTCATCACTCTCTCTGAATGCCTCCATCCAGTCATGCTCCTCACTCGTTAGCTCCTCCAGAGGTACCTTGGCTTTATGTAGTTATTCTTGCAGTACGACCCAAATAGCCATCACCACTGTTGCTGCTTCAGATGCCTGAGGATCTACTGCTTAGGCGTTCTCGCAGTGGGGCATACTGGGAATAGCATGCGGAATGGAGGGGATCAAACTGCTATAAATACCCAAACAAATGCTGCCATTGTTACATATAAACACACCTGCTAGGACCAATAGGTCTCTGGGAAACACCGCAGGCTAGCAGGCATGTCTAAAATATCAGACCAAGAACAGTGAGTGTGTGTGTATGTGTGTGTGTGCGTGTGTGCTTGTGTTTGAGTTTGCTTATCTTCCAAAATAAAGAGGTAACATTGACAGAGTTGTAAATCAAGTATTACCAACACCCCTTATTCAAACGGCAGAGATGAGTCTGATGTTTGTTCAACAATACAATAATTAGATATAGAATATGATTATTACCACAACAAAAGAATCTGGTTGGCTTGTGTGGTGGGGCGGATAGGGAAAATAATAGAAGTGTCTCAGGTCAAACCACCATAACCTTGCAAGACCCTAAAACAGGAATGGAAAGAGAGAGAGAGTGGGAACCAGAGAGAGAAGGAGAGAGAGAGAAAGAGAGAGAGAGATAGAGAGAGAGAGAGAGAGAGAGAGAGGGAAAGCAAGAGCAAGAGAGTGGGAGAGAGAGAGAGTGGGAGAGAGAGAGAGAGAGGGAGAGAGAGAGAGGGGGGAGGGAGGGAGAGAGAGAGAGGGAGAGCGAGAGAGACAGGGCTGTGAAATGACAGTCTCCATTGGCTGTTTCAACTTGTCTCACTGGCTTTTGTCAAGGTCATTATAATCTCCGTCTGTCTTTCTTTCATCGTTTTCTTTTCAGATGAAATGTGAACAGAAGGACAAACCTCTTCTCTTCCTGTGAAGCTCATGTCTCATAGGCCTATACAATTCTGTGCCCACAAGAGACAAGTGCACACACACACACTTCCTCAGTGCCGTACACCTATCCATATGTGACTGACTACTCACACACACACACACACACACACATTTTCGGTGCAATCAAAAACTTTCTCCCCCACACCCACCCAAACACACAAATGGATTTTTTTTGCAGTAAAAATCAATAGCTCAGAGCAAGGCTTATTTATCTGAGCAGGAGTATTGATGTAGCCTGCAACGGTGTCTATGATTTCCCGGTGAATCAAGACATTCTATGTCACTCTCGCTTTCCTTGCCACTGGTGGATGTGCTTTGCACTTTCAGTCCAGTTTGTTCTATTGTTTGTTTTGTCAGTTTAGGCCTATTGAGTATAGCTTACCTACTGGATATGATTGTGAGATATTTTCTTTTCAAACAACCTCTGCTTTGGCCTCTTCGAATTCTGTCAAGTTTGATTGAAAGGTGATATGATGAAAACAAGGGGCAATAAAGTTTATTAATAAATAAATAGTGGAATAGTACTGGGAATTAAAATAAAGTAGGTTAATATGCCCATATCAACATTAACAGACAACAAATCACCCTTTTGATGTTTTGTACCATTGTAGGGCCGGCCTGTGCATAGCCCATATAGCTCACATTAAGCCAACTTTTGGTGTTGAAATAAACTTTTCGCACACATAAAAAGTAGCATCCTCTAATCCACAGGACAACTGCAGGAGGACGTGCAGAATCCGGACCGGATGTTTTGTATAGCCGACAACCATGCCCACTTGAAAGGTTGTAGGCTATTCCCCAAGATGGCCGCTGATGCCAGATCAATGTTTCAATATAGGAAAAATTTGGACACACAATTGCAGGTCAGTGTAACTTTAACAACCTCAGAGGCAATGTCGCGTGTGTATATTTGTAGAGATTGGTATAGAACGTGTGTAGGATTTGTATGCGTCGGATATTCCGCTGATATTAGAAATTGATCCGGCGCACTTGCCTTTGTGTTCAATCATTGATCGGCACTGGAGAAGCTCGCTCACACCCACCAGGATGCTCTACCATAGGCTACTATTGCGTTGGAAGTGTAATGGAAGGGCGATAATCGAGATCCGCGTGTAGCTTATTTGTAATATAGGCTACTGCAAACGTATTACAACTTTCAACAGTGTTGCTGTGAGGACTACCTTTTCTTTGTCGCGACAATGATTTGAGAGCATATCGGTGAGTGTCTTTCCTAAATTCATTCACATAGCATTGCTTGCCAGTCAAATTGTGTGTTTTTATTTATTGACTATCCATAACTTTAACATGATCATATTAAATGCCAATTCTATACGTTTAAAATTGCCTAGTTATTTTACACAGATGGGAATTTAATGTTCACGTAACCAGTATATGACACATTGTAGCGTAACTAAATTTACTCTTCGAACACCTGCGTTCGGAACTACGAGGCACCCTCTTCGGCAACCTACAGCTTGCTCGAGTAGCTATGTCCATTTCGCGCCACAGAAAGTCATTCATTTTCCAAATGATAATATTTTCGAAATCTTGGTCTTTCAACAGACGATGCAATTTTTCAGAGGTCACCTAATAAGGGTGCATGCGTATGATTTCAGTTTGAACTGTAGGCTATAGGTAGGCTAATCTAGCAGTGACATGCATTGTTTTGACAGTGTCAATTAGGCACTCTTAAATTAAAAAAAAACATTCGACACAACCTACCAACCAAACAAGCTTGTCTCTCTGTTGTTTTGTCAACATTCTTAAAATCACCGGCGGACGAACGGAGCAGATGGGGAAGCTATTGTGTTTAACTCCTCACATGTCAATCAAAAAGAGTCAGGGTGGGCATCACGGCGTATGATTGACAGGTGTTCAGACGAAAGGGGACAGTAGCGGATATCGCTGTGCAGGCTGGCAAACAACCCGCGGAGCCATTTAAGTAAACTAAATCGTAACAGCCCCATGGTGTAAAAAGCTGCGTTTCAATGTGTGAAGGAGCTTAGCTTTCATGTGTCAATCCATTACATCACATCCAATTGTAGTCGACGGCTAATGTTGTGAACGTCTTTTGACATTTCGTCAAGTTTAAAGACACAAGGACAACAGAAAATGCACTTCTAGGCTACTTGTAGGCTACATCATTTCTTCGTGCAAAGAACTTTTAAAATCATCTTGTCTCTAGGGCGTTGTGTCATAATCTGTTACATTAGCTGTTAATAGCGGTCCCCTGGAGACAGCTGGGTCATTATGTGCCTCGGTGGTTTAATTGGCATCCCATGCTGTAACTAGTGCCGCATTTAGATCATAATGTTATGGCAATTCGGTGTAATAGACTACCGCATAACAACAGTAGCCATCCAATTTTACATCGAATAATGGCAATGTATCTGTCTGTCTGATCAATTAGCCTATTAGACTAGACTATCAATTGAATTGTCTGTCATAAAGTCTGCAATCGTAGCCCGGGAGTTTATTGGGCGTGAGGTCTCAATTCAGCGTCTTGTCACAATTTACGGCTTACCAAGAGCAACATCTCTTATCATCACTGCAGCCTCCAAGTCTGCTATGGTCACTCTGCATCCAACTATCGGCCTGTGTCACATCTTTACATTTGAGAGAACACGGAACAAACAAAAGTGTATACATGTCGCCTACAAAGAGTGTGCCAATGTTCATAGGCTTTTTTGTTGTTGATTAATTCTGTATTATAGAATGGACAGTGAAGATGTGCCGGTTGTTGTAGGACTTAAACATATTGTATAGAAAAGCTTCTGAAGTGGTTATCTTATTGATACATATTAATTGATACAGTCATTTAGTGTGGTATTAATCAAACTGCATTTTGAGTGGGGAATTTGTTTCATAATGTAAAATGTATCTAGCCTACATAGCTTACGGTATATGAAAGCGTTTTCATGAGAACAGGTCTGGTCCAATGTAATTGACCACAATGAGTGTATTTAGGATACAATATATACTTATTATAAAAATATGATGAATTCTATATTCATTGTGAAGCCCAATGTATTGTAGGCCTTGAGGAGAGTGTTTAAGAGGATACAGTTAGCCGTCTTCTCTCAAAAGATAATATAGCCAGCCGTTTTTGTTGTTCTAGGAATGACCCCTAATCTGATTGAAAAGCTTGTAAAATGGTGACCTGATATGGGCCTCTCTGCAAATGCAGTGTGGTGTTTGATCCTACTGGGCTTCCCAAATCAAGCAACGGAAGTAGTCTGCTCTGTTTTCAACATGCTATTCTACAGTCCTGCTATTCAAAGACTGGCTGCCCATCAGTTTTGCTGCTTCAAATTGAGTGATGATGGGACACAGGATATGTGTCCTATAAGTATCTATAAGTGCTTTTCTTTGTGTGTCATTCTGTATGTTTGGGACTGCTTCAGTCTCCATAGGTCACACCAGGTCACTTTTGACCTTGTTGCCATGGTGACACATTTGACTTATTTTTGATTGAGTGCTGAGGCCAAAAATCAATCAGATCCATCTGTGGTATGGGATCAATCTTTTAGGGACAATCAATGGAATCAATGGATCAATGCAATCAAATATACCCATTTCCCAACATCCTTGCAAAACACAGATATATGAAATAATGAGAAATGTATTAGATTCACTGAATTCAATGTTCTCTGTAAATGTACTCTGTTCTCCAAGACACCAGTAACCATATCCAGTTTTCATACTTGAGCCTAGATGGAAAAATGTAGGCGAACCAGTGTACCGAGATTTCTTGACAGATGTTAGTACAGCTGCTTATATTTTGTTGAGAAAAGAAGACAGACTTCATTTATCTGTCTCTGAGGTGACATCAGACACAGCATCAAACGCCAGTTGTCTCAGTATGTCTTGCACAACACATAAATGGGGATTAATGTTGAAATAAATAGTGCACATCTGCACACACCGTTACCTTGCTTGTTCACAACGGAACAGTGGGCTCATTTTCCCCCCACACAAACGGCAAGTGTTTTTCAGCATTGAATGTAAATTATTAATGCACTGGTTTACAGTGGGCTAAAAAATCCAGTTATTAGAGGTGAGAGAAAAAAATCGATTGCAATACAGCAGCACTAAGTATATATTTATAAGCAATATTTATTTATTTAATATTCTGATTTTAATTGTATTTCAATACTCCGATAACATTGCTTCTGACCATTGCTGCTTATTGAGAAGACCTCGTTCTTCTCTTGCGTCACAGCAGAAGTTTGAAAGGAAGCCAGAGTCGAGAACAAATGTACCGCCCCAAGACGGGTGCAGAAGACTCCCAGTGTGCAAAATCGCAGTGCATTGCAGAATCGATTCTCAATACTTGCTGTATAGTATTCTGTAAAGGATGGCAATGATATTGTATCGTGGTCCAAATATTGTGATAGTATGGTATAGTCGACTCTGTGGCAATATATATATATTTAAATGTGAGTGTTGAGATCTTTTGCATATTGTAGTGTGATGCCTTGTACTGTTTGATTTATTTGTGGCTTAATCAATAATTCTGGAAAATAATGGCTTATTTTGAATTCTGCAAAGAGGGAGTGACTGTAGTGGATGTTGTGGTCATTGATACAGATATTTAATTTTGAGTTGAGTTTATTATGTTTTAGTGAATTATTGCCTTTGCTAGACAAAATATAGTAATTATAGTGTGTTTTTGTATATGCACCTTTATCACTCGACTAAGACTTTTTACAAAATCAAACGAACGGGTTTACATTTATATATGATATATTTTACCGGAGCACTTGGGTTCTGCGACTTCTCACATCCACGTCATAACCGGAAGCATATGCACCTTTATACCTTTTCACAAGAATGCTTACAAATGTAGAGGACGTTTCAGGAAATGTGCAGTTGAGAAAAGCTGCTGTGTGGTCAGTTGAAAATTGGTCAAGTATATTGGTCCCATTGGAAAAATGTAACGATCCTGTCAGTCCCTGTTTCTTTTTTTTCTGACATTTCAGAGAGGGTGAATTGCAATGTCCCAGTTAGTCAGTCTTCATCATTTTTGTTAAGCAAGCCTTATTTGCCATGACTGAAGCCTGCTCTCCTTGCTCCCATTGGAGCCCGCCCAACCTCTGCGTCTCCTTCTTGTAATGGCATACAATCTCCTGTTGATTAGTCTGAGGAGATAATAGTCTGACTGAGTTAACACCCCCACCATCTCCATTCTTTACTGACACAAAGAACCTGAGGAGATTTGAGCTAACAAATGTTGCATGGATGTCTCTCTGACTAGGACGTGTCTTCTCATACGTCAGATGAACTGATCGTATAAAAAGGTAAAATTAATTACTTTTCAATCTATTTGGTTAATCAGTTTTTCATTATTCTGCGGCTGCACCTACTTATCAGTGCTTTTTGTAGGCAACCCATTTAATTTGAGGGTCCAGACGGCTACTGGCCTAGTGCTCAATAACTAACCGTGTCTGGTTGCCATGGAGACCTGCTGGTAGTGGTTGGTTTGTTTTGTTGGGGGGTGGGGGGAATTAATGGGTTTGTGTTTTGTAGTAGACAGTTCAGCAGGAATCTCGTCTGACTGCATGTGTTGGGAGTAAAATGTGTAATACATGTGTTACGTTCAGCAAATATTCTTATCTGTGTGCGTGTGTGTTTTGGTCATGGTGTGCTCTTACCAGGACAGGATGGAATAGGGCAGTCTATAAATTGATGACTCTCGAAGCCAAAAGCATTGATTACTGTTCCATCACAACATCAAACCAAAAGCATCGATTTACTCCTCCATCACATCAGACTTCAGTGCACAGAATGTCTGATTATTATTAGACCAAAGGGTCTGAGAGGATACACTCTTACTCTGGTTTCATCAGTGCCCAGAGGAGGAGGCTCATGTAGGCACATGCAGGGGAAAGCATTGGTGACCGGTGCCAGATCAAAGCAAAACTATCTGAAAGAAAGGGAAAATCCACATCATTTGATGCTCCCACAGTGACAATAAAAGTGGTAAACTCATCCACACAGTAGATTCTGTGGTAATCTATACTGTCAGTTATATGTGTCAGCCAATGACATATTTAATGGCATGGGTTACCAGTGACAGCAGTCTGAAGCTGGTGCAGATCTGAGCTTGTACAAATGTGTGGGTTTCAGTTGTTTAAGAATGAAAGACCTGAGGGTGTTCTGCAACAGCCTAAATGTAGAGTGTTATATAGAAACCTTTAAATTGACGGTAGGTCAAAGTTATAGAATTAGGTTATAGAATTTGCTACCAAAAAAAGTGTTTTAAAAAGAGACAGTTCTTCATTAGCAAGCAATGAGGTATGTAGTTTCCCATAACTTCTATAATCATGGACAAGAAAGAAATGTAATGGGTCAGGATTGGGAGACATCGGAAAACATGGATTGCTTCACTCACTTAAGCTAAAATGGAAGAATCCTTCTCTGTGATAAATCCATAGCCCTTTAAGAAAGCACTTGGTATCCCTATGCTTCCATACAATGCACTGCTAATGCTGTATTGCTGTCTTGTAGTTGAAGGAGTTTGGAATTCAGTACAGATAGAGTTTGGTTTGATTTATTGACGTTTCCCGCAGCTGTCCTCTGAGGTGGGGCATTGACGCATTGATCTGATTGATTGTGCGGCATGCTGGCAGGGGGGTGCACATGAAATGACTGATGAATTGAATCATTGATTATGCTGCTATTGATTTTTTTTCTCTCTCTCCATACCCTTCTCTCACTTCCACTCTTCACCCTCTCCCTGCCCCCCACCCCCTCCCTCAAGGCCCATAGCCGGCTGAGGGGGTGTATTGATCGTGAGTTTATTGATCGGTTTAAATGCAGACCGTCTGAAAGCCCTTTCCCTGTTCAGCTTGTCCTCGCTCAGCCGTGCAAGGGGACTAGAGTTACACAGAGGCTTCCGGAAAGAGAGATCTCATCTCGGTTTGTTGTGGAAGATGGGTTGTTGTTCTTCAACCTAACTGTAGCAGTGTATGTGTGTGTGTGTGTGTGTGTGTCTGTCAAGAAAGCGACTGTTTTTTTCTTTTTAAGTTATCCATAAAAACAATGTCTGATTTTATAGCTACGTACTCAAATACATGTCGTTCAATTTTCACCTCTATATGCCATGCTTACTATCCTGTGCTGGCACTGTCAGGGGGCCCCGACCGTTAGTATTAGTATGTTGATGTGACGCATCCACCCCCACGCCCGCCCCACCCCCAGTCTCTCCCTCCCACTAGTCGCTCGCTCGCTCACAGCCCTATCTGTGCCTTGACCCTGTGACCCAGACAGCTAGAAGTCAAAGGTCACTGGCTAGCCTGTATCGATTAGGATTATTTAGAGGGGGGAAGGTGGCGTTGTGGTTGAATGAGTGGGGCCTCTTGGGGAACTGGGGGGCCCCTCAGGTCGTGTGGGAACTGCTTCAGAAAAAGGAGAGACCATGAAGACAACCTACCATGCCCAAAAAGAATATCACTTATAGTAACTAACAGCAATTTTTTGTTGTACATATCTACATATGGTAACATGATAAATCACTACTGTGTTTGTCCTTGCTAACTTGACATTGTAGAGTTTGCAATCCTGAAATGACTGCATTGTTTATCCTAAATTAGCTGGCTGATTTTCACGTAATTTCAGTCTTTCACAACTAAGCAGATACGCTGAGCACATAACAAGTTCAATGGAATTTGGGTTTAACACAGATCCAACATTCCAAATAAAAATGGAGAATATTCTGTTAGCGCCTCTACATCCTCCTACTAGATATCTAACGAATATTGATGTTCCGCGGGAGAGAGCTCACTGATAGCAGAATGGCCTGGTTAGCCTATAGCAGAAGGGATTTGATGTCTCGATGTCCGTATCAATTTTATTTCCATTAAAGCCCAGACTGCTTACGTGGGCCGTGCGCCTGCGGTGATGAATGCGGATTGATCAGACAATAGGTCTCCAATCGAAGGAGAAATACCACTTCCCATTGTTTCTCCATCCTTTAGTGTGGGTTTTAAGCCGGCCGTGGCGATATTTTACACCCCCCCCGGGTCAGATAATTAGATTTTCTTCATCAGTGCTCTCAGCAGATTCTTGTTATTCTGTCATTTTCTCTCCTCTTTCAGGCTAAAAAATCAATACGTGGAGAAATGTGATGAAGCTGAGCATATTGTGTTCACTTACAGGAGGAGCTAGACAGGGCCCAGTCTCAACAGCCACTGATTGTCCGGCTGGTTTCTGTAGGTGCTGTGATTACCTCAGCATGCCATGGTTTGTCACTGCAGACTCATAATAATTCGATCTGTGCTGTAACACAAGGAAGTACATCTGTGTGCATATTAATTAGGATAACAAGCCTTGTCAGATGGACATATTTGTTAATTTAGCAGATGCTTTCATACGAAGCGACTCGCAGCACTGGTGCATGTTATGTGTGCTTCCTAGGTGACATATCCATGACCCCAATATAGATACGGTTCTGTCATGGCAGTCATAAGAACATGAGAGTGCTTGCATGTTGTTAGTGCATGAGTGAACAACAATGGGTGGTGGTCCAGGAAGTAGAATCGTTTGGTTCTTATCTGTCTCCCCCTGGCTTCATTTTGCGGTGTCCTTGGGCGAGACCCTGTACCCTCAACTGCTTCCTGTTAGATGGTTAGTCTGATTTGGAAACAGTAGCTGAGATGGATTTTTTCATTGTTCTAGTTGCGTATGATTTATCACAGGGATGCATCACAATGATACTCATTGATTACCTTCACCAGATGCAAGAGGATACAATGGACTGGTGACCGCTGGACAAAAGCTCATGCCACCACAAGACACATAGGCTATATAATGAATTAATCAACTTCATCATGACAAATATTCACACTTATGCATAGGCTTACTACAGTCTCTGAAAGAAGCAGTGAACATTTTCCAAATTGTACCAAATCTGACTGACTGGAAGGAATTCAAACAGCTTAACCCCATAACTCAATGCAAACTAGCTTACTAATTGGGTCAACTGTCTCTGTTACTCCAAGTTCACTGGGTTGGAACAGGCCCTTTCTCGCTGAGCTGGTGGAGGTTGAGATACCCACAGACAGACGTGTCACGGTACTGCCACCACTCCTTTAGGCCATTAACCCGCAATCATGACGTCTTTCAGTGACCCCTAAGACCAAGCTGTGGCGTTAGCATTACCCATGATCTCAGATCAGCAGACAGAACCGGGATGCTTGGTTCTCATCAAGCATGAGAAGCTCTGTAGTCAGTCATGGCAGAGGGCAGAGCTGATTCTGTTTCTGAATCAGAGTTCTGATTGATTAGTGCAATTTCGCAAAATGCTCCGTTGATTGCACTAGCTCATCGCTCAAGTGATGGACCCCCACAACCCTGCAATCAGGAGCAGGGTTCTTCTGATCACTGTTGATGCTAAAATGAATTGTGCCACACCTCAAAGACTCAAGTACGTTGGTTGTTGGTTGATGCCTGAAAAGCCTCTGCTGAGGTCATTTTCAAAGGTCGTGGGCAATCAGACATATCGGAGGTGCAAGATTGTAAAATGTAAATAAGAACGTTTAGAGGTTCACTATTGTTTATCTGCTCAAATCCTGTAGAAACCTTTTTGGATGTAAATACATCCTGTCATCCGTATATCCTGTACATGCTTATTAGGGGTGGGGAAAAAAATCGATTTTTCGATTTCTCTCGATTCTCTCTAGAACGATTCTGTCTCGATTCAGAAAAGTTCATAATCGATTTTTTAATTAAAAAAAAAAAAAAAAAAAATTAATATATTTTTTTTTTTTTTTTTGTACACATTAATTTTGTTTTGAAATGCAAGCTGCATCGATTATTGCATTGTTCATAGAAAGTCATAATTGTAACAAGGAAAAACTTTTTCTCTAATAAAAAAATAGATCTGTTCTTTAATTATCAAACACAAAGTAGGAAGTGATTTGAGACTCTGAGTAGCAAACTCAAATGTTTTAAAAATTGAGATGCATCGATAATCGTTTTATCGGTTTAGAATTGATAATCGATAATCGGTTTAGAATCGAGAATCGGTTTTGAATCGAATCGTTGACCTCGGAATCGAATCGTGAGGTGCCAAGAGATTCCCACCCCTAATGCTTATATCCTGTACATGCTTATATCCTGTACATGCTTATATCCTGTAAAGCTGCAATGTGTCCTTGCAGTGTTGAGTGCTGCTTGAAACACATGCCAAGTAGGCTACTCTTTCTTTAGGTATTATCTTAAATGAATATAATGTTTCCATTTTAGCAATTTAACAACGTATTCTGTTCAAACGAGGCTAAAGATTCTCTCTTATATATCTGAGCCTTTTCTGTTCCTTCACATCCTTTCTCGTTTAGTCAGGCATCTTACCCAATGCATGTCTTAACCTCTCGATTCTCAATTCTTCTCTTTGCAGGACAAGGCAGAAGCTGCCCTCTTGGAGGTGTACAAACAGCTAGTTGATGCCTCAGGTGAGACCGCCTCCAGGTACTGAACAGGGCTTCAGTAATGGTCAAGTTCACCTCCTCCGATCTTTGTACACGTCGAGGTTTTTTATGTCACCACCAGGGTGAAGTCTCCATAATGGGCACAATTAGATATGAGATTTAAACCTAACACTCTACTTGGGATTACTTAAGATTGCCCCTTTACTCTCTCTCTCTCTCACACACACACACAGATACAACACAACACAACACAACACATTACACAATACACACACTGTTTATTGTGGCTAGTTGCTGAGAAGTCATTACATATCCAGGCAATGACCTAATGCTGAGTGAAATCATGAGCCAGTCAGCACTCACGCTAACCTATCGCTTATCAATACTCAATATGTCATCGGCCAGCAATAACATTTCAGGCCGACGAGCCATTGATTAGAGCCCCAAGTCTAACAGACACAGTTCAATGGGCTTGATCTGGGTCCACCCCCTCTTTCTCATTTGCCTGCCCTGTTTGCTGTTTTTGCTGAGAAGAAGCAGTTTAATCTTGGGGTGCTCTGAGTGATTGTTTCATTGATGTTATTGTGTTCAATTTCTTGGAAAGGTGGGCTTTATATATTACCAAGGCGAAAGTGCCCTCTGGTGGTGCTTTTTAGCACTGCAGCATGTGTATGTATTTTCACGTGTTTCTGGTGGGTATCTTGTGCTCTCTAACCGTCTCATTCTCCTGTGCCGCTTGTGTATTTAGGTGTATTTGCTTACACAGGGCCCACCCCCATGTTGGAGAAGAGACAGATGAAACTTCAAGAATCCTTCCCCTCAGATAGCACACCAGGCAAAGTTCTCGACAGGCAGCTGGATGGACAGCTCAACGGGTCAGCTTGTCTAGGTCAGGACCCCTTTTTGTCATAAGCCCTACTCTTTAATTCTCTGTGACAAGCACAGACCACTCTTCAGCAACTGAACACCTCCGTTACATGTGTGACACGTCAGGTCATATGGACAGATAAAGACTGAAAAAGGAGAGGATATCAGATATCAGAAAAGATCCTTAGAGAAGAACTGTCCTCTGGAAATGAGGACATCTTCCCAACTACAGTCTGCATCGCTTTGTTATAGTATCTTAAAAACACCTTGTGATGGCTGGTTAAACTTGCAGGTTACCACAACGACGGGCAAAAGGCCAATAAATGAATATAATAAAATGAAATTGAGCTGCTGTGCTAAAAGATTGTTCTGTTGTGACTGTGTTAAAGGGAAACACCTGTGCCATTCTTTTGTCCTGTAGATCCTCCGCAGGGCACAGAGGAGAGGATGGTGCCCACTCAGCAGCCCCCAGCCTCCCCCTCCTCACCCGCTGACCCGAGCGCCCGCGGGCACAGGGATCAATGCCAGACGGAGCGGTGAGTGTGTGTGTGTCAGTGGTTCTCCTCTGCCAGCGACTCAAGGGTGAAGCACACTCGGATTACTGTGTGGTTTTTGGTATAGTTGTGTCTGTGTGTGGATGTACAGTAAACGTGTCTGTGTTGTGATATCTTTGCTAGAAGCCCGGGTCAAACAGACATGACGTTTTCTCTCAGGCTGGCCAAAGCGGAGGAGAGGATCCGATCACTCCAGTCAGGTGAGAACGCGATACCAGACGTCCGAATGAAGCATTTTTACATGAAGAGCCTATTCTGATATTCTGAATGCTAGATTAAAAGGGTTTAGGGTGAAAGGTCGGAGGTGAAATGTCCCTTTCCCCACAGCCTTGACGTCTTCTCAAAGTGAGGTTCTCAACCTGCAGCGGCAGTATGACGAAGAGAGGACCTCTAGGTAAGATCTCCTCCAGCTGTTCCAGCTGTTCTTTACGTTAATGAGAAGGGTCTTAAGGCAGCCATTTTTGTCATTTTTAACACATTATATACAGAGAAAGGCTGTTATTAGACTGTGCACTGTTAAGCGTACAAATAGTTTCTGTTGCTTATGAGATGTTGTTCAACCTTTACTTTCAGAGCGAAGGAAGCGGTCGACCTGATGGTTGCTAATATTGAAAAGGCCAACCAGGTGAGATTTTCTTGGACTTCTGGAAGTCATCCACTTTCATGTTTTGTTTGGTGATTTCTTTTAACTAAGATGTCTCTTTGTCTCTCTCTCTCTCTATCTATCTCTCTCCTCTGTCTCTTACTCTGTCAGAAAGTGGAGGCAGCAGTGATTGGAGCAGACAGTGTGAGTGAAGACGTGGACAGAGGCTGCATCTCTGCCCAAAATGGCTCCAGTCCAGTGGAGAGAGTTGAAATGGTGAGAGCATTTGAGCCGAACTCAACTTAACGTTTTGGGATCTAAAAGTGACACAGTGTTAAGGGCTCTGCTGACTACTGTTATCAATTAGTCTTTTTTTTAAGAGTGGAATTGTTGTGGCTCTTACCTGGACATCCTCTTGATTTGGCCAATCACAGGAGAGGGCGGGGCTGGAGCTGGTCATAGCTGACCGGGACAGGGAGATCCTCCGCCTGAGGGAGGAGGTGCGGAGGCTCCAGCTGATGTTACAGGAAGCCCAGGAGAGCACGGCCAATCAGATCGCACAACTTGAGGGCCAACTGGCTCGTAAGATTGAGAGCATACAGGTAATGAAAACCACTCATTATTCTACATTCCAATGCTAATGTCTCATGTATGCTGGTTGCCAAGTATGATTTGGGTACTAAAGCTAAATGACTCCCCAAGTTCTATAATTGATTATGGATTCTTACAAAGCTCAACACGTAACCTAATCTTTGACCTGCCATGTGGCTTATCTGGACTAAACTAGGGAACTAGGTCTCTCTCTAACCATGTGACTATCACAGACAAAATGCGCCTGCAAGTATTCGTTTCTATGGAATATGATCTTAATCCATGCTCATATTTGAGATGTTTGTTTTGTCCTAGTGATACGATACATGTCTTTTTGTTTTATTGTTTGTTTTGCAGACGCTTCAGGTGAAACTAAAATCCCAGCAGGACTACGATCAGCTCAAAACAGAGCTCAGGTGAGAGACGCAGACACCACACTGAGTCATGCTACCCGGCGCTGTATTGATTGAATGCACTTGAGGTCAAGACCACGCTAAACTGAAAAGATAAGGAGGGAACTAGGAGCAGACATTCTTCTTGTGACTCGACATGCATACTGGCGAAGCGCTGCAAGCCTTGTCTCATCTTGTGTTTTTCTTACTGTTTCCAGAATCTTCCGAGCCATGAAAGAAGCCTCGCTCAACGGCCGCATTTCTCAGGTGAGGGACCAGGTGTGCCTCCAGATGTTAGAGGTGGCTGGCCGCATACCAGCGCATATAAACAATAATCAAATGGCTCTTAAATATTCCAGCTGACTCTTTTTCTCTCTCTCTCTCTCTTACTCTCTTTCTTTTCTCTCATGCCTTCCCTCTTTCACTCACTCTCTAAATCCTTCCCACTCCCTCTCATTCCTTCACTCTTTCTCCCTCTGTGGCCATCACCCAGCTGTGCTCCCCCCTCTCCGAGAGACTGGCTCCATTGATGTCTGTGAGGCCCTTAGCAGAGAGTCCTGCCGTCTCTGTCACAAGAGGTAAAGAATGGGGATGGAGAGGGAACTATTTCCTGTGAACAGGGGAGAGAAAGTGATGGACACATCAATTTACTGTGATTGCATTAGTCATGTGTGCATGCAGGATTTTGTCAAAAAAATTATCGCTGGCATATCATAGGTATTTACTCTCAAAACAGCTTTGTGTTGATGTAGGGAGTGTGTGACAGGCTTTGGCAGAGCCACTCTGAAGGGAATCTTTTTGCTTTTTGTTTATTTTGGACAATAGCTATAAACGGGATCTCCCTATCACTCCTGTCAAAATGACTGTGAAGGCCTGACATTCCCAGCTTGACAGTGTTTATGTTTGTGGTCACCATAGAGATGGAGGTAAAGAGGGAGGCGCAGACGCCAGTGGGGTTCCCAGTCGCCGTGGACACGCCTCCGTCCGGCAGCCCGCGACCTCCCGTCTCCTCCCAGGGCTGTTCGCCCCGCACGCTCCCTCTCAGCCCCCTCTCGCAGTCCCCTGACAGGTCCCTGCTGTCCCCCTTCATCAAACCAGAGCCCAGCCCGCCCGGGCCCTTCCCCGAGGCCCTCTACGCCGCCAAGGCCGCCCTGTCCGAGGGCAGCCGGAGCCTGTCGCGTGCCAGCCACTGCTCCGAGGGCGGCGGGAGCGGGGATGGAGGCCTTACGGGAGAGCCGTGGGAGGGCGGAGGAGGGAGCGCGAGGGAAGAAGGGGAAGGGGATGGCGAGCTGATGGGGACGTCGGAGATCGCCCTGCAGGTGAAGGAGCAGCTGCTGAGGCACAACATTGGGCAGCGGGTGTTCGGCCACTACGTGCTGGGGCTCTCTCAAGGGTCGGTCAGCGAGATCCTGGCCCGGCCCAAGCCCTGGAGCAAGCTCACGGTCAAGGGCAAGGAGCCCTTCCTGAAGATGAAGCACTTCCTGTCCAACGAACAGAACATTCTAGCACTTCGCAACATTCAGGTCCGACAGAGAGGTGAGGACAATGTTTTTAGGTGTGTTTTGCAGAGTTGCATCAAGGAAATTGAACTCTTCATGTGATTGATTGATTGATTCATTTATTGATTTTTTCCTCAGGAAATATTACTCCGCGCATTCGCACTCCAGAGACGGGCTCAGATGACGCCATCAGGAACATTTTGGAACGGGCTAAAAAGGAGATCCAGGGAGGAGGTTCGTTTATGGGATGTTCAGCTGACATTTTAGTAGTCAAGCATAATGCCATTAAAGGTGGGGTCTGCGATTCTAATCCCATGCACTTTTTGTCAGATTCAGTGAATTGCTCATCATGCTCCTCTAGCTGTCCGTTCAGTGTCTCTCATATTCATACACAGTCCTGGCTCTATAAATGGGAAACAAACATAGTGACTTGGATCAAGCCATAAACAATCCCAGCCAATCAACACGAAAGGGAGGGATATAATTTGATTGCCTGTTGAGCTCAAATATCAACAACCTTTTGCAAAACTGAAACTGAACCCGAAAAATGAAAGTTTATTGTCCTTTTATCTTTGTAGCTGTTGTAGCTCTGTTCTTATCCCCTAGTAAAAGCAATAGCATAGTACAGTTTTTCAAAAGTAATAACACAGGTACAGGATTACAGTACAGAATTCATTTAATTTGCGGACTAGTTTCATTAACCTCAGCCACTCCACATATATATACCTTGTAACTACTGATGCAGGCCAATTGAAAATCTTCTGATGTAAGGGATTTGATCTGTCTCAGGTGAAGAGATCTCCACCACTAGAAGCTCCGTGTGTAGCACCGGCCCCAGTGGGAGGGTCTCTGCTGGGCGAGGCAGCAGCAGTGGGATGGGCGACAGCGACAACACCATCAAGGCCATCCTGGAGCAGGCGCGCCGCGAGATGGTGGCCCAGCAGAAGCATCAGGCCTTGCGGGAGATGGCGGTGTGTCACTGGGGCACCAGCGGCAGCGGCAGCGCCTGCAGCCCCCCGGCCTCTACGGAGCCCCGGCCCCCGGCGGTGAAGCAAGAGGGGGCCAGCGTCAGCGTGTCCCACCCCCAGCTCCTCCAGCAGACACCCCTCAGCGTGATCTCCCCCAAAGACTTTGTCCAGAACATCATACGCAAAGTCAAGAGTGAAATCGGCGATGCTGGTTCCTACCAGGGCAGTCACTGGTCGGCCACATCCAGCACGTCACATCCGTTGACCTCTGTGTCGCCATCGCTGTGCTCCACCGCTTCGTCCTCTTCCCCCTTCTCCGCCTTTGCGGGTCAGAGTTCATCGTGGATGGACCCTTGGTCACGTCAGCCGTTCAATAGAGAGCGGGGCCAAGAGGATGCCCTGTCCAGCGAGGGTGAAGGTGGGCACATGGTGAAGGTCAAGGTGGAGACCGAGGAGGAAGAACCGGACGAGGGAGTGGAGCATCTTTCGCCGTGTTCTGCCTATGTGACCCGCCCACCAAAGCCCATCGTCCCTCCTCTGACCCTGGATCAGTATGACGCCTTCACGCACCAGCAGCTGGACACAGTCCTACTGACCCGGCAGGTCAAAGACAGGCTGGCGCAGAAGGGCATCTGCCAACGCATCTTTGGAGAAAAGGTGTGTGTCTCTGAAATACTAATGCCACTTTTACTTAATTACCACATAAATCATACATGATAGTATATCTTTATATTTTACTCAGTGCCTTGAAGTTTTTAAGAGGTCTTTTTAGAACGTATTAAGACCGGACCCTTAAAATTGTATTGTATTGTGTATTCTCACTGTTGTTTTCATGGTATTGATGGTAAACTATTTTTGCTGTACTTATCTCTGTAAACGTAGAAACCAAAAGTTTTGCCACACTGGCTGTGATTCAAGCTTGGGGCATCTTTGCAGGTCCTGGGCCTGTCTCAAGGTAGTGTAAGTGACATCTTGTCCCGGCCTAAGTCCTGGAGCAAGCTGACCCAGAAGGGCAGAGAGCCGTTCATCCGCATGCAGCTCTGGATGCAGGGTCAGCTGGGGCAAAACCTGAGCTCCAGTGCCCCAAACAACCCCTCCCTCGGTATGTAGTCTAGACCAATAGCAAGCTCGCTTCTCATAGGAACGCTGTCCGCTACCTCTCTTGTGTAGCTCACTATAACCGCAGCAATAAGTCATTGAATCACACTGACAATTATGATGCTTGTGCCTCTTTACCAACTGCTTCCAGAGCAGGACCCAGCAATGGTGAGCTCCTCCCCCAGCTCAGATGAGGAGCGGGCTGGCCCGCTGAGTGAGCCGGGCAGCCTGAGCCTGGAGAGCAGCAAGGAGAACCAGCAGCCTCCACAACAGCAGGACGGGCAGGTGTACCTGGGTCCCTTTGAGCTGCCCCACCCTGCCCTGTCGGCGCTGGACGTCCAGCAGCTAGCCATCTTGTCCCCCGAGCTGGACACGCTCAACATCACCAGGAGGGTGAAGGAGGTCCTCAACAGCAATAACCTCGGTGAGGGGAAAGAGAGGAGTTGGGGCTGAACAATACATCGGTATTCATATTTTTTGACCAATGCACAGGACTGGATTTTAATGAAATGTCATTATTTTGTCTTTCTTTGTTCTACCAAGTATTTTTTAACACAGAGTAATAGATCTGTAGGTTATGTATTATTAAGCAGGGCAATTCATAAGGCGGATTCAGGCCCTGGCCTTTGTAAAGCACCTTGAGACAATTTAATTGTTTTGGCGCTATATAAATAAAATTGAATTTAATAAAGTGTGGTGCTGCCATACTAGCTCAGCCCAGTTATTGCAGGGATATAGTCTGGAATCCCTCAGGTGAAAGGAGTTTTGTATTGAAGTTTTCCTAGCCCACCAATTAGTTAATGGGGTGGATTTAAGTGATTAATATCACAGTGAAGCATTTTGTGGAAATCAGTGACCCTAGCGTAGCATCGATGATAATTGATTAAAAGCCTTTCCAGTCTCTTCAAATTTAATTCTGGACTAAGCCCACCTTGACACTACAGATAATCCAGTGGAGATCCCTATACCCGTATTGCTGTTTGACCTCTGAGTGTGGGTGTGTTCTCAGGGCAGCGTCTGTTTGGGGAGATGATCCTGGGCCTGACCCAGGGCTCGGTATCGGACCTGCTAGCTCGGCCTAAACCCTGGAACAAGCTGAGCCTCAAGGGCAGGGAGCCCTTCATCCGCATGCAGCTGTGGCTCAAAGACCCCCAGAATGTTGAGAAGCTGCGAGAAATGAAGAAGATGGACAACAGAGGTTGGTGTGCGTGTAGGAATATCAAACAGTGTCTGTGAAAAAACAACAACTGAGAAACAGGAAAAGGATTCGTACAAAAAGAGCTTGCTTTTACGTCACATAGGTCTATTTGTGTCCATAGGTTCGTATATCATGTCAAGTAAGATGACTCTTCCTGACATAGGAATGTCCTTCCTCTTCCAGCATACCTCAAACGGGCCCATCATTTACTGAGCTCGGGCTTTGACAGAGACTCCCCTGCCAACACCTCAGACATAGGTCCCTGTCTGGAGTCTTCTCACCCAGGCCAAGCCAAGAAGACCAGAGTGGTGCTTGCCACCCAGGAGAAGGAGGCACTGAAGAGGGCTTACCAGCTGGAGCCGTACCCCTCCCAAAGCACTATAGAGAGACTCGCCGCCCAGCTCGGCCTCAGGATCAGTACAGTAATCAATTGGTTCCATAACTACAGGTCAGCATGCCTCTGACTACTTGGAGATTCAAATGTCTACCCAAATTACCTTCGAAATCACCTTTTAGATGGGGCATTTTGTGCCTAAAATAAATAACACCTGTAAAATCCATGTGAAAGAATGTGACAAAATCCAGAGAAATCTGTTTGTATTGAAAGTAATATGTTTTTCACACCAAAACTGTACTCTACATTTTAAATGTTGATTTTGTTCCAGGTCTCGTATGAGAAGAGATTCGGAAGAAGGAGAGATGCTTAAAGCAGACGCCTTGAAACCGCTCTCCGGTGACCTCCAGGAGACGAGTCAGATGCTTTGTAGCCAAAGTCCCTCTAAGGGTGACTGCTCTTTCATGCCTGTAGGCTTGGTGACTGTCAAACAGGAACCCTGGGAATCAAGGGAGGAAGAGGAGGAAGAGGAGGAACCATCAGAGACCCACGCGCACCCAACCAAATACATCTCCACAGGCGTGCAGTTTGCTGGCAGACTGGAAATGAAGGAAGATTGTCCTCGGTCTCCACGGCCATGTTCAGGAGTCAAGCAGGAGGTCAGTGGAGATTGTGGAGAAACATCAACTAGCCCGCCAAAACCAGACACACTTCGTGGAACTCCGCCAATGCATCATGCATCAGAGAACCAGACTTTTTCTCAAAGCTCTGAGGGGACTGAACTTAAAGCCAATGCCGCTGCCTCATCGCCAACACACATTCTACCTCCGCTCTCCCCACTTCCCTCATGCATCACACCAACACCACTTACCTCTGAAGGTGCTGAGCAGACCAGCGTCCAGCAAAGCCCTGTGGCTGGCCACAGCACCCAGCAGCGCAGCGCCAAGAAGGCCAATCTGGACATCATCATCCATCGGCTGGAGCGGGCAGCCAACAGGGAGGAAATGCTGGAGTGGGAGTTTTAGGATGAATTGATGGCCTCCCAATAGTGACCATACTGATGAGATGTAGACTTTTCTTTAAAAAAAAAAAAAAAAGAAATGACCAGGAAAGAAGTTCTTGTTTGGAAAATACTTTGTCACCGTGCTGATTTTTGTGTGCGTTTCTTGTGCTCCTCTAAAATTCTTTTTAAAAGGATTTAAGATTATAGCAGAGAAAAGAGGCTTAGAAAGTCCAGTGGAAGATTCTTGAAATGTATGAATGCATGGCTGGTGTAATAATCACTGTACTGAAAAATATTATATGCATATAGGGCAGCCATTTTATATGGGAGAAAAATATTAATGGTCAAATGTAATGACTTCTGGTTCACTGTTTGCCACTTGTTGAGATTATAGGGGACGTTTGTCGTAAGCCATGAGCACTATGTCTAAAAAGACTGAATAAAATGTATTTATAACTAGCCACTTTTAATTTCTTTTAGCTTTTTTTTTTATTCCATAATATCTAGATTAAAGTAGTCGTGTAAGACTCTAAAGGGAATACAAATGGATTTTGATTAAGTTCATATATGTATTGTTTTTTTGTGTATGGTAACTGAATAATTCTGGTTATTTAGTTTGGTAGGTTCCATGATGGATTTGACTAGGCTACAATAACGTGGAGGGCAACATAATAAATCATGATTCTTCATATCAACTTGGTGTCAGTCCTATTTACTCAACTAGACTGTAACGTTCCATAGGCCTAAGCCAACTGTTTATCTTTTTCAACTGCCAAGCAAAAAGATGGATTTATGATAAACATGTCGGCTCTAATCCGATTGTTTACAGCTTGGCATTGGTTTTAAAAACATGTTTTTGACTGTAATGATAGGCTCAGTCTTGTTGAAATGTGGGCATAGGTGATTAGCCACTAGAACCGCTGGTAGATGTTACTGAAGTTTTGAGGATCTGTCGGTGGAAATGACTCGTCGTCTGTTCAACGCAGTATCTTTATGTTTAGAAAGCTCATATCTGCAATCCTGTAAAAGTGTAGGTGTCTAATGTTTTCTAAAATTAATATTTAGTTTTGTTTGTAGTAAACAGCTGGGATACATCAGCTGATGCTCAGACACTGTTTACATTTCGCTCTTAGCGTACTCGTACGTAGATACGTCAGAGCAGTGTACTTCACGTCATTACGTCATTTCGTTTTAGTGTTGGTGGAAAGCGATGGCGGCGGCTTAGCTCCAACAGGACGGATTAAGAAAGTACTGTTTATACCTTAGTTGCAATATTCATACCTAATTTCAACAGATACGTGGAGAAAGGGGATTATTTTGCAGGATGCAAGCTTAGGTGAGTATGTCAGGAGTTTCTCGCCATCGATGTGTTAAAGCTGCGGCCTCCGTTTTGGGTTCCGCCCTCTACCACAACAACAACAATAACGAGGCTGTCAGTGTCAACCGGTAGAAAACCATTTAGCTAGCTTCATAACCTTGGATAAATATGAAACTACAGATTTGGTAAGTTCGAAAAATTCACAATCTTTAATTTAATTGGCATCTTTGTGTTTAGCTTTACTTTGCGCGAGTCTTTTATTTGTTTATTGTAACGCAAGCTAATGTTATGCTGTCGATAATATGTAAACCTATTCTCGCTGAATAGATATGCATTGAAGAAGTTAACGTTTAGCAGGCTATCGCTAGTTTAGACAACTAACGGCAACGTTAGCTGGCCCGGTTAGCTTGCCAGCTAATGTTAGTCAAACGGATAACGCTATCTAGTTAGCATTTAGCTAGGAGAATCGTGAGCCTGTTGACAAGAAATATTGACATACATTTAAAACCATTGTCAGTTTATGATGTGGTACTATTGCCTCGCTGGCTGCATCTCGCCCTGCAGACTATTTTCATTGAACTAATATTAAAATAACAAGAGTCAGTGTTTCTGACGTTAATTTAGCTGGCTAGTAGACTAGTGCATATCGTGTGGTTGTAAAGTTAAAATAGCACTGTGTGAAAATGTGAGTATGTGATTAATGCACACATTTTTAAAGACGGCTCACTTGCTATAATTTGTGCTTCATTTTATATTAAGTTACCTTAGTCATATTATGCTCAAGTTATGTTAAGGCTGTTTCACATCTTCTTAGTCGGCTAGCTAGATGTTTCACATCTTTAGCCAGCCAACTTGCATTCCTTCTCCTAAGTTATACGTTGCATACAAGATAAAAGGCTTAGTTTGGGAATGTTCTCACTCTAGAATTCAGCTGCATCCAGGAAGAATATGTTTTTATAAGGATTTATTTCTTACGTATAGCTGCGCATCTACAGGAGATACTTTTAATGTGTTTTCACTCATTCCTCTCATTCCTTTGTTTCACAGATATCATCTTACACCATTGCCTGACTACAATGATCGATTAACAGTTCTGCAAGATGGGACAAGTCCTACTCTGAACCAAGCAAGAATCCGATTTTTTTCCAGGTAATAACGCTTTAGGAGGATGAGTGTCCTTGGTTGTAGTTTTATGTTATCATAAAGTGCTTGCGGTCATTTTGCATAAAAAAAGTTGAATTTGTTTTGAAGTTGAACGGGCAGTGGTTACTGAATTATAGTGTTGAATGCAATTTACTTTTAGCAAAGCCATCAAAAGAACAAAACAGAAACAAGTCTTTACAACTGTATTTAGTGTGGTGCGATAGATGTATGTTTACGTTGGAAAAGGTCATTTCTCCAACTAATTTTAAGCCCTTGAATGCAGTAATGTGAGAGTCATATGACATGGAGGTTGTTTTTGCTTTTGCCACCCCTCCTTTTATATTATGATCCCTCTGTAAAACTTCAAGCAGTCAAGTGACTGCGCACTGAAGGAGGGTGATTTGAAGGCTGCTGGATACACCAAGCTGCTTATTTCACTGCTCACTCTTAGGCTGAGCGCTCCGACCCCCCCCCCACACTCTCTCTCTGTCAGGATGTGTCCAGGTCTGGGTTTACCCACAGGTTAACATGTTGCCGAGATTGAAGCATGGACCCGAGCCAGCTCTCTCAGGGCTGGAAGCGTTTATTTTTTTTAGACTCCCAGATGAGGTTGATCTTTTGCACAGTTTAGTGCCAGAGATGTTATCCAGCCTGGGCTGTACCTATGGTCCAGCACTTAGTGATCGGGCTGCAGCTCCAAGAAGCCTGGACGAGAGACTTCGTGACCTGGATTTCACCTCGCCTTCCTCCCAGCTCACGTTAATTCAGTGCCTTTTGGCTTGGCTGGGGAAAAGAAAAAAACTTGTTTATTCAGCACTGAATACCTCCATTAATGTCTTTTTAGTTAGTTTCTTTGCACTGGACATTCACACAGGTGAATTTGTCAGGTGGTGTTGCTAAATAGGTGAGCCACGGCTGCCACTTCTCCAACTCTACTTGGGCAGATTTCCCTTCTAATCCAGCTTTACGTGAGAAGGCAGGGCACGCACAGGGAATAGGTCAAAGGACTGTCAGGGGTAGGCGGCGTCTCGTCAAGTGCTAAAGATCAAATCAAACATTTAGATCCTGTTTCTTACCTTTGCAAGTTTAAATCTGCAAATAGATATGCTGCACTATTTCAGTCATGAATCAGATTGAGCCTATTATATGTAGTAAGAACAGTAGCAGCACATGTATGGGATACTAATAGGTTTGCTGTTGTAGCTGTAACTATGGGAAGTGCTTCATATGCACTTCGCCTGAGATGTTCACTTTAAGTGCTGGTAAAACTGTTAAGCTCAGTGTTCAATGAACCATATGGCATGGTCTGTTTATTGTATATATGCGAGTGTGTGTGTGTGTGTGTGTGTGTGTGTGTGTGTGTGTGTGTGTGTTTACTGTCCTCACTTGGCCTTATCGTTAGGAAGGGTAGCGTCTCATCTGGCGCTCTGGGGTATCTGAACTGTCACTCTCTCCGCTCTTTATTGCTGTCTGTGCGCTCAATTACTACAACTGATCTCAGATTATATAACAGTCTGCACTTTGCCCTTGCCAGACCCCAAACACTCTCTCTCTCTCTCTCTCGCTCTCTCTCTGGGAATGCACTTACCAGGGCTGTTAGAGACTGCTGCAATGAAACATTAACAACAACAACAAAACAAATAAACAAACAAACAAAAACCCTGGAATGCTGAACGCAAACCCTTGTGACTGGAACAGCAGGCGTTGTTGCCGCAACGACCTGTTGTTAGGGAGGTGGGGGTTGTTGTGATTCTTTTGGCATAGCTGAGATATTTTCAGATCCACTGAGATGTGAATGAGCTTATTGTGGTCTGGTGTTAATGAATAGTGTGGCATGGCGATGAACAGCAAAGAGAGAGAGAGAGAGAGAGAGAGAGAGAGAGAGAGAGAGAGATAAAGCGATAAAGGGAGAGGGTGGACCATCATACCCGGAGAGCCAGTGATGGCAATCAAGACTAAGGCTGTTCGGGCAGACCCAGAGGAATGGAAGGAGAGGTTTTTATCAGTGCATATTCTCTGTGGAGTTTGATCCTGTGATGTGAGTGTTGCCAGCACCTACTTAACCAGTCGAGTGAGAGGAAGGCTGAATTCCAGTATTTCTTGATTCAGCATTCTCTCTCTTTCTCCCCAATCGCAGTCACACCTTATTTAAAGCCCAGTGAAAGGACAGTGGAAGCACTTGAAACACAGGGGAACTGTGGGTATGCGAGGCTCGCTCAGGCTCTCCACTAAGATTTCACACATCAGGCTTGAGTCTTTACCTGAATCTAGGAATGCAAGATGGGTCGTTGTAGAGTCACCCTCCGGTCTCACACAAACCTGAATGCTCTATGCAAGGATGAGCACTATAAGGAGGATGGGAGAAGTTTGGCAATGCAAACATTTGCAGGAAAAAGGAAATGCACGCAGCACACATATTACATTTGCAGGAAATACCCTCTTTAATGCATAGGAAACCATACGGTCAGGTCATTGTAAAGGGATGCTAAGAACCTCTGGGGCTATTTCCCTGAGCAGGACGACAAAGTTACCCGTAAAACAGTTTTAAACCCCCACATGGGATTTCCTTGGTACAGTCATTTAGCTCCTGCTCCCTGTTCATCCCTGGTGAGACAAGGGTGTGGTGTGGTACAGTGACCTCGAGCACGACGCGGAGGTGTGTCAGCTTCCATGGAAGTGCCACAGCGGCGCTTGCATTAGTCATGTACCGTCAGCCGTAATCTCACTCTCAGTGTCATGCTTGCACCAACATATTTGTTGAAGCGCTATCTCCCCTTTGCTGCTGGTTTGCTTCCTGATGTTTTTTGGAGTGGGTATGTACCAAGGTTTTATAGCTACAAGATTCTTATTTCGCTAGCGAAGGTTATTCCTGACTAACATATTTTTAGAAGGGAGAGCATACAATGCTTTGTTTTTCTACAGGAATGCTGACTTAACGGTTTCTTTAAAAAAAAAAAAAGGGACCTTTTATTTAATTGTGCCATTCAGGCCCTTGACTTTCATCCCCTGGGCGGTGGTTGAGTGGGGACCCTCCCAGGTGGCCTGGAGGCGGTGGCCCAGCCAGGGGGCTGTGTGGCCAGGCCGTGGGAGCAGGGTGACCTGGGGGTGAGCTGGAACTCAGCTGGTGGTTGGTTAGCACCAGCACCGCCACCACTCCTCCTCAAGCTGTGCCTCCTTACACTGGAGTCTCTGTAGTTTATCAGAGATTCATCTGAGCTTCATGAAGTTGTTCACTGTCAGATGGCTTCACTGTATCATTACTCAGACACAACCCATATTTAATTTCTGCATGGTTGCGTGGTGGGGGTGTGTGTGTGTGTGTGTGTGTGTGTGTGTGTGTGTGTGTGTGTGTGTGTGTGTGTGTGTGTGTGTGTGTGTGTGTGTGTGTGTGTGTGTGTGTGTGTGTTTGGGTGTTTGGGCTTGTTTGGTAGGTAAGGCTTTGGGGCCATGGAACTCTTGTGTGGTATCAATCTATATGAAAGCCGTTTTTGCCTGTGGCTGTATCACACCCTCCTCCTGTTTGTTTGTGTGTATGTTTGTTTGTGTGGGTGTTTGTGTGTATGTTTGTGTGTATGTCTGTGTGGGTGTTTGTGTGTATGTTTCTCTAAATCTGCTGCTGGGAATAGAGATGGCCTCTCCCAGTGTGCATGTTGAAGTGACTTGTTTGCTTACAGTTTTACAAGTACAGCCACTCATCTCGCCAAGGGCCTAAGACTGAGCACAGAGGCACGCCACTGTTCATCCGATAGAGATGAAGCAGACAGAATATAGGAAGTGCTGTTCAAATGATGGAGTTTGGAGTTATTATGTGTTTAAAAGAAACGATGGTGTATGATGTAATGCTGAAGTATTCCTTACAGTTCCGTTCTCTCTCTCTCTCTCTCTCTTTTCTTTCTCTCTCTCTCTCTGTCTGCTCCAGTTCTCCGTGTGACCCCTCCTGCCTGAGTTTCGGGATCCGTGTTCTCTGCCAGCCTCGAGCTCCCTGCAACACAAAGGGCTGGTGTTCTCACGAGTGTGACCCCTCTCTCCACCACGGGAGCCATGGTAACGCTTGTTCCTGCCATGGCTTACACCCTCACTGTGTCACAGGTCGACCTGCGCGGCCATGTTCCCATCCTTTACTGCTATTAAACCCTTTACTCCGCCATAGCAGTCTCAAACTGTGCGCCATTTGGTTCTGAAATACTTTATTCAGCATGTCATAAGGACAACACAAAAATGATGTGGCATTACATTCAACTACTGTGTATATGTCTAGCTAGAGAGATATTAGATGAATGTAGCCTTGTTTCTACAGCGGTACTGTAGTGAGGATATGACCGTAACCTCTGAGGAGCAGTCTGAAGGGTTAACAGCATCTGTACATCTGTGTGATTGGTCAATACATTGACCAATGGTCTCATTCGTCTGGGGAGGTGATTAGCTACAAAATACTTGGACCTAATGCCAGAATTGCTGAACAGATCAATGTTATTGGTAACAGCACCCTGTACACAAATAATACCAACCGTAACAGTTATCCGTGCGAGTTTAGTGTAACATTCAAGCTTACTTGACGTTTTATCTTGAGGTCTGAAATATCATCTCATTCAAAGAAAGCTCCTCTACACCCAGGGTTATGGCATGAACGTTCTACCTACTGCCACTTTAATAAAAAAAAAAAAAACCAGTGGTCTCCTGATATTTACTTAAAACTCTCAGCACAAAACGTGGATCCTCCCTTGAACGGTTCATATCAAAGAAGACAAGGCACAGTTTGTAGTGGTGTATAGATTTTCACTTACCCGTGTGCATTTTAAAATAATATTTGATTGTTAGTTGAACTATGTGGGACACTGCGGTGTACCCTGTTGTGTACGGAACACTGTTACCTGCCATTAACTGAGTGATCTGGTCTGGATGCCGCTGCAGCGGCTGGACTGGTGGCAGCAGTGAGGGGGTGTCGGAACTGACTTAGCTCTTCCTGTTTGTCAGGATGAGGAGGACCAGCAGAGTCCAGAGGCAGGCAGGGCCAGCCTGCCCCTCTCCAGGAAGACCCCTGTGCTGGAGGAAGACAACCTGCAGGTGGGAGAGAAAGACACACACTTTCACACACACACACACACACACACACACACACACACACACATACAGAAACATGCAAGCAAGCATATAATCATATCAATATTCCTTTTACATAAAGCAGGCATGCAAATGTGACAATGATTGAATAGACTCTAAGTGTGTGTGTGTGTGTGTGTGTGTGTGTACACATGTAGGTCCCCTTCTCGGAGCTTCATGAGGAGTGTGTGGAGTATGTGGGCAGAGCGGAGGTTGCCATCATCGCCATGTCCAGCTACCGGCTGCACATCAAGTTCAAAGAGAGTGTCATCAATGTGAGTGTGGTTTTTATGGGAGGAACCTCTTTCTCTCTCTCTTTGTGTCTGTCTCTCTCTCCCTCTGTTCCTCTTTTCCTCCCCCTCTCTCTATCTCTCTCTCTTTCTCTCTCTCTTAGAATACACCACAGGAAACCAGACCTAAACCACAGAGACAGAGAGCATTTTAAACACAGCACATTTAGCCCATAACATCACTGCTGTTAACTGCCACACTGCTGACAGCAGTATTTGCATGTTGCAAAACCATGGCATTACACCCATAAATATCATTTCTGAACCATAATGAATAAGGCAACTCTCTGTCTCTGGGAGACTGTGTTTATTTTTAGATGATGTATCATCATATACTTTTCTTACTCACATACATACATGGTCTTTCACTTTGCAAAACAAATTCCTTCTTTACATAGCTGACATCAGCTGTTTAGAACACAGTACAGTAGGCATGTCTGTGGCTCCTACTGTGTGAGTGGCATCTCTCGGCCGTAAGGGACAGGCCTGCCGTGACAGGGTGTGATATAGATAGCTTCAGCAGCCCTGCCCCGTGTGTCTGCCCCGTGTCTCACTGCGTGTCTCACTGCTGTCAGCATGCGTGGCGCGGTGTGGCAGGGAAGACCTGTGGGATGGCTGGAGCCTGATGTAAGGCTCTGGGAATAGGCGAGTCATGCAGAGACTGAGTCACGCCTCAGCCAGTGAAGGGCACTGCAGCAGAGGTGGAAAGAGGGAGAGGGAGAGTCCTCTAGACAAGCAGACAGGAGAGAGGTGGTCGGTCAGTATGACAGGAGTTGAGATACACTCTCGAAATGACAGTGCCTGAATGCTTGTTCCTTAAAACTTTGCAGAAGCCACAGACCAGGTGAGGATTTTGTGTAGGCTCTCCAGAGACCAGGTTGATGGGCACAGGCTTCTAACAAGCAGTCGCACAGACCCAGACTGACGGCTCATGTTCAGACCAGAGTAAAAACCAGTGGCGTGAAGGTCACGATGAACACACAGGTTTTGCAAGCTTTTCGCAGGAAGCAGTAGAGGCTTTTATCAGTGTGGTTGGCACCAATATGACTCCCTTATCACCAACCCACTGATATCCAGTCTGTACACACACACACAGACAGACAGACCGCACACACACACACACACACAGACAGACAGACAGACCGCACACATGTGTGAATGCGGCGGGTTGTTCTCATGCTGTGCGTCAGACAGTCAACAGTTGGACAGTGTGAACAGGAGAGGCTGTGCATGTGCAACGTGCATGATATGGCCAGGCAGCTGAGCCAGAGGCGACTGCCATCACACGTGCCTGCGTGTCAGGGACAAGAGAGACAGCAGTCGAGCCCGCGCCAACAACGCACAGACACACAGACCACACACACACACACACACACACACACACACACACACACACACACACACACACACACACACACAGGGACAGACAGACAGACCAGCCTGAATGTCTGAGTGGGGAGAGCGGAGTAAACCTCAGGCTCCATCATGCCGTCTTGCCTTTGTGTGTGCCTTTTGTGGAAGCTATCTCAGCAATTCAACATGAGCTCACCCATGGGGGACATTTGAGTGTTCAGGGCTATTTTGGTCTGCTCGGAATGAATGGGGATGGCACTGGTGTAAGATTGAGATTGTCTCAAGTTGACAGTTTGTTAAGGCACTTCCTCATCAGGTTGTTGTCAGCAAGACTGTCTATGTTGAATTTAGCTCAACCTGCTATTAAAACCCCCAGAAGAATGTATCACCCAGACAAGCAGTGTTGCACGGCTCGCTCTGGACCGCTGTCTGTCTGGACCGCTGGGTGCTGATTGGTTAGCGCGGTCTCAGTGGAGCCACCAATGCGTCTGCTAGACTGTGCCTGGGGCTTCTCACGCAGGCCTGTCTGCCCTGTTCTCCAGAGGGGCCGCAGCTCTGATAAAGCACCACCTCCAGCTTCCAGCCCTCACCTTCCACCCTCTCTTTTTTTTTCTCTCTCTCTCTCTCTCTCTCTCTCTCTCTCTCTCAGGTTCCCCTGCAGCTGATCGAGAGCGTGGAGTGCCGGGACATGTTCCAGCTGCAGGTCATCTGCAAGGACTGCAAGGTCATCAGGTACGGAACCAACACTGCGACATCAGAAGGCCTTATAGACGGTTCCATCGTTGTTGCTTTATGTATTACTTTAATGGATCAATAAATATTTGATGGATTGTAACGGAAAGCAACATTGTGATGAGATGAAGATGCATAGCTGCTCCATGGGTTTGATGCATTTCCTTGGTGACTTATGACAGCTAGCAGTCATGATGTGTTTGAGTTGTGTGCGTGACCTCTGACCTCTGACCCTGGGGGCAGGTGTCAGTTTGCACAGGCGGAGCAGTGCCAGGAGTGGGTCAAGCGTCTGGGGGCCGTGGCTCGCCCGCCGCCGCGGCTGGACCAGCTCTTCGCCTTCTCTTTCCACGCTCACACGGAGGAGCAGCAGCAGCCTCACAGTGACATCTGCAGAGCAGGTAACACACACACACACACACACACACACACACACACACACACACACTGAGGTTGAGGAGCAGCAGCAGGCTCACACACACACACACACACACACACACACACTCTTGCATTCACTCACAATCAGGAGCAACAGCAGCCTCATGATGAGATCTGCAGAGTGGGTAACGCACGCACGCACGCACGCACACACACACACACACACACACACACACACACCAATCTTTTGCACAGAGCTGCACACACATTCACACTGTCCCGCACCTGGCTTATAGCTCGGATGTCAGCTCCGAGTGTGTGAGTCATGCCTGCATACCTGTTCACGCCTCGTCACACCAAAAGCTAAATCACCCTCAATCCCCACTCACATTATTAACATCTCCGGCGTTCCAGCACTCATAATCCCCTCGCCCCCTCGTCTGTCATCGCTTAGGTGACCATGTGACGTCTCGCTTCAAGAACGAGGTGGAGCGCATGGGATTTGAAACGCACGGCACATGGAGGATATCTGAAATCAACCGCGGCTTCAGGTGACATCTGCCTCCCTCTGCCCCTCAGACAGTGTGTCCCTGTGAAGGACTAGACAGGCACTTACAGCACTCAGACTCGAGAAAAGATTCTCACATAAGAAACCAACGAGAGAGTCCGAACAGACAGCTACACTTTTCTGACACAGATCACTTAGGATGTCAGAGCACTCAGGCGCTTTATATGTGATCTCTAAACCAGACCATTTTGTCTTGTCTTAGGCATTTACAGAACAGAGAACTTTGTGCTGCAACCATGGAATATTAGTCACGCTTGTTAGGAATGCTACACAGGACAACACCTCCATAAATTATTATTATTATTATGATCTTTAAATGTGTGGAATTAAGTTTTTTCAAATGATTTATGGGCAAAGCGGACACATTATTGTATGTAATTCAGTTACAATCCTCAGTAGGATTAGCCACTCACGCAAACAATAAGTGTTATGTTAAGACAGTGTTATGTCTTTCCACACTGTTGCCAAACAAACACAGGGCTGTCCCAGATGTCAGGCAGAGGCCTCTGATCTGATGTTTGGCTGTCTCTCACTCATAGAGTGTGGTTAAGGGTTAGGGTCAGGGTTATGAGGAGTTGATGAGGCGAGTGTGGTCAGGGTTATGAGGAGTTGATGAGGCGGGCCATGGTGTTTGACTCCTGCCCTGCTGTGCTCTGGTGTGTCTGGTCTAGGCTCTGCTCCAGCTACCCGGAGCTCCTTCTGGTGCCAGCGTGGGTCACCGACAAGGAGCTGGAGAATGTGGCTGCCTTCCGCTCCTGGAAGAGGTTCCCTGTGGTGGTATACAGGTGTGTGTGTGTGCGTGTGTGTGTATTATAAGTATTGGCCTTGTTAGGATAACAAAACAGTGTGTGAGATGTTCGCAATAGATCTACATGCTGAAGTATAAATCAGTTTGGCAATGAGTGATATGAGCGTTGACCATGAACAGACATTATGAAATCCAAATGTGAGTGTGGATGTGTGAGTGTGAGTGTGAAAGTGTGAGTGTGGATGTGTAAGTGGATGTGTGAGTGTAGATGTGTGAGTGTATGTGTGAGTGTGGATGTGTAAGTGTAAGTGTGAGTGTGGATGTGGATGTGTAAGTGTATGTGTGAGTGTGGATGTGTAAGTGGATGTGTGAGTGTATGTGTGAGTGTGGATGTGTAAGTGTGAGTGTGGATGTGGATGTGTAAGTGTATGTGTGAGTGTGGATGTGTAAAGGTATGTGTGAGTGTGGATGTGTGGCCTGATGATGTTTTCTGTCTGCCCATCCAGGCACCAGAGCACGGGCGCTGTGATTGGTCGGTGCGGGCAGCCGGAGGTGAGCTGGTGGGGGTGGCGGAACGCGGAGGATGAGCAGCTGGTGCAGGCCATCGCCAAGGCCTGTTCCTCCAATGGCAACGCGCTCACCCCGCTTAGCAACGGCTCCTGCGGTCACGCACACACCAACATCACAAATGGCAATGCAGGTCTGTACTTGCACAGAAATGCACTTTCTCTTCATGTGTGTGCATCTCTGTGTGTCGGCAAAGATGAGTTTACCGTTTGAGAACACAGGTTCACAAAAGAAATCATTTTATTTCAGAATGAGGTGCATTACAGTAGAATTAAGGGTTACCCTTTATATCGCACATCTGTTTTTCTGGCACACGGCAGAAATGTTTTTTTTTTTTTTTTGTTGTCTATCACAGATACCGTTGTTGCCAATGGTGATGTGGAGGCGGAGGCGGAGCCAGCAGCCACCCCTCCAGAGAAGCTGCTGATATTGGACGCCAGGTCATACGCTGCGGCAGTAGCCAATCGGGCGAAAGGAGGTGGCTGCGAGTGTCCAGGTACAGGCTAATGGAAGGGTTTGAACGTGGCGCTCTACAGCGCTCTACAGACAGGAGGAGAAATAGATTGGGTGCCTGTGTGTATGAGTCTGCAGTTCTAATTCTTTAGAAGAGCACCAATCAGGTCTGGTCTGGAGTACTGCTGCAACTGTGTGGAGTGGTATGTGAGTGTGTGCATGTGGGCATACTCTCATGTGGGCATACTCTCATGTGAGGTCTCGTCATGTGGGCATACTCTCATGTGAGGTCTCGTCATGTGTGTCTGACTGTAGAGTATTACCCCAACTGTGAGGTGGTGTTCATGGGCATGGCCAACATCCACTCCATCAGGAAGAGCTTCCAGTGCCTGCGTTCGCTCTGTGCCCAGGTGCCTGACCCAGCCAAGTGAGTCCCCACTCCCCCACACACACCCACATTCCAGCCCTGGGCTTCACTTGGGTTGTGCTAACCTCTATTCAACATTCACATCATGGAAGAACAAAATTAGATCAAAACCTTTTTTTTAAAGACACTTTATCACGACTGGTTGTCTGAATAACCTCCGTCATGTCACATTCCCCCTCTCCCTCTCTTTATCTCTTATCTGTCTCTCCTCTCTTCCTCTCTCTATCTGTCTCCCCCTCTCTCTCTCTCTCTATCTGTCTCCCCCTCTCTCTCCTCTCCTCTATCTGTCTCTCCATCTCTATCTGTCTCCCCCTGTGTCCCCAGCTGGCTGTCTGCTCTGGAGAGCACTAAATGGCTGCAGCACTTGTCTCTGCTGCTGAAGGCGGCGCTGTTGGTGGTGAACGCGGTGGACCGTGACCGCAGGCCCGTGCTGGTGCACTGCTCCGACGGCTGGGACCGCACGCCCCAGATCGTGGCGCTGTCCAAACTCCTGCTGGATCCCTTTTACCGCACCGTAGAGGTCAGAGAGGAGAGGAGAGGAGAGGAGGGGGGGATATATAGACTTAGAACATGGTGCTGAGGGGTCATATTTAAATGCCTAGGTCTGCCGATAAAGTAAAGACATGACATTGAAACCGTGATCAAGTCCAAACAGTCTTTTACCAGTGACCAGTGAGCGCTCAGTTAGCTTCCATTAGCAGGGTGGCCCCTCTAGTGGACTGGTAAATGGTAAATGGACTGCATTTATATAGCGCTTTTCTACTCATAGAACACTCAAAGTGCTTTACAGGTTAATGCCTCACACATCTACTCATTCACACACTGATGGCGGAGGCTACCACGCAAGCGTTTGGGGGTTCAGTGTCAAGCTCAAGGACACTTTGAAACACGGTCAGGAGGAGTCGGGATCGAAAGAGCAACTTTTCTGATTGCCGAACGACTCCTCTACCTCCTGAACCACTATCGCCCCTAGCATCAGACCAGGCAGCAGTAGAAGTATGCTGTTTGTAAATGCATGCCTTCTCACCTGACCAGCCGCACAGCATATCCACCCACACAGAGCTTATAATAGAGGGGGGTGTGACATGCAAACAAGGCTGAGCACAAGGAGACCAGAACATTGACAGGCACTCCTATCGCACCTGCAGAATGGCCTCAGAAATGTGCACGTATTTCCAGTGAAGGGCTGGAGAGACATGTGATGTATGTTTACCAGACAGACATACCTCAACAATGTGTGCACAGGAAGGTAGAGACTTGTGTGCACAGGAAGGTAGAGAAAGAAATGCACAGAACATTCTAACTATGCGTAGCCACATACCAAATGTGTCAGGAAGGCTAATTGTTTTTATGGTTGTTTTTTTTCCGTTAAGGTGTTTAAAGCTGTTGGTTTTTGCATGCATATTAGGTAGTCTGCTCGGTAGTTTAAGACCAGAACTCCCTACTGCTGCCTATAGTCCTGTCTTATTAGTCACAGAGAAAAACAGGAGTGGAACTTCGTAAAATGGAATTAGTATATTTCATGCAAACCATATTGCTTCGATAGGCTGCATCACAAACTTTAACTCCGCCTCCTCCTGTCCTGGCCGCTCCCATTGG
The DNA here is from genome assembly GCF_900700415.2 of Clupea harengus. Taxonomy (NCBI): domain Eukaryota; kingdom Metazoa; phylum Chordata; class Actinopteri; order Clupeiformes; family Clupeidae; genus Clupea; species Clupea harengus. The sequence goes on along the minus strand of NC_045163.1, from coordinate 21,705,355 downwards.
CAGGGCTTCCAGGTGCTGGTGGAGACGGAGTGGCTGGACTTCGGCCACAAGTTCGGCGACCGCTGCGGCCACGGCGAGAAGGCGGACGACGTGAACGAGCGCTGCCCCGTCTTTCTGCAGTGGTTGGACTGCGTGCACCAGCTGCATAGGCAGTTCCCCTGCTCCTTCCAGTTCAACGAGGCCTTCCTGGTGAGATACACAGCACCACCCGCAGGTGGCGCCTCAGTGACTGCTGTCAGTGTCATGCCTGCACCTAACATGAAATGAAGGTCCAAGTTGATGTCTAGAGATAGTCCTCTATTAGTGCTATGGTGTCATGACACCTGTGTGTATGTGTGTGAGAGAAAGAGAGAAAAAAAGAAAGACAGAGAGAGAGAAAGAAAGAGAGCAAGCGAGAGAAGGTACATTTGTTCTGGTTTAGTTCTTCATATCAGTCCTGTTTAGGAAAGCCTTAAAGTCTAATGCAGATGAGTATCAGTCTGTTGCGTTTAGTAGGTAATGGATCATTTGTTCTTTTCTGTGAACACTTCTTGACCGTCTTATCAGGTTGGTTTTTCTCTCTTTGTACTTGTACTACTCACATCCCTCTCATTTTGAATGTGAAAGTAGTTTCCTCTTATCAGTGTGAAATTTAGCTTCAGTTTGAAGTGCACCTGTCTTGTTGTTGACTGATCTGAGGGTGCAGGTCACGTTTTTGAGGAGCTATTTTTAAACTGTTTTGGAATCTTTGAAGATGTCACTGTCCTTTTGTCATTAAATGCTGAAATGTGTGTATGTGTGCTTGTTTGTATGTATGTGTGCGTGTGTGTGCCCAGGTGAAGTTGGCGCAGCACGTGTACTCCTGTCTGTTTGGGACGTTCCTGTGCAACAGTGGGAAGGAGCGGGAGGAGAACTGTGTGCAGCAGAGGACCTGCTCCGTGTGGTCACTGCTGCGCCCCACGCACCGAGCCTTCCGGAACATTCTCTACTCACCACACTCCGAGACGGTGAGCTCCTCTCCACACACACTCAGACCCAGCTTCATGCGCTTGTTTTGCTCTTGGTTTCAAGACAAATAATGTTCTGTGTGTGTGTGTGTGTGTGTGTGTGTGTGTAGGTGCTGCATCCAGTATGCCACGTGCGCAACCTGATGCTGTGGAGCGGCGTCTACCTGGCCAGCTCCTCCCCCTCCACACCCTGCGAGGAGTCATGTGCTCCTTACCCCGCCCACAAAGCGTCCTCTGAGGACACGCCCAACGGCAGGTGAGGCCACGCCCTACAACAGGGGTGATAAAAGCCTTTATAATGGATGAGAGGTTTATATGTCATCTATACCACTGGTAATGGGGCACATTAGCACTACAACAGGGGTGATATAAACCTCTCTCATCCATTATAAAGGCTTTTATGTCATCTATACCACTGGTAATGGGGAAGATTAGCACTTAGACACTCTGGGTAGTTGAATCAGAGCTGATTTCTGGTACCAGTTTACTAGGAGTCATTTACTGAGTTTCTGAGAATCCATTAAAACAGTAGAGGCTGTGAGCGGATCACTCTAATTTGTTTCTCCCTCTGTGTGTGTGTGTGTGTGTGTGTGTGTGTGTGTGCGTGCTTTTGTGAGCGTAGGCTTCCGAAGACGCGTTCTGTTGATGACCTGACATTAGCCTGTGAGGGAGGACCTCCACCTAGCCGTCGCTCCAGCGACCCCAACCTCCGGGCCCTGGAGGTTGCTATGGCAACATCGCCAGATGATGCTGAGAGTATGAACGGTCTGGACCACGAGGCCAGTCCCAGCCCAGAGCAGCAGGACTCTGAGACGGGACTGGAGGAGAGGTTAGATGGAGAGGAGCCGAGTGACCGGGCAGAGACGAGCGACGAGCCAATCGACGACGAGACTGAGGAGGCGGGGACATCCCAGGAGGCGGGCCTGTCCATGGCGGAGGGCGTGGTCGCAGCTCAGATGGAGCACATCCTACAGGAAGCCCGGGAAGAGGGCGGGGCTTTGTCCAGCGCCCCTCTCTCCGAGGACATCAGTGAAGACATCACTCCCTCCACCCTCTCCACACCCTCTCCTTCCGAGGTGTCCTCCGCAGTGCCTGCACAGGGTCCTCAGGACCCCATCACCCAACTCTGCGAGGAGATGGTCGAGCAGGCTCTAGAGTTCGCCAATAGTGAGCCAACCAACACCATGCCCTTGCCCGCCGGTCACATAATTAATGGCCACTGCAACGGCCAATCAGAGGAGGACGGTGAACCCCCGTCCGCAAACCCTTGTGCTGGGCACCCTGAGGAGCAGAGCCCCCTTGAGACAGAGGAAGAAGCTCCAGCACACCCCCACACTCCCCCTCAAGAGCCCCAAACACAGCCCGCCTTCCCGGTCTGCCCTGCACTGCCGGAGCCACCCCGGACTCTCAATGGCCTCCACTTGCCTTCCCACGGTGCCTTGCATCCCCTCTCCCCCTCCCCTGCTGTGTGCAACGGGGAGACCCACCCCACGCCCAATGGCTCCCGCCGGCCCCTCAGCAGGCAGACGTCAGGAACCTCCCCGTGCGGCCTCCTTCCCCCCTGCAGGGCCTCGGGGGTCGTACCTCGCGGAGCTGGGGCTGCGGCTCCCCCTGCTGGACACATGGAGGAGGACGGGCTGAGCGTGCACAGCGACGCGGTGCAGGTGCGTCTGCAGCAGATGGAGGCAGGCCACCAGCAGCAGGTGGAGAACCTCAAGTGGCAGGTGCAGCAACTGTGGAGCCGGCTACGAGTCAACGGAGAGCTGCCCGCTGAGCTGGTGAGACTAACACACACACACGTTTGTTGTTCCTACCCTCATCAACACTGAATCCAAAATGTTCCCACACAATGGATTTGAAAGACGGATGTGCCTTTCCAAATTAGCTTCTCTCTGCCTAGCTAGCGTTCGCCATTGTCAAGCTGAGATCATTTTGTTTTTAGTTTCCCCTGGGAACCCTCACACACACACCATTGCAGACTTGTGAGAATACTGTCACACATGCCCTATGTGTGAACACATGCAGTTCTCTGAAGGAAAACACGATTCTGGCATGCATTCCTGAAAACGCTCTACAACCGTCGCCTGAATGGCTGAGTGCGCTGTCCGTCACGGAGCACCGCCTCCGCGTACATAACGTTCTCCTGCAGAGAACCGAGGTTACATGCGCTACCCAACGTTCTCTTTAAGCCACTTCGAGTATATGGATACCACCGCACCTCAGTGGCAAGTGGGAACCTGGTTCACAATCAGACCACCACTGACCAAGCACACTCAATTAAAGGATGGTTCCGCCATGGTGCCAGACATATTGCTTCAACAGTTCAGTGTGATGGTGTCTGCTTTGACGGAGCCCGGCCCAGCACACTCAGCCATGGTTGTAGGTTTTCAGGAACACATGCTGCCAAGGGGCGTCTCCCGTAGGATGACATTGAAGTGTTTGGGCTGAAAGAACCAAGTTATACCAGATTAAACACCATTCAGTGATGCCTGGGTTACATACATGTCCAGTCCAGTTTCTGCATTATCAAGTTTTGAATGATTTGACTGACCCCCCCCCCCCCTCTTCCTCTTGTCCTGTCAGACGTCTCTCCCAGACGGTGAGAATAATCTGGAGCCGGTGTGTCTGTCACGCTGCAGCACGGAGTTCTTCTCCGAGGGCAGCTGGGAGCAGGTGGAGCAGAGGGAACCGGAGGTGAGAGCACTGCCCCATGTGTGTGTGTGTGTGTGTGTGTGTGTGTGTGTGTGAATGTGTGTGTGTGTCTGAGTTTGCACTGCTGACATTTCCCCTGAACTTCACGGGTGAAGAAGTCAGCCCTTATTGTCTGTGTGAATTTGTTGTTGAAGTCTGTTTGTCTGGTCTGTGAAGGTCACCAGGTGGTATCCAGATCACTTAGCAACACACTGCTATGGATGCGAGACCAAGTTCTGGCTGGCGGCTAGGAAACACCACTGCAGGTGAATGCACGGACACACACTCATATATTTCCTCTTAGTTCACTGTGAATGCCTTTGGGGAAAACTATAACCGTAGGCCCATATAATTATCCCATAAAGGAACACAATTTGTCATCAGAAATCCCTGATTAAGTCTTCGGTCTGTGTATGTGTGTGTTTTTATTTCTGTGCACCATTCCTCTACATTGTCCCGTGAGCGGATACTCCTAGTTCAGTTTAGATGCCCGTGCACTGAGACGAATCGCTTCAACTGTCAGCCCCCATTTGCAATCAGCTGGCCAGCTCCCAAACATGGAGATGGGAATTTAAGGGGAAGGGGAACGGCTATATTTGTGTTGAGGTGAGGCTCTGCTGCACGCAGAAGAGAAGAGAAGGTGGATGAGGCACTGTTGCTTTTGGCAGAAAGGGGCATCTTGTGACGTCTGTACTGGTACAGGCCCAGTGTGAAGTGGCTCAGACAAGAGGAGTAGTGGTCATTGATTGGCTTGTAAGAGTAATTCATGTAATTTGATCATGTTTGAAGGGTGTGTGTGTGTGTGTTGGCCCTCGGACAGGTCGTGTTATGGCCAGAGTGGTGCTAGTCTGGGTGTGCTAGTCTGTGAAGTGTAGTTGGATGGTCACACAGGGCAGTGTGCTTTTCTTTAGATCTCATTCCTCTTTTCTGACTCCTCCTCTCATGTCTTTCCCTCTCTCCTCTGCAGTGCCAGAGAGCCTGTTGAAGAAGCCTGGTGAGAGATCCCCCCCCCCCTCTCCCCCTTTTCCTCCCTCTCTCCTCTCCATCCATCCATCCATTCTTTCTCCTCCACCCACCCACTCATCATCCCTCCATCCCTAAACCTATTCACACCCTCCTCTCTGCTTGGTCTGTTTCTTTTTGTCTGTTGAATTACTCTGCTTGCTTTAATCAACACGCCTGGCTAATACACTAATCTCCTCATTATCCCATCCATCCCGGCGCTGGTGGATTTGTTGCCTCCCCCACGCTTCCCTAAATATGGCCAAGTCATGACGACAGTCTCGCCAGCACGGTTTTAAGATGTCGATCTCTCGTTAAAATTACCGCCACAGACGCAGGGATTCATTTTCGAAAAAAGAAGGGTCTGAGAGGAAGCGGGAGGGTGGAGATAAAGTGCTGGTTCTCACGGTCTGGGAGAGAGAGAGAGGGAGAGAGGGAATGAGAGAATGAGCAAGTGAGCGCCAAGTACTGGGCTCTCAGGCTGGCCCGAGAGCAGCCAATCCCTTAGCCAAGCTGCACCCACCGAAACTGGAGCTAGGATTCTCACGCTTTTAGGATTCCGACTGTTCCACGCAGAATAGCTTTATCCACACTTGAGCGTGCTTCGCTGTACAAAATAACTGCCCCGTTGATGTGAAAGCTTGAACATTTGATCCAGCATCCGTTTTGCGCTTCCTCAGCATCTCATTGTGCCGCTCGGGCTGATGAGATGATGTAGTCAGAAGCCTTGCGTAACAGAGCATGGATTATTAGAGTTGTTGAAATGGATGTATGAGATTGTTAATAGCATGTGCCTAACGAACCGCTGCTCTGTCCTTCTCCCTCATGCAGGAACTGTGGGAATGTGTTCTGCGCTAGCTGCTGTGACCAGAAGGTGGCGGTGCCGAGCCAGAACCTGTTTATTCCCAACCGCGTGTGCAAGGCCTGCTACGGACACATGCGTCTGACTTCAGTGCCCCCCGCCGTGCCCCCTGCCGACCTGGAGCTGGAGAAGCCAATCACAGCCAGCTCTAACTAAAGAAGCCCCCCCCCCTCCCCCCGACAGAATCAGCCAATCACAGATCGAGTTAACTCCGACTAAACCTTCCCCAGAGCTTGGCCAGTTACGGCCAGCTTCAACAGCAGATTTCAGCCAGTCAAAGACAGTTTTGACAAACCCACCCAACAACTTGGCTTATACCCCCCTCCGTGGTCAGTCTTCACCCCCTGGACAGAGAAGACTGCCACAGCCCCCCCCCTCTGTGCACACATAGAATTAACTAATGAGCCGCCTGGGAGTCTAAGAGAATGTTTGCACACACACAGAAGAGTATGTTCGTGTGAATGTGTGAATGAAATTTATGTATATAATGCCATGTGTACAGCTATTTGAGAGAGAGAGAGAGAGAGAAGGCGAAAGTGAGAGATAGATGGGTGTGTGTGTGTGTGTGTGTGTGTGTGTGTGTGTGTGAGTGAGAGAGAGAGACGAGGATGGATTTGCTATGCTGTGTGCCCGGTCAGTTTGTTAACGGACAATCGACACAGAGCATTACCTTGGCACCCGGCCCCAGGCGGTTTAGACCGGGCGATGAGATGATGGCAAGTCGTGTCGGACTCCTGTTCACGTATCCCATGCTGCTTTGCTCCCCTTCCTCCAGGCTGAGTGCTGAGAGCCTGTGGGGGTCCCCCAGGTCTGTGGGGTCTCGGAGTGCTCAGAGACTGTGGGGGTCCCCCAGGTCTGTGGGGCCTCGGAGTGCTCAGAGACTGGTGCCTGCAGAGGACGTGGTGCTCCCAAAGTGTGTGAATGAATTAAAGCACAACACACTGCCCACCTAAACTCAGTTGTTAATCTGTGTGTGTGTGTGTGTGTGTGTGTGTGTGTGTGTGTGTGTGTGTGTGTGTGTGTGTGTGTGTGTGAGTGAGAGACAGACAGAAAGAGAGACAGACAGAGAGAGAGAGAGACAGACAGAAAGAGAGACAGACAGACAGAGAGACAGACAGACAGAGAGACAGAGAGAGAAAGAGAGAGAGACAGAGACAGAGACATGGTATGGGGTATTCATTCAGATAGTGAAAGAGCAAAGGGCTTTACGAAGGTATGATCTATTAGATTAAAAGTGCCATTAACTGACACACTACCCAAACAAAACACAACACAACACACCACAAGGACCAGTGAAATAGAGATTCTTTTAATAGTACTCATATTTAATGCTTTTGAACATTTAAAAAAAATCTACATGGAAAGCGTAATTCTGTCTGCGGTTGTTAGACATCTGCATTATTAAGAGCACAATGGAAGGAGTGGAATAAGGTGTTAGAGTTAACAAAAAAGGTGGACGACTGAAATAAAAAATAGTGTGTCTAGTGCCTTTCCGTTTACATGCTACAAAGACAGAAGCGTACAGGGAACTTGCCGACTAGATTCTGGGGCGGTCGCAGTTCGTGGCACTTCGGCATTTTTCAGAGGAGCAGACCCTGAGGTTCACCGGTTACCATAGCTACGAGTCGAGAGGACGGACGGACGCTAGAGCTCGCACGAAGACGGCTCACGTTCAAATTGCTCAGCTCTTTTCAGCTGCCGACAGTAACAATCTTAGGTCAGTCAGACGACATCTTTCTCCTGTTACCAAAATAAACTGAAACGCTATATAGACAATAAGTTAAAACTATTTGAGGGAGCCTGTAGCAAAATAAAAAAACGATATAAATGTTCAAGTTTCATCTTTTTTAAAAGCCAGTATGTCACTGTTACAGGATGAGTGCATAAAACCTGCTGGCATCCAAGCAAAATGTTCCACTTGAAGCAAACATCTGGACATTTTACGTGGTTTATATTTAGTTTCAACATTCAAGGAGGGCACGATACAAACACGATTTCTCATGTGTTTCATGTTTTTTTTATCTCTTCTTTTTACATAACAAAAATAGTTATTATGGCTTCACCAGCCTGATATTCCCTTAGTCTCTATAAAAACTGAGTTAGAGTATGTACAGTCAAATGACATCCTGAAGTTATACAAAGTTCATTTCTCCTTTCCAAAAAGGCCAGCAGGCTGCCGCTGGCGATTGTGGGTAGCGCAGAGTGCCAGATTCAAAGCAAGAGCTCAGTCAGGAGTTAGAGGAGAGGCAGAGAGAGAGAGACAGGGTTGAAAGAGATAGAAAGGGTTGAGAGAGAGAGGGTTGAGAGAGAGAGAGAGAGACAGGGTTGAAAGAGATAGAAAGGGTTGAGAGAGAGAGGGTTGAGAGAGAGAGAGAGAGAGAGAGAGAGGGGGGGGGAAGGCAGAGAAAATTAAAAAAGAGCGTAACCGGCCCAAAGATAGCTAGCTGAGGACCAGAACTACTTATTTCCCTTTTTCTCCTCCTGTCACTGAATACATTGCTTTCAGATTTGGGACACCAGATGATTTGAGTCACCGCCCGGAGGATAAGCCCACCGCTTGGGCCCAAAGCAAAAGGAGTTTAGCGTCGGTGTCTATTGTTGTGGGATCTACGAAGGAGATATTGTGCTGTGTGTTTGGACTGCTACCCTGTGGGGTTCATCTACAGGCAGTCCCACTCTTCTGATTGGGCATTCATATGGTAGTGTCTCCTTTCAGGCCAGTCGGGGGTTGCGTTAGGTGTGTCCCTCTCCTCTGATTGGTGTAGATGTGCTGTCACTCACACTGATGACTGGTCCCATACCTGCAGAGGACACAGAGAAAGAGAGAGAGAGAGAGAGAAAGAAAGAGAGAGAGAGAGAGAAAGAAAGAAGGAGAGAGAGGGACGTCAATTGTGATTGAATCACTTCGGCTGTTCAAGCAATCACAGGAGACCGTAGTGTTTTACAGACTAGCACTACAGCTGATCATGTCTTTGGCTTGATAATGAATGCTGGTTGTCACACTAGTATGGTTGTATGTCAAAGTAAGAATACATTTGGAAATACATGTAAAAATGTGAGTGTGGCACAAGCAGCAGCCCCGACCATGAACGGGCTTGAACGCCTACGGGGACCCGGGTTCGAATCCGACCCGCAGTCATTTCCCGATCCCACTCCCCACCTTTTCTCTCCAGCTCATTTCCTGTCAAAACCTTCACTGTCATATCCAAAAAGCCCAAAAATAAATCTTAGAGATTTAGAGAAAAGATTTGAGAGAGAAGTCACCTTGTTGACGGTAGTGAGAGGGGCTCGGCCTGACTGGGCATGCAGGCGCGGGCGCTCCTCGTAGGCCTGGCGCCCGGGGGATCTCTCCCTGCGCACGTCCATGCCACGGGCGGGCGAGCGCTCCATGCGTGGGTCCATGGCGCGGCCCGGCGAGCGGTCTGGCCTCAGCTCTGCCCCACGCAGCTCGGCGCCGCGGCCTGGGGACTTCTCGCGCTCGATGACGGAGCGCGCGGGCGAGCGGTCGTGCCGGAACTCGGTGCGTGCCTCGCGGTAGCGGTGCGGCGTGCCGGGAGGGTGCAGGCCCTCGTGGATGGCGGGGCTGGCCGCCAGGCGCTTGGAGATGTGTTCGCTGTAGGTGGGGGGACCGCGTTTGTTGGGGCTGGAGAGGGAGCCAGGGGTGAGACCGTGCGTGTGTGTGTGTATGCGTGTGTGTGTGTACGTGTGTGTACGCGT
>NC_045163.1:21678597-21686097 GCF_900700415.2 Clupea harengus | reverse complement strand
CGCTGCAATGAAACTGGCAACAAGAATTCTCCTCCCAAAACACAAACAAAACACAGAAGAAAAGAAAACCCGACAGGCTTAAAAACACAGCACATACATTCCGCCATGTGTACAGTTGTGTGTGTGTGTGTGTGTGTGTGTGGTTGTGTGTGTGTGTGTGTGTGTGTGTGTGTGTGTGTGTGTGTGTGTGTGTGTGTGTGTGTGTGTGTGTGTGTTTCAGGCAGGCCATCCAGCCGCAGAGAGGAGAAAATTCAGCCACAAAAATGAAAGAGCACAAATCTGTAACTGAAGCAGCCTTTCAGAGCGTGACAATGGCCTAGCAGTCCAAAACAACAACAGCAATCCAATCCCCCCATTCTGGGCTGAGCCCCATTCATTCATTCCATCTCATTCTGTGCCAGCACTGCCAGATGCAAGTAGAGTGCATGCACCTAGAGGCCTTGACCAGCTGCTGCTGCTGCATAGTCAAGGAACAGAGGACATGCTCCTATGTATGTTTTTTTGTGTGTGTGTGTGAGAGAGAGTAAAATACACATAATTTGTGTGTGTGTGTGAGAGAGGGAAAGTAAGAGACACATAATTGGTGTGTGTGTGTGTGTGTGTGTGTGTGTGTGTGTGTGTGTGTGTGTGTGAGTGTGAGTAAGAGACACATAATGCATGAGAAGGGCATCTAGTGTCAAGGTGATCTCTAGATTTACGCAGCTATGCACCGAAGATAAACTTTGGTGACTTTAAATATGATTTTTCCATGAAATGCAATCAGCTTCCATATATTATATATATTCGATATTCAGCCGGGACAATTTTCCAGCCACTACAGCAGCTAAGTGGTAATTAGCGTACTGATTTCACCTAATTGAGGTGTCACTTCTCATTTTCAAATCAAGCGTTTTTGGAGGGGAAAGGTACATCATTACTATGGAGGGGCTGTAACGTCACAGAGGGGATTCAGGCGTGTGTGTGTGTGTGTGTGTGTGGGGGGTGAGTTATAAAACTTACTTTCAAAAGTGACCCTCCTCTTCTCTGCAAAGAGCACAAAGAGAGAAGACAAAGTGTTGGAATGGGAGGGGGAGTGAAAGAGGAGCGCGCGCAGAGATGGGCAGATAAAGAGAGGGGGGGGGAGAGAGAGAGAGAGAGAGAGAGAGAGAGAGAGAGATGGGACCGCACAGAAGGACAATAGGCTTGAAAGACAAAAGGGAGAGTAAGATTTGCTGGAACAGTCAAGCTGTCACACAGCACACTGATCAAACCTCAAGAGAGAAAGATAGAGAGACCGACTGAAAGAGTGAAGAAGGGAGCGAGAGATAGAAGGTGAGAGCGCTTGAGAGAGAAAGAGAGGAAAAACAGACAAGGAGAAAGGATAAACTACGTGTGTGTGTGTGTGTGTGTGTGTGTGTTTGGGTATGCGTGTGTGAGGAGGAGAAACCTTGATAAGGGAGAGAGAGAAAGAGAGAGAAGAAGAAGAAGAGAGAGAACGAGAGCGATGAAGGCTGTTGAATTACAGGAGAGGAGAGTCTAATATGTCTGCGGCTCCTCTCTCGTGCGCCGTAGTTTATGGAGCTGTCGGGACAAGGCGCCTGCCACCGAATGCATCCGTGAATTACGAGTTAGGACAGACACGGCGGACAAGGACAAACCCGTCATTCTCCAGTCAGACGTGGCGCTACGCCCTCTCCAGTCGCTTCCACTGCCACTGTGAGTCTGAGAGCCTGATGGGCAGCACACACTCCCTCCCTGTCCAATCGCTCAGCTTCGGGAATAAACTCCCTGTCCAATCGCTCAGCTTCTGGAATAAACTCCCCGTCCAATCACTCAGCTTCACTGTGGCCTCTGGATTAAACTCCCCGTCCAATCGCTCAGCTTCTGGAATAAACTTCCTGTCCTATCGTTCAGCTTCGGGAATAAACTCCCCGTCCAATCACTCAGCTTCAGTGTGGCCTCTGGATTAAACTCCCCGTCCAATCGCTCAGCTTCAGTGTGGCCTCTGGATTAAACTCCCCGTCCAATCGCTCAGCTTCACCTTGGCCTCTAAAAAATAAACTCCCTGTCCAATCGCTCAGCTTTACTGTGGCCTCTGGAGTAAACTGATGACCCCCGGATGAGGTAGAGGAGCTGTTACTGTAGCGTAGATTGCAGCCTGTCTCAGGAGAGCCCTCTAACTACTGGGGCATATTCATCACCTGAGAGATCACTGCAAAGTCCCACAAATGGTCTTCACCCTCACACACTGACACCGAACATAAATGAAAATACATAACGACTGTGGGAAGGGTGCCGTGTGGATTTAAATGTGCTCTGTGTACTTCCCACTCCATATTGTGTGAAGGTCTTAGGACTATATTTGAAATGACTCAACTGAGCAGTACCTGTTTATGTGCCTATTATCGCACTTGAATTCCCAGCACAGACTACACTTATACGGTAGATCTCTGTGCAGTACTGGCCTTTGCACAGGGCTGTACCTCTTAGCAGGTATCCACACAGTTCTAAAAGTGTCTTCCATTTTGAGAGCTGTCCATCTTACTTTTAATTGACAGTTCTGGGGCGGCATTGTGCTGCCGGTGGTGGTGGTGCTGAGGTGGTGTAGGGTGGTGTGGTGTGGTGTGGTGTGACATACCTTCAGGCGTGGAGGGGTCCTTGCGGCGCGTGGAGCTCGGGGCCAGTAGGCTGCTGGGGTTGGGCTGGTGCTCAGGGGACTTGACGATGGCCGACATGATGATCTGCTGGCGGGCGCTGGCCGGCGTGGCGGGGGCGGTGTGCTCCTGGGCCTTGAAATGAGCCGCTGAGGGACGGGTGGAGGTGGAGGGGGAGGTGGAGGGGTGGGGGAGAGAGAGAGAGAAGAGACGGGTAAGCAGGGGAAAAGCAGATGGTCTCATTCACAGCTTGAGACGCAGACACCTGCCTCAGAGCCACTGAGACGCCTCGGCCATGCCAATTACCGCTCATCCACGCAGACCTGGAGCTCGAAGGCAGACGTGTGTGTGTGTGTGCGTGCGTGCGTATGTGTGTGTGTGTGTATGTGTGGGCACGGGTGACTCATCACCTTAGCGCAGGCACCAGCTCAGAGGATTCAGGCATCAGAATTTTAACAAGCTCACAGTGCACTTGCTGCGGCATTGATCAAATCAAACTTCCTGGACCCGATTCTTAAATAAAAGGTCAACTCTAGACAGAGCCCACTCACAGAGGTGGAAGTGCTTCTCCACACACAGTGGGGAATTGTGTCACATTTAGCACAGCCTTCATTAAAACAACACCAAGTCGGAGTGGGAAAGTAACACTAATTCATGGCTGCTGTTGTCCCACAGTGTCTGTATTGTTTTTGTTTACTACTGGGTTTGTTGCCATTTAGAGGGCAAAAAAACTTTATATATAACTTTATATAATATTATAAACAAAGTATGCTGTGTGTGTGTGTGTGTGTGTGTGTGTGCTCACAGTCAACTTTAATGAGGGCTGAGTTCCTTGAGAGGTCTGCTCAGGTGTCTGGGAGGCTTTTTGAACAGTTTAGGTAATATACCGTATATATTGATACAGTCAAGATCTCTGTTAGGTTTGTCGCCATATTGGTAATGTTAATGATGTCAAACTGGATGTCACACTGATTAAATGACATGCCTCACTGAAGCTGGGGATATTTTCTGAGTGGGATCTATGTCTTCAAGTCATTTTCTGAGTTGGAAAAATCCCAATGGTCTCGAATGCGGCATAATAGGTGAAGCTAGGTGCTAGCCACTATCACGCCTCTGGTTCTGCAACGGCGGATTGCTATGTAAAAGACATCATTATGCCGCCTCTGTTTGGTTCCGTATAAACAAGCGAAGGCGGCATAATGAGGGTCTTCGTTGATTATTGAGGGATCTCTGTATGAAAAGGGTTTCTGTCTGCTTAATTTATCAGACAACATTTACAATTAGTCATCGCTTCATCATTGCCTTCCATTACTGGGAGGAGAAGGAGCACATATTGTGATACTGAGGATTATACAGTTGGATGCGGGTCCTACGAAAATGCTTGAGTGTGTGTGTGTGAGTGTGTGCGGATGCTGAATGCCAGGGTTTGCCTTGTGGAGCAGCTCACCCTCCTCACGCAGGGAGTGTGTGTGTGTGTGTGTGTGTAGAAGCTCACCCTCCTCACGCAGGGAGCGTGTGTGTGTGTGTGTGTGTGTGTGTGTGTGTGTGTGTGTGTGTGTGTGTGTGTGTGTGTGTTGAGCAGCTCACCCTCCTCACGCAGGGAGTGTGTGTGTGTGTGTGTGTGTGTGTGTGTGTGTAGCAGCTCACCCTCCTCACGCAGGGAGTGTGTGTGTGTGTGTGTGTGTGTGTGTGTGTGTGTGTGTGCGTGTGTGTGTGTGTCTGTGTGTGTGTGTGTGTCTGTGTGTGTGTCTGTGTGTGTGTCTGTGTGTGTGTGTGTGTGTGTGTGTGTGTGTGTGTGTGTGTGTGCGTGTGTGTGTGTGTCTGTGTGTGTGTGTGTGTCTGTGTGTGTGTCTGTGTGTGTGTCTGTGTGTGTGTCTGTGTGTGTGTGTGTGTGTGTGTGTGTGTGTGTGTGTAGCAGCTCACCCTCCTCACGCAGGGAGCGGAGCTCGATGCGCATTTTCTGCAGCGCCTCCTCCAGGTCCGAGCAGCGGGCGCGCTCCTTGTCCAGCGCCGCCTTCATGTCGCTGTACTGCATGGGCAAGGCCGGCTGTGTGGTCGCCCCACCCACCGCACCGCCACCGCCGCCGCCTCCGTTCCCGTTGGCACCCACCATGTCCTCGCGGCGCCGACCGAAGATGCCGCCCTGAACAACGGACAGCCACACGGAGTAAGCGAGCGCGAGACAAGAGACACACGACTCAACACAGACTGGCAGAATGAGTGTGCTGTAATGTCATGAAATGATTATTAATAGGAGGTAAAGCTGTGGCACGAGCGGTGGCATCCCATATCATGTGCGTGTCCGAGTACCCACAGGGCTCTGGGTTTGGGTCCAACCTATGGTCCTTTCCCAATCCTACTCCCAGGCTCTCTCCCACTCATCCTGTCTCTCGACACTGTCTCAATAAAGGCTAAAAAGCCCCAAAATAATTGTAAAAAGTAAAAAAAAAAAAAAAAAAAAAAAAAAAGGTAAAAATAGGCACTTTCTAACGTAACAAGGTTAGACAAAAAAACTGTGGCTGTGAAAGTCTAAGCAGAACCCCTGCATAAGCATTCCATTACTCGTCCCCAGCTGATATCACCCCCCCCCCCCCCATGATTACAGCAGATATGGAGCCAGATTTGAGTGATTCCTTCCGGTGTTCCTCAGCCTCCATCAAACATAATCAGGCCCTCCTCTGCGGCGTTCGAGGAGGCGTTGCCAGGCGCCCAGCGAGCGCGCGGAGAAAAGTGCTGCCTCTGCACTGGGACCAGCAGAGCACCTCCCAAACCCTTTTGCCTGATATATGCCCACCACATAATTAGATATGGATTTTATGAACAAGCTGGGGAGATGGGTGCCCACTGGACGGCCCTGATCGTTAAGGACCTCCTTAACGAGCTGAAGCAGCGTCATGGGGCCCTTGCTGCTGGGGGTGTGTGGACTTGTGTGTGTGTGTGTGTGTGTGTGTGTGTGTGTATAGAGAGAGGCGTCTGTAACCTTCTTTTTCTTGCTGGGTTGATCCATCTTGGCCTGCAGGAAGTCAATGAGCTTGGTCTGTTGGGATATGGTACCCTCCATTTTTACTTTCTCATGAGAATAAACAGCCTGGAGAAAGAAGGGATAGAGAGAAAGAAAGAAAGAAAGAAAGAAAAGAAAGAGAGAGAGAGAGCAAAGAGTGACCGCAACAGAAAGTGAGTGAGTGAAATGGAGAGCAAAATAAGTAGTGAACAAAAGAAAAAAAGAGGGAGGGGCAAAGGCAGGAAGAAAAGTGAACAAGATCAGTCATGACTACAATTTACAGGCAGAGTGAGGATCAGCCGGGAACTTAAAAACCATTCACCTGAACAAGCTACCATTCCAACACCTAAATCCCAGCGCTTCACACATTTGATACCGTCCATTAGTCAAACACAAAGCCCCCTCCTCCACTCCATAGTCCTCTCGGAGAGAGCCAAAGAATGGGGCTGGAGGGGTGAGCTCTCATGTTCGGCGTGTGTGTATATGTGTGTGTGTGTGTGTGTGTGTGTGTGTGTATGTGTGTGTGTGTGTGTGTGTGTGTGTGAGACACAAACACAAACACTACCACTGTTCTTCTGCTGAAGGGCCTCGTCTTTGGTCCACACAGCGTCCCTCCCAGCAGACCCCAGACCTGCCTATGTGACGCTCTTAAAGGAAACTAGTGGGGCAGTCTGGGGAGCAGCATTGGTCATGGGTCTGGAGGGGTGATCTCTCACAGTGTGTGTGTGTGTGTGTGTGAGTGTGTGAGTGTGTGAGTGTGTGAGTGTGTGAGTGTGTGAGTGTGTGAGTGTGTGAGTGTGTGAGTGTGTGTGTCTGGGGAGCAGGATTGGTCATGGGTCTGGAGGACAAAAAAAGCTAATTATTGCTGGGAGACGAGAGAGGACAGCGCAGAGGATTCGGAGGGGCCTCTCCGGTATAATGCGGTGAATCAACGGATTGCCGTGACTACTGCGCCGCGCCTCGCCGGGGTTTGCCTTTCAAGAGTGAATAAAGTTGTCTTTTTTTTTTTCCCACACAGTCTCCGCCGGCCCCGAGGCTCCTTCTACAAAGTGCATTTTCATGAGCGCCGGCCGGGGATGAGTCATTACTCCTGCGCTGGGATAATTACCCGAGGGTGACAGAAAGGTGTCAGGCTCAAGCGTGCGTCTGGCTGAATGCTGAAAGGTAATTTATACTTTAAGTTGAAGGCGAGCTCCGCTAGACGTGCCCGGCAATGAGAAGAGGGAATTTTCACGGATTTTGACATTTGACATTTTCGAGAGAGACAACAAATGCCCAGACTCCTTTTGCGGTTTCCATGGAGATTAATGTTTCAATTATGTGAGTATAATCCTCTTGAAAGACATAATGGCACTGATGTGACAACATCCAGCGCATACATTTCTAAAGGACTTGGAGTTTGTCTATTAATTTATTCATGTCAAAAGCACTAATGCATTTATGTCAGATAATCATCATTGTTGCCACAAACAAATGTAAATGTACTTAAAGTTGTACAGCTTTGTGTGTGTGTGTGTGTGTGTGTGTGTGTGTGTGTGTGTGTGTGTGTGTGTGTGTGTGTGTGTGTGTGTGTGTGTGTGTGTGTGTCTGTTACCTGTATGTTCTCCAGCTGGTACTCGAGGTCGGTTCTCTCCGTCTTGAGCATGTCGGTCTGGTCCAGTGCGTCCTGGAGCCCCTGAGTCAGGCGGAAGATGTGGGTCTTCTGCAGGTCCATCTGCTGCTGCAGCTTCCCTTGCTGGGATAGGGTGAGGCGGCCAAACACACAGATGGCACCGTCAAGCCCACTGTCTCTGTGTCAACCCCACAGTCTCAAGCCCACAGTCTCAGTATCAACCCCACAGTCACAGTGTCAACCCCTCAGTCTCA
>NC_045163.1:21638597-21673597 GCF_900700415.2 Clupea harengus | reverse complement strand
ATTATAGAAAATCAACAGATCAATTTTTTTATTAGAGAAAAAGTGTGTCCTTGTCACAATTATGACTTTCTATGAACAATGCAATAATTGATGCAGCTTGCATTTCAACACAAAATGAATGTGTAAAAAAAAAAAAAAAAAAAAAAAAAAAAAAATGTCTTTTCTTTTTTTTTTTTTATTAAAAAATCGATTATGAACTTTTCTGAATCGAGACAGAATCGTTCTAGAGAGAATCGAGAGAAATCGAAAAATCGATTTTTTCCCCCACCCCTAATATCACTTATACTCATTCTTTAGAGATTTATCTATGAAGACGTGTGCCACGAGCAAGCCACTTTTCCTACTAATGGCCCTCTCTCTCACACACACAGATACACACACGTTAGGAAAGTCTTCAAGGTCTACTGAGCATGTGCACTCGCACTCTTTACCCGACCATCTATCCAACTATGCAGCTTCTCCTTATGTATGTCCTCATTATGTAGAGACTGTTCTTACTGTCTCTCACCTCACTGAGCCTGGTCTCACACCTCTCTGAGCCTGGTCTCTCACCTCACTGAGCCTGGTCTCTGAGCCTGGTCTCTCACCTCACTGAGCCTGGTCTCTCACCTCTCTGAGCCTGATCTCTGAGCCTGGTCTCTGAGCCTGGTCTCACCTCACCTCTCTGAGCCTGGTCTCTCACCTCTCTGAGCCTGATCTCTGAGCCTGGTCTCACCTCACCTCTCTGAGCCTGGTCTCTCACCTCTCACCTCTCTGAGCCTGGTCTCACCTCTCTGAGCCTGGTCTCCAGCTCGATGAGTCGTGTCTTCTTGGTCTGTTCCTGCTGGGTCATCTTCTCCAGGTGCTCCTCCAGCTTGGCATTCTGGGCCTCCAGCTTCCCCGCCTGGGACTCCAGGTAGAACTTCTGCTGCCGCAGCTCCGAGATCATCTCCTCCTGGGCTTTCCTGCAGGCACACAGGCACAGACACACACACACACACACACACACACACACACACACACACACACACACACACACAGACATTCCAAACACATGCACACAGCATCTCATTATCACTAAATCATGGCTTACATTGAAGTCTGTGGCAGTCATCTACAAGCACGTAAATGAATAGGGAACTTTCAGAAGAACAACCCACAAACACCTTCGTTCACAACATGAACATGGTTAAGTCTGCATCACGCTGTGCTGCACAGAGACAAACATACAGCTCACTCACTGCAACCAAAACAGGAAGCGAATAATGAAAACAGATACAGATTTCAAATGTCATCCAGGGAGAAGAATAAAACATTTACACATCTATTCGACAACCTACATTTCATAACAAAACCATTTCTGCATATTCTCTGCAACGCTGATCCCCAAAGCATATTGCTCATGACACCACCCCCCCCCCACACACACACACACACACCCCACACCCTAGTCTCGACTCCTCACAATAAAGGCCCGCACTCTCTCTCTCCCACACACAGTGCGGCTTTCATGAACAAAGAGATTCCACTCGTAAGCGCTCCCCTGGGGGACAAGCTCATAAAGATGGCCCTGGCAGTGGAGGTGCAGTCACACTCCGTCTTGCATGAGAAGCGCCAGCCACGTATCAGTAGCAGCAGCAGCAGCGGGCGGCAGCCACACTCCTCTAATGACTACCTCCATAAAAAGACACAAGCCCACTACGTCCATGCAGGGAGTCAGTGCATCGTGAAGATGAACGAGAGAACAAGACTGTTTAATTGACGGGGAGGCTTGCTTGCTCTCTTGGCCGTGAGGGGGGGACGGACGGACGGACTATTAAGGTCAAAGGTTAACAGCAGCCGGCTCTAATGGCCCTGGAGATGGAGCCAGGCTGGGGAGAGGTGAAGGGTATATGCGAGTGGATGAGGGGAACTTCAAGCTTTGCCAAATGGGCAGCATATGATGTCCGTCTGAAGAACATGGCAGTAACGGCGCTGAGGTCAGAGGCTGTATTCCCAAGAAGCACCATCACTGATAAAACACATTCCTTTACTGCACTATAAATTGCATTAGGTAAAAGCATTGGCCGAAGAAATTGCTGTGAGCACTGGTCGCTCGATTTTCAATGCGTGCATATAATATTTTACGATGGCCAAGCAGTATCTTAGCAACATGCTGCCTTATGGGTTAATGAGGGCAATTTGGTTTAGTTAACAGGTTCAGGGCTGGCCTTTATCCAGAAGTAGGGTGGTGTTAGGGTCTGAGAGGAAGTTTAGGGAAGGCTTTAAGAGGAAAGGAGAGGTGGAGAGAGACTCACATGTTCTTCTGGGTGTAGATGCTGCTGTTGGCAGCTAGCTTGTTGGCCTCGGAGAGCTCAGCGATACGCTGCTCCAGGTTCTTCATCTTGGAGTCCATGGCATTGATGGTCTGCAGAAGAGAGCCGAAGCAAAAGGAACAAGGCTCATTATCCTCCCTCTATACAAACTCAGGCCTGAGCTAGTAATGCACATAGACTAGTCTCACGTGTCATACAATAGAGTACAATGATTCATACTGGTACACACACACAGACAGACAGACAGAGACAGACAGACACACAATGTGCAGACATACACACACAAACCCACACACCCAAACAGAAATCTCCTAATAAACACTGTAATCCTCCACTGCAGAGTATCCATTATTTAAAGGCTAATTATGGCAGTAAGGAGCTAACTGTTCTTAAAATATTTAGCCTGCTGAGGCCTGGGCTGTACAAGTCGGTAAAACGAAGCCCATGTCTGGTAATAATGAACATAACTCTGTTTCTATGAATGCACAGGGGTCAGTGTTTGCAATCTGTGCTAATTGAGCTGAACAATTGATTAGGCCTGTGGGTCAAATTCTACCACAGGCACAAATGAGAATGCATAAATCTTTTTTTTCTTGCTCCTAAAGCTGTCTTAACTTGTCCATCCCGCTAACCAGATCACCAGCTAAAGGCCCAATTTTATAAAGCACACACACACACAAATTAACACAGAGCCTTAAAGCCCCCCCCCCCCCATGACAAAGCTAATCTTTAGCACAAACTAGGTCTGCTGCCCAGGAAAACAAACAACGCTAAACCCATAAACAGTCCAGCAGATCTGCACTCGAAAATGCACGCAAGCCAGATGGAGGGGAGCGGGGAGCGAGGCGCTTGGCCAACACCAACACGCACCAACAAAAGTCCTCTTAGACAAGTGTTTTTGGGGGAAGAGAAAGATAGATGGAGCTACAGTATCCGTTCTTAGGCAGAGTGCGGATTGAGAAGGACATCGCAATGTTACACAGGGCTGAGGAGTTGGTGTGGTAGTTAGCATTCAGTTTGATGGTGTCAACAGGCAAAGCTGAGTTGAGTGACTACTGAGGAGTCAGGTTGATTTAGGAGACTAATTGAGGCCCAGGCTAGGCTAGCAGGTTAGCTAGGTTAACAGCCTGTTACAGACCATCACAAGAGAAGAGAAGGAGCGAGTTCATTTCCTAACAGAGGGTTCAAGACGCATATTTGTGAAGACTAACATGCAGAGAGAAAAGACGTGTTTTTAAAAGGATAAAAAGGAAGAAAGGGGGGAGTGATCGTAAATCATGACGGTATATTAAGAACACAGAGCAACTAAGCTGGAGGTAAAGTACCTCAGAAGTGTGTGTGTGTGTGTGTGTGTGTGTGTGTGTGTGTGTGTGTGTATTAGTGCCGACTCACCGCTTTCTGCTCGCTGATGAGTTTGCACTTCTCCCGGGCTTCATCCTCTTGCTGGGCCCGTTTGGACTCTAGGCTATCCTTTTCAGCCATGTCTGCCTTCATCTGGGACTCTAGAACCTGCAGGCACACACACACACGCACACGCACAGACACGCACACAGACATGCACACACAGACAGCACCAGAATGGGTTTCTGGAACTTTCCCTGAGAGAACCTAGGCAACACTCTAAGTGTCTCCTGTCTGTCTTGGTTATTTCCAAAGTCCCTGCCCATGGTGTTTGTGCAGCCCTGTGCAGTCCGCTGTGAGGGCTTGTGTTGAGGGAAGTGAACGGAGGGCTGCCTCTTACCTTGATCTTGTCCTCATAGTGTCTCTCCTTCTGCACAAGATGAGCCTCCATCCGCTGGGTGGTGGTCTGAGCCTCCCTCAGGTTCTCCTCCAGCTCCTACAAAACACGCACACGCACACACAAAATATTCCATAGATCAGCCAAAGCATCCTCCTAATGTAGGCAAACAAGGAAGACGATAAGATCCAAGCCATGTAGGAATGATCCAAGTTGATCGTCAGAGTTTCAGAAAAGGCCTGAGAGGGGACAGAGAGAGAGAGAGAAGAGCGGGCGACTTGCTTTGAAGAGCTGGGTGTTGGTGAGGGAGTGGAACCGGAGACCGTTCATCATGGCTGCAGGCTGAGGCACCAGTGTGAGTGTGTGGCAGAAGGCAGGAGGTCCCCTCTAAGGAGGACTGGTGTGTGTGTGTGTGTGTGAGTGTGTGTGTGTTGCCAGTAGCATACGGGAAGACCCATTCGAGGGGGGTGCCCGTGTGTATCAGCAGGACATCCCATTTCGCCCCATCTGCGAATGAGTGTGTGTGTGTGTGTGTGTGTGTGTGTGAATGTGTGTGTGTGTGCGTGCGTATGTGAGAGGGTGCTAATCTGAAGACAGCGGGAAGCAGAGGGAAGGAGGGAGAGAAAGAGAAGGGGGAAATGAGAGAGATACAGGAGGGAGATGCAGGACCAGATAGACCAATGCAAGCTGATGACACGAGCGGATAGAAGAAGTAGGAGAGGACAGATACAAAGACTCGGGGAAGAGACTGAGGGAGAGAATGACAGAGGGTAGAGGGGCAGTCGGGAGGGTAGAGGGGCAGTCGGGAGGGTAGAAGGGGCAGTCGGGGGGTAGCAGATCGAGAGCAGGCGGGGGGAGGGGGAGTGGATGGTGGGTGGGTGGGTGGGAGAGTCTAAGACGACTTATCCCTGCTGCTCTCTCCCTCACCAGGATCTTGTCAGCCATCTGCTGGATCTGCTGGGATTTGGTCTGGATGTCGTCCTTCAGCTTGTTCTCCCTGCGCTCCACCATCTCCAGACGCTTCACCTGGTTCTCTAGGGTCTTTCTGCCCTCCTAAACACACACACACAAAGTTGGACCCATGGTTATGGCAGCCATCATGACAGACTGAATGCAAATGTATGGTCCAAATGTAAATTGAGTTTATCTTCAGAGTTGGTGTACGCTAAAACGACAGCATAATATAACACAACAACTATAATGTAATGCACTTATGTAGAATGTTCTGCAATGAATTTATGCAGTGTTGCAGAGGTTGCAGGTGTATGTGTTGTCTGTTGATATGAAAGTGATCGGTCAGTGAGTTTGTATGGCTACTTATGTGGAGTTTGTGTGTGTATGCATGCATACGTTGCGTTTGCGTGTGAATATGCATGAGCAAGTGTTTGCGTGTGAATATGCATGAGTGTGTTGAGCGTGTGGTTGTGTATGCGTGGGTGCGTGCCTCTGTCTCTCGCAGGCGTCTGCGCAGCGTGTCGCTGGGGTCCGACTTGCTGCGCAGGCGCTCCAGCTCGCGCTCCAGACGCTCCTTGGCCTGCCGGATGTTCTGCAACAGCTCCGTAGCCTCGGTGCTCGCCTTCACCGCCTAGGTCAAAGGTCAGAGCAAAAGCACATCAGTACAAGTCTCCGTGATGATGACTGTCAGCAGCTGTCACAGGTCTAGAGGGGATGTTTGATACAACAAAAACCAGTGTGGCGGTAAACGAACGCAGACCTGATAATGAAGGATATGAAAATGAACTATTCAGGGCTTCGTGGCATAAAGACATTGTTCCCTTTTGTAGATCTTAATCAAACGATTTCAATGCGTGCAAACCCGAGACAAGAGCTGACTGTGTGCCTGTGTCCCAGAGGTACATGCATAAGCTCTCCATGTAAGCTGGCCTTGTCTCACTGCACATCCCTGAGCAAAATCAAAAACAGACACTACACAACAGACGGCCACCACAGACCTATCAATTCTAGTTAGCTCATAGCTAGTAGATACATAGAGCAATGCAAAGACACGTCTTCTGTTCGTCGGTAATATATTTTTTTGAAAGTGTCAGTGAGCTGAGTGAGAAATGTGGCTTTGAGAGGGCCGTAGGGAAATTACGCCGCACAGTGCACACACACACACACACACACGTCATCTTGATTAAAGCCGGACGAGTGTGTGAGTTTTACAATCAGACGGCCAGCCTCACCCTCCCCTCCCGGGCAGGATGGCCTTGAGCTGGGTATAAAAAAACATTGCACGTAGTCCGAAAGCTGCAGATCTGTCTCTCACACACACAACCATCATTCACTCTAGTTTTCATCTGCACATGCACACTCTCTCCACCCAGCACACACACAGTGAAACACACACATAATAAGATACCTTTTATCACACACACACACACACACACACACTGTCAGGCCAGTATCTGTGTTCTCAAGAGTCCCATTAGCAGGTAGAGGAGAGGGATGGGAAGGAGGAAAAAGGGGGGGGGGGGTGTTAGTCCCTCACTGAGAACAGATCGTGCCCGACTATTCATTACGCTTCATTAAACAAAGCCATTACGCTAGCACTGTATGCATCACAACAACACACCTAAACACATACAAACACACTGCCCATCACAAAACAGCCACGCATAAGCACACACACTCACACACATACACAAGCATGCACACCCATGCACGCGCACACACACACACACACACACACACACACACATCAAGGCAGTTACCTTGGAGAGTTTGTCTTGGAGCTCTTGAATTTTCGCTTGCTGCTCAGCATTAGTCTGGAAGCACAGGGCGATAAACATCAGTCAAACGAACGATGATGATTCGTACACACTCTCTCACACACACACACACACACACGCTCCTCAAGGACCAACAACGCAAACCCCTTCTGGAGCAAATCAACCAGAAAACCGGTAAAGTGCTGACATGATATGGTCCTTTATACTGCTTATATATCAGCTGCATGTAACATAGTAATATAACATACAGTTACATCACGCAATTTCTGGTGACTTGGCACAGGCATTCAAACTTGATGCAAACCTTGGAAAAGCACAATTATTGTGGAATACTCTCTCTAAACTGAAGATTCAGAGTTAAAGATATGTGATATTACAACTTGTCCTTGGAGAAGATAAACAGGTTTTGGGTTCAAGCTCCTATCAAAAATCAAGTCAGTGTTTGCTAAGCATACATCTACAATAATGCCCTGCAGTTCACCTTAAATATGGTATTCAGTGCATTTCGACTGATATACAAACTGGGCTCTTAAAGAGTGCTGATGTGCAATGGATCCATCCTGTAGAACAGGAGGGCAAGGTTCTGAAAGCAGTCCAGTTCTGCTCACCTTTTCCAGCTTGGTGAGCAGCTCCTCGACATCTGACCTGCCTTGCTCTTTAGCCTAAAACATAACAGCATGACGGAAACAGCATCAGTGACTGACACCTATTCAAACAGTTGCAGTCTCAATCATAAAAACAGAGAGTGACAGGCAGGCAGGCAGACAGACAGACGGAAAAACAGAGAGGCAGAGAGTGACGGACAGACAGACAGACAGAAAAAACAGAGAGTGACAGACAGACAGACAGGCAGACAGACAGACAGAAAAACAGAGAGTGACAGACAGATAGACAGACAGAAAAACAGAGGGGCAGAGAGTGACGTGCAGATAGACGGACCTTCTGGATCCTCTGCTGGTAGTCTGCTGCCTTCCTCTTGAGCTCCTCGCTGGTCAGCCGGGATTCACGGAGCTCGGCCTCATACAGGTCGCTACGGCGACGTGCTGCCGACAAGTCCTCCTCCAGCTGCCGGACGGTCACCTGCATCTCCTCCAGCTGGGCGTGGTACTCCTGTGGTATGGCACGCACAGAGGGACAAACTTATCCATGAATCACATTACCCACCGAGACGTCACAGCAAAAAAATAAACCTACAGATGTGCCTAAGCAGCGAAAAGGACTATTCCACGAAGTATTAAGACTCGACTAAAACCCCTCCAAGCGCAAACAGTCCATAACAAATCCCTCTGAACGACTGCGCTCGGCAAGAGTGTAAAAGCCAGCATGACGTGTTGCCGGCACAAGTCTAATTTGAAGTCGCTACATTGCAGGCTTATCTAGCTTAAAGTTGGGTTAGGTCAGTCAATTAAACCCCAAGCTCCTTTAACTGCGCGCAAGTTTAAAGGGCAGAAAACGCGTGCACAGAAGACAGCAGACATAGACAGAGATGTTAATTGCACTGTAAGAGCCGCTCGTATATTTATATATAGCATCCATATTTAACGGCAGCTGAGGCGGGCAGCGGCCCCTGCTGTATCCGGATTACACGGCGTTTAAGGTTGTTGCCGCGAGGCGCGATGAAAGTTTCAGTGTGATTACATGATGCTTGGTAGTGAGGCCACACCGGAGGCTTTGAATATGCTGCAGCAGGGATTCTGATATTCAGATGGAGGCGAATGAATGGTAGTTATGTGACTGGCATGGCCAACATCAACATGAACTCAAATGACCTGTGAACTGGGGGCTCTAGGGAGCGCGGTGTTCAGCCTCTGGGGGCGTCGTCATCTCTGGTGATGCAGAGCAAAATGAGATCAGTTTTGTCTGGAACCTCGAATCCAATCTTCGCACCAGATTATCACACCAACGCGATAATCGTTCTGCCACAAACCTTAGCGATCCATACACTCTCTCCGAGTTCTTCCTGTCTCTCTTTTTTCTCTTTGAGGTAGAGTACTGAGGCTGGGTTGATGGGCAGAGGAGGAGCTGAGGCTGGGTTGATGGGCAGAGGATGAGCGGGCGCTGAGATGGGCAGAGGATGGGCGGGCGCTGAGAGGAGCAGCCGGGGCTCCTTGCTCACATCACTCATCATTAGCCTTTCATTAAAACTTCAATTAGAGCACCGACGGCACCTTCCTGTAATAACCCTCAGCACCAACCCCACCCCCCCCCCTCCGCAACTCCGCTACAACACCCCCACCCCCCTCAGCTCCACTCCCCTCCCCTCGGACCGCAGCCGGTGACTGACTGACTGACTGACTGACTGACTCACAGATTACTGCCACGGACGACTCGTGGGGGGAGAAGGAGAGGAGAGGAGTGGGGAGCGAAAGAGGAGAAAGTTCGGAGTTAGTCACACAGTGGAGTGACATGAGGGGGTAGTACAAAGGAAGTCTCTGCTCCACTACGCTTTGAAAAACAACAATAAATAACCCAAAAAAAGCACAGCGCGAGCTAAAAGTCGCTCCTAGGGAGCTGAGTCAAGTGGATTTCCTCTTTTATTAATGCCGGCCTTGGCTGCTGTGACTCAACGGCGAGGCTAAAAATACCCGAATCAATAAAACCGGTGGAGAGGTCAGCCTTACAAGGGCCCATTTGCAAAGGTCAAGCTTCACTCACACACACACACACACACACACACACACACACACACACACACACACACACACACACACACACACACACACACACACACACACACACACACACACACACACACACACACACACACACACACACACACACACACACACAAAGCATCTTCAAATGCCATGCCGCTCCTTCTCTTGTACATCACAGCAGCTCATTCACATTCAAGTGCAGACTACAGCAGTCTGAACCGCTGCTTTGCTTTTCGTCACCACATTTATATAATTATATCAGGCACAACCACACAAACACACACACACAAGCAATTTATGGCTCTGATGTAGTTCTTGTAACGCTCCTATGACTAACCCTTCCGCACAACTAGACTCTGAGGAGTAAAACATGTGACATCTCTTAGACATGGTCAACGGTACAAAAATAAGGTCGTACAGACACGAGGCCAGTTTAGATCACAGATCGCACTGCGGTACTGAGTTTATTTAGTGTCCGTTCACTGCAAGCACATTCCAGCCATCACAGCATTATTACTAGAGCCTAGTAATAATGGAATTCGGCCCAAGACCATGGCACTTTCCATTCCAAGTCTTACCATTCCAGTTACAGGAGCCATCCAGATATATTCAGAGGCTGCTGGTAGACTGGTAGAGAGGAGTGGGCACTGGCCTGGTAGAGAGGAGTGGGCACTGGCCTGGTAAAGAGGAGTGGGTACTGGACTGGTAGAGAGGAGTGGGTACTGGACTGGTAGAGAGGAGTGGGCACTAGACTGGTAGAGAGGAGTGGGCACTAGACTGGTAGAGAGGAGTGGGCACTAGACTGGTAGAGAGGAGTGGGCACTAGACTGGTAGAGAGGAGTGGGCACTAGACTGGTAGAGAGGAGTGGGCACTAGACTGGTAGAGAGGAGTGGGCACTGGACTGGTAGAGAGGAGTGGGCACTGGACTGGTAGAGAGGAGTGGGCACTGGCCTGATCCAGTGAGAGAGAGAGCTCAGGTAGGGTGCAGTAAAGTGGGTCTCAATGGGGGGGCCACACTGCCCCATCCAACGCAGCATCGATCACAGCCGCTAAACCTCTGCGACCGCAGAGAGAATCACTCAGGCCTGGGAACACGCTGGGCTAAAGCGCACCACTGCCACTCCACAGAGCGTGTGTGTGTGAGTGAGTGTGTGAGAGAGCATACCGCATGTGTGAGGTGTGCCAGAAAGAGACGGGGCGGAAATAGAGGTTTTAAGAGGTTTTAGAGGGAGCCGTCACACTGAGAAAGAAAAATAAAAAGCAGACGGATGTAAAATGGAAGCGAAATTGAACATGAACAGGAACGGAGTTCAGGGCCTGAAAAGAGAAATGTCTGGAAGAACATTAAGACCATAATCCCGGCGGCGAGATACCGCTGCGCTTGAAAAATCCTAGCTCCATGAGCTCTGTCATCTGCAGCTCTCCCGGTAAAACGACTTCATTCTGTGCACTGAAATGGAGCTCCTCTTGTGCAGGCTGCTTCGTATGCGCAGGGATGCACAGGCTCATGATTGGCTACGCAGCACGGAACCAGATACTCCCCTCCTAACATCTCACTGCCACTGCTCACTGGAGCATATCCAGCTTCCTCATCTGTAAGCTCAATGCAGCGAGATCCTCACTCACTGTGGAACACACCCTACGTTGTGAGCCTGAGTGTGTGGGTGTGTATGTGTGTATGTGTGTGTGGTTGTGTGTGTGTGTGGGTCAGAGCTTCTTAGCGCAAGCGGTTCTCATTAAAAATACATCACCACCGGAGATTGGAGCTGAAAAATACAGCTCAGTGAGTGATCGCTGCCAATGAACGGAGTGGCATGGATAAAAACCCTCGCCTTGTGTGTGTGTGTGTGTGTGTGTGTGTGTGTGTGTGTGTGTGTGTGTGTGTGTGTGTGTGTGTGTTTGTTGGTGTTATATTCTTTGGTGAGTGGCTGCCTTCTCTAGAAGCCAAAACGAACTAATGAGGTGGCGGTGACGAGGACGTGGGGGAGACCCCCCTGGCCGCGGATGTGTGTGTATGCGCGTGAGTGAGAGTGTGTGAACGATTCAAACAGAGGGCTAAACATAGAGTACTGATCTCTGGCGGGTCGATGCGGTCAGGTAAGGCTGAGCGCGGCGAGGCTGCGACTGGATTGCTATTGATTGCTGTGCATCAGTGCGGAGCGGCCATGGATCTGCGTGGATCGGCATCAGTGCGGAGCGGTCATGGATCTACGTGGATCGGCAGAGGCGCGTTCGTTTCGAAGGGGAGGATCCAAGCCGAGAAACCGCCTCCTGTTGCTATGACTGCGGGACATCTGAGTGTCTATGACACATGGCCCAGAAACTGAAGTAGCTGTGTGTGTGTGGGTGTGGGTGTGTGTGTATTTATATGAAATGTTTGAGGGATCGCACTGAGTTGCAGCACAGGTGTACGATTCCTCTAAGCAGGCAGTGATGTCTTAAATCTGCGTAGCGGTTCTGACAGCAGGCATTCACATGCCACTCAGAGTTTGCCACCCTCGAGCCCCCTTCCCACCGAGAGCGATACCGTCACATATGCCTGTGGTTTCCGTGGAGATGGAGACAGTGACTTCAAGCACAAAATGAGTCAGTCCTCCATCTCCCCTCTTCTCTCACTCTCTGCCTCTTCCTGTCTCAAGGGCAGAGCACAAACTCAAAAAGAATAAACTTCTCAAACCCCCCCCAAAACCCTCTTTTCATCCGTTTACCATGCAGAATTATAATTAAACGCTGCCTCATAAATGTATGCAATCACATTAAAGATAACGGGCTAGATAAAAAGTCAGCTCGATAAATAACATCCTGTAATATAAAAAAAAATGTCCCCATAAAGTAAAATATCAGCAGAGTCAAACACAGCAGTAACTGTCTCAGCATGAATATGCAGTTTCTCTGCACTTGCTCAGATGCCAGTTTTAAAACTGGGCATTTTCACCTCCATTCTGTATCAGTCTGCACACTCTGACAAGTATGCCCGAGCACACAGACGGCATCTACATACCATTCAGAGTTTGCCACCCTCGACCCCCCCCACCCCACCCCAACTCCCTTCCCAGTCCCACTACTATCAGATGCTAGATATAATGAGCACATGCAGAAGCTAGAACTGTACCAAAATATGTGAATGCTATATTTGGTGGGAAGGATAACCACAGATAGCAGCAATAAATGAACCTGCCTTGCAGCAGGCAGTCTCAGTCTACCTTACACCATGAACATAATACCGGACAAAATCTGTGAATCTAATCCTTGTTAGTTTGGAAAAGAACAGATGCAATGGAAGATTCCATCTTCGCTGAGACAGTGTATATTTCAACAGCAGCGTTTGTTATATTGTCATATCTAGGTGCGTTTGAGAGTGTGTGTGTGTGTGTGTGTGTGTGTGTGTCTGCCTGCCTGTAAATTGCCTAGTAACAAAGTCAGAGGGTAGAGTTACTGGCAAAATAACAACGCTTGTGTGAAAGCTGATTCAGCCCCATCGATCCGTTGCCGCAGAATGTGATCATATCCAGTGTGATGACGTAAGAACTTAAGGTTTAGTGTGTGTGCGTGTGTGTGTGCGCGCATATGCCTAGGTGATGCTGTTGTAGGGTTGGCCCCAGGCCCATTCAAATTGGTTCCACTCAAGGAATGAGCAGAAAATCCATTCCACTGATTTGAAGACGTCACCCACAGTCCTCTCTAAATGATGCCTGGATAATTTAAAACGGGCTTTGCAGCCAAAGTCTGACATTTCGGGTTACTCCTCCCAACAAATATAGTTGGGAATAACTGGAGAAGACCTATAACCGCTGTGAAACCATAACATTACAGACGGGACAGATTCATTATGACTAACTTTCAAATACACAAATGAACAAAGATGCAGGCCTGTAAAGGGGTTACAATAAAGTATTCGGCAGAGATGTCTACAGAAGAACGAGAGTGAAGCAGATGCAAATACTTAGCTCGGCTAGCAACAACAGTTAGCTATGTTAGCTTACCTTACAAGAATGAATCATATCTTTTTTCCAGTATTATGCTGTGACTGAGGTGACAAGTATTTTGTTGTATTTGTAATTTTGCTGTGAGAGTGGCATTAAGACAAACTGAAGGGGGACTTAGAAAAAGCCTGAGGGGGAATTGAGGTGAGGAGATTAGCATTGATCTCCATCAGATTCAGCAGTGGATGGGCAGGGATTACCTAGATAAACTCAGGGCTTAATCAGCACTGATATGGTCATTCCTGAGGCCTGTCACCAGTTGGGCTAATGCTGTAGTATATGTTATGAATGATGCATAATCATGCATGCTGATTGGTTTGCTGTTTTGCTTGGTCATTTTGTACATCCTGGTAAGCAACAAACTACATTGTTAAGCTTTATGTTGAAGGGCTTGATCATTCTGTCAGGGTTTTAGAGTAACATACTGACCAGCCATCTGTGCATCACCCTATGAATATAAGCACTGCTGACATCATTACATGACAGCAGAATAGTACCTTCTCCTATGCAATGTATTTATAAATAAAACATTAAAAAGAAAAGAAAAAGTTGTGTTGCGATGTCTGAAAGCTAGCTGGGTACGCAGTGCCAATGCCATTCTATCTGACGTGAAGGTAAAGGTAGGGTAAAGGACAGGCATGACGTAGTATACATATATGTATATTGCCCTAAGTATGAAAGCTTTGTGTTCTGATAATTGGTTAGACCGGTTTCTTAAAACTGTAAATATGCCAATAATATGCCAATATGAGTCTGTTTAGGTGGTAAAAAAGTTCCATCAAGGTAAAAAATGTAGTGATCTGAGCTAGGTTAGACACTGTTTTTGTGTGTGTGTGTGTGTGTGTGTGTGTGTGTGTGTGTGTGTGTGTGTGTGTGTGTGTGTGTGTGTGTATTAAGTGTGTAAGGGTCAGCACCTGCTCCTTGATCTCCTGCAGCTTGCTGCTCTGCTCACGGATGTCATGTAGCAGCTGCAGAGCCTTGTCATCCTCTTGAGAGACCTCCACCCGCGCAGCCTCCAAGCTGCGCTTCAGACTCTATACACACACACACACACACACACACACACACACACACACACACACACACACACACACACACACACACACACATTACAAAGAAGTTCAAAGTTCTACATCAGTAGTTCTTGAAGATTTTTTTGCCCACATACTGTCCTTGAGCCGAGAGAAGCAATGTAAAAGTATTCCTGACATCCTTTACATTGCTGTGCAGTAGACGGACACGTGTGGCGGTGCACCCTGTGCGACCTCAAAAGAACGGCATGAGGTCGGGGTGTGGGTGCTCACACACACACTCTCTCACTCACGCTGCATTCTGTGATGTAGGTGGCGAGGTCCTGCTCCAGGATGCTGCGCTGGGTCTCGGAGGCCTTGAGCTCCACATCCTTCTGCTGAAGGACCGACTCCAGGTCTGTCATCTTACGCTGAAACCGCGAAATCTCCTGCTCCATCTGGTAGGCCACAAACACAAGCACCCAATCTAAATGCTTTTTACAGCCTCGCTCTCAAACCCAGATGACAAGACAACTCGAGTTAAAAAAAAATAAAAAAATAAATGCCAGGCTCGTTAAATTAATTAACAAAGGCAATTAATTAAAGCTGGCTAACGAGATAAGATGCCTGCTGTGAGAGTCAGTCAGGTTGAAGACCCCATTAATGAACTTCTTCTTAACTGTGGAGGTTAATAATGTATTAACAATTTTAATGGAGGAAAAATGGCCAAAGCTGTCACCAAGGAAAACTGAACACACACAGATACACACACACAATTCAATCATACCTTGTGACATTTGTCTTGTGTTTCTTGTAGTTCTTTGCTTTTTATATGAAGCTTTTTTTCCATGGAGTTGGTCTTTGCAGGAGAGTTCAGGCCTGCAGCCACTGATCTGGAGAGAGAGAGAGAGAGAGAGAGAGACATTAGGAAGTGTTCATATTAACAGCGCTAATCAGACATCTCTAATGTGATGAAATGGGCTGACAGGCATGAAAGACAGCCCTGAACCATCTGCTTCAGATGCACCATCATATCGTCAAGACAACATGACTCAGAGAAGACGTGATGGTGACGGTATGCACCCAGCACAGATACCCATCTCTCCTTCAAACACAGAGGCTTCTGACAAACTCCAACTGACTGACTTTAAAACCTTATTTTGGGTTTTTTTGGGGCCTGTCGTCTCGATGTTTTTGAGTTGCTGAGGA
This sequence comes from Clupea harengus, assembly GCF_900700415.2. Classification (NCBI taxonomy): domain Eukaryota; kingdom Metazoa; phylum Chordata; class Actinopteri; order Clupeiformes; family Clupeidae; genus Clupea; species Clupea harengus. The sequence continues at coordinate 21,657,973 of NC_045163.1, read as the reverse complement.
GCTTTAGAAGGCATGCTGAGAGATTTTCGTCTCTCTTCGCCAGATAAAAAAACACCCAAAACAAAACAGGCTCACACTGACTTATGTATTGATGAAAACATTTTAGGATTAGATTAGAGAGATACCAGAGATACAATTCAATTGATTTCTATATTTATTATATCAAAGAACAGCAAGCGTTCATCATCCCCGCTGTTGTCTGTGATTAGAGTAAATTCTTTTGAAGAGGAGGTGTGAGTCAGTGTGTGTGTGTGTGTGTGTGTGCCTTGGTGTGTCTGGCATGCCAATCAGAGCAGTCTCTTGGCCACTGTGTTTGGGAACGGAAGTAGAGTGTGTCTGAGGTGCTTGAGACTGTGAGCGTGGGAATAGAGCTTTGATTCTACTGGAGACGAAAGGCTAGAGATGGGGACGAGACGTGTGCTTGTTGTTTTTACATGACTAACTGATAAAGATAGAGAGATGAGTTTCCTGGCCCATCATAGGAGATTGAGGGACACATAAGGTTAATACATAGTTTTGTTGTTTCATCAGTAGCTGAACAAATAGCCATGCAGTTAGCTGTTTCACCAGCGTCTAGTGACTTTTCCCTTTTTGGTTGTTTTGCCAGGATCTTGTAGTTAATCCACTGAGATCTGAAAATATATTGTTTGTACGTGCGTGTGAATATGCAAACCTATGATTAGCATTTCCTATTAGCCAGCAACTTGTAAAACAAATTACAGCTGACAAGATATTCAGCAAAACTGCTTGAGATTTATGGTCTTAAAGAGAACACATGCATCATCAGCTTCGGTCAGTGCGTTCACCAAAATCTTCCCTACAAAACATGGCTGCTATGAGATAAAGGCCAAGCATTCAGTATCCCAAATAGCTGCAGTTAAATGTCTAGAATGACGCCAAACTTTAGTCCTTGAAATAAGTATTTGCAGCCGACAGTGGCGCTAATTAAGGCCTGGTTGTGACTTGTGACATCATTCAGTTCTCTGGGCTGTAACCCAAACCACAAATTAAAAAAGCAAATTCTGGTCACGCCATAAACCCCCTGCTACTTGAAGCAGAAGAGACGTGTTGAAATTTAATCCAAGGATGAATTTTTTTTTTAGCAAGAGAGAGAGAGAGAGAAAAATCAAGACCCCCTCATGCATAAGTCACAGAGGGATAAGCCAAGAGGAAGTCATCTATTGGAGAAGAGGAAGGGGAAAATCAATCTCTGTCCTGCACCCCACAGCCACCATATCTCACAAGGCGAATTTTATATATGCATGTGAACACATTAACTCCATTACTGCCAGTTTCCTGCACTACGCTGGTGTTAATGTGCGACTGCCACGCTGCGGCTCTAAATGTGTTGCTCCCCCTCAGGGCTTCTTTCTCCGCCGCCGGTCGCTTTCCGCCTGACGTTAGTGTTAGCCGTCTCATTATCTGCAGGGTGAAAGTGCTGAGGAACACAATAATAATAATAATAAAAAATGATTCAGCCCAGAGGAAGCATGCTGGCTTTCTGCTGTTGAAATGCTGATGCGTCTACTCGGCTGCAGACCTGAGGCAGGGTGAAGCTGCTGCTTCAGATTCAAGGTGCTGCTTTCAAACAACAGAGCCAGGACCACCGCTCAGAACTCAGGGCAGATAGGAAAGAGAGAAACAGCAAGAGACAGAGGAGGAGAAAAAAAAACCAGCAGGAAGTCCAGATGTGAGTAATTTAATTAATTTTAAAAAAAAAAAAAACAGGATTTTTTTAGCCGATTTAAAGCAGAGAGAGTTCTGGCACAGATAGCTCTAGCTTTAGGCTCTAACATGATGCTGATCATGATACAGCTGGAGATGGTTCTGTGCGAGTCTCTCTCCCGGCTGAGAAGATCTGCAGCACTGGATTGCTTGCTTGCCTGCCACCATTTTGTGAGCAAAACAAAACTCCAACAGCAATCCTGGGCTTGCTTTGGCAGAGGTAATGAGCCTTAACGTCTCTTAACGCTACGGTTCACTGAAGAACAAGCTCTAAGGTAGAGACAATCTTAAGAGTGGCAGAGGAGGAGAAACTGTATCTTGCTTGCTGTCTGCGTCTCCTGAAATTAGGCTCCTTGGAATGTCGTCGAGACCGGGGAGAGAGTCAGTCATAATGGATTTTCCATTTAATCACTTATCCCAGCGGCCGACACATGGAATCAGAAGAGGATTATAATGTTCTCTGAGCTATTATCCCATCCTCCTCGCACTCTCACAGAGTCGCACACACACACACTCTCAGAGGGTTACTCATAGCCACACACACACACACACACACACACACACACACACACACACACACACACACACAGTGTGTCTGACCTGGCTGATACACCCTGGTGTCTGAAGTCAGCGCAAAGCTGATTAAGCATGTTTGTCTCTTTTGCCGCTGGATCTCGCTGAGGCCTGGTGAATGTGATGGAGTGTGGGGCCAGTGGTGGGCCTTTGAGCCACTACAGACCAGTGGATATGACTAACCATCCACCCCCAGCCTCATGGAGGCCCAGGCCCCTCTCCTGAGCCCAGCTAAGCTTCATCATAAGCTGGGTATAATCCTCAGGGGGTGGCCTTACAGGGGGACAGCATGGTGCTCCTGAGGTGAGTGACTCTCAGCATGGACAGGCTGGGGGGGTCGTAGTTGGGGGGTGTCAACAGAATAGCCCAATGCCCTCTGTAGAGGCTGGTGGTTGGATGTAGTTGGGGGGGGGGGGTTCATTAGCACCACTGGAGGCCACTAGATACAGGCTACTTTCCCCTGACTGGTTTTCACTTGCTACCTGTGTACTGCCTGACGCAAAGCCTCTAAATGCACATTCATTGTTCCATAGAACCAGCAGTGTGTTCTTCTCTTCCCTCCAGAACACTGGGCTCGTGGAGCTGTCAGCCTGAACAAACAGGCTCTCCTCACTGGTGTCTGGGGAGTGTAAACAAAACTGACAACACTTTATGTGACGCCTTCAACTCCAGGGGAACGGAGTAGGGGAGCTTTTTTTTGGCATTCATAAAACATGCTTCAAAAACACTATTGACATTTCTGGAGAGATCTGCTGACAGGTACACAGACCAAAGAGTCCTAAAATATTGCCTAAAAGTTCTGACTGAAAATGGCATAAACATACCGCAAAAGCTGTAATTACCACCAAGGCAGATTCAGTGACAGCTAACATACGTGCCTTGGAACAGAACCATCTGTAGCAGACAACAACAACAACAGATCAATCTACAGCAGCTCTGGAGCAAATACTTCAACCATCTACTGTAGCGCTAGGAAAGGAGGAGGGATACACTCCTGTACCGCGGCTCTAGGAGAGAGAGAACACACTCCTCTACCGCAGCTCTGGAGCAAAGACTTCAACCATCTACTGTAGCGCTAGGAAAGGGGGGGGGATACACTCCTCTATCATAGCTCTGGGAGAGAGAGAACACACTCCTCTACCGCGGCTCTGGGAGAGAGAGAACACACACTCCTCTACCGCAGCTCTGGGAGAGAGAGAACACACACTCCTCTACCGCAGCTCTGGGAGAGAGAGAACACACACCTCTATCATAGCTCTGGGAGAGAGAGAACACACTCCTCTACCGCAGCTCTGGGAGAGAGAGAACACACACCTCTATCATAGCTCTGGGAGAGAGAGAACACACTCCTCTACCGCAGCTCTGGGAGAGAGAGAACACAGTAATGTGCAGCGGCAGCAGCGCTTGTGCGGCAGCCACATGACGGACAGCCTGGCTACACTCAGAAAAGCCTCCGGCGCAGCTCCTAATACAGCCATCAGCGGCAGCAGGGAAGGAGGGAGGAAAACACACAGGGAAAGATTTAAGGAGGGAGAAGAGAGGGAGAGAGAGGGTAAGAGAGACAGAAGAGAGGCAGAAGACACAGAAAAGGGCAAAGAGAGAAAGGAGGCGGGGATAAATACGACTGGGGGAACGGCAGAAGAAACAAGATTGGGAGATGAGATGGCGGAGACAGAAATGCAGTGGGCAGAAGGATAAAAAGTGGGGGGAAAATACAGAATGACGGAGATGAGAGAGAGAAGCAGGAAACAGGGGAGGGAGGAATAAAGAGAAGAAGAGTGGGCAGTGCCACAGGGGTGTGAATGAGTGAGGTGGCCTGGTGCTGGTGCTGTGGTGTGAATGAGTGAGGTGGGGTGGTGCTGCGGTGTGAATGAGTGAGGTGGTGTGGTGCTTGTGCTGCGGTGTGAATGAGTGAGGTGGTGTGGTGCTGCGGTGTGAATGAGTGAGGTGGTCTGGTGCTGCGGTGTGAATGAGTGAGGTGATCTGGTGCTGCGGTGGTCTGGTGCAGACAGAGGCAGTGAGCTCAAACTGCCCTGCAGCCCAGAGCAGAGGAGGGGGAGTCCATGGCAATCACAGCCCACTCATCTGCAACAAGTTCACAGTCCACTGCCTTGCAGCACCACATCCTCCCTCTGTCTCCCACACGCACACGCACACGCATACGCACACACACACACACCCCCACACACCCACACCCACACCCACACCCACACCCACACCCACAAACACAGCCACCCACACAATAAAAACAGCCTTCTTTGTACTTATGTTCCAGCATCTCACTGTCGACACGATGGATGGATAAAACTAGACATGGTTGAGGAGCTGTGTTATAAAAAAAAAAGCAATCTGCCGAAAACTATCCACAGAGTGACAACACATCAACAATGTGTCCACACATCAACAGCAAAGGACTAGGAGAACAGACTGATGGGAGGGCAAAAACAATAACAGTAGGAGTGACATTCGGTTCAGCCCAGGACCGGCTCAGCCCGGGAGAATGTCATGGTATTTTTAGCCCACACTAATTTCATACCAGGCGGTAAGGAAATGACAGGTAGTAATTCTTCAATTTCCACCTGTTGCTTGTTATTGGGGAACTCGCCGCGCTTTCTCTGGACAGCCACCCACTCCACTCCAAGTCCCTGGGGCACCACCCTAGCAGCTGTCACTCACCTCCAGTTACCGAGCTCGGGCTCCGACAGCCGACTCCGATCTGCATTTTGTTTATACCTTGGTAACTTTAGGACAAGAACGAAAGTACAGAGACAGATCTCAGGTCAGTCTAATCAGTCTAAGAGAGGGGAGTGAAGTGAATGGCAAGGAAGAGGTGTTTCATACAGCTGGTGCCCACGGCAAAATATGATCTCCAGGTCAAGGATCTTTGATGGCTCACACACCAAGATAAGATCAATCTGTCCAGACCTATACATTTATGCAGTCTGTGCAGGGAGTTCAGAAGTTCAGCATCAGATCTCTGAATCCAAAAGTAGAAATGGAAATCTTAGAGGTGCAACTTCCCTGTCCATATTTGGACACACACACACACACACACACACACACACACACACACACACACACACACACACACACACACACACACACACACACACACACACACACACACACACACACACACACACACACACACACACACACACACACACACACGATTACTTCTGTCTGTTCTGTAATGCGCAAAGCATAAGTATTATGCTAACCTGAAATTACTCGTGAGAAGATGCCATTGTTGGTGAAGGTCACTGTCGGCTTTTGGCCAGCTGAACGCTTGTCGGCGAAATGGTACACTATCCGTCATTCAGTCCACTGCCAATCGCGTTCCATCCAATCAGCCGAGCAGATGGACTACCCCGTCCGTTAGACGGATGAACAACTCAGACACAGCTTGTTTTGCCTGACTGACAAGGTCGTTCCATCCGGTGCACAGCAATCGTCTCGACAGTTGCCTCAAAATACACTTCGATTAACCTGATTCCTGGGGAATCGACTTCACCGAGGAGGCTGCAGCCTCACTGTCCACAACACGGTCCGAAGACAGGACCACATGATGTCCTGCGGGGAGAGAGCGGAGAGTTCGCCCAGCCCATCCGTCGCCGTGTTTTCCAACTGGCCTCTCTGGCGTGGGCAAAGGTGCCTTGTAGCATCCTGTGAGGGCACGGTAAAGGTGACTGCAGCAGCAGCTCTTGCGAACGCTGCCAACTGCAATTTCCTCTTAAAAGTGCCAACAGGGCGCAACCTGTTACGGAGTCCCGGTGCGGTAAAAGTGTGCCGGCCGTTGGGGAGCGTGTGAAACGGGCTCCGTCTCCGGCTGAACCGCTCCCAGCGTTCCCATGGCGCCGGCGCTACACCCGGAGAGCTCTGATGTTTACAGAACAGCACAGGCTAGGCTTAACAAGATTAGGGGCTCTGCTGATTTCACCAGAGCACTTCCTCTGTGAAGTCTGAAGCACTCCAGTTCCTCGCTCCGAGAAAGAGAGTAAAAGAGATGGAGAGAAGAGAGAGACAGAGAAAGAGATGGAGAGAAGAGAGCGAGATGGAGAAAAGGAAGTCACTCACTCTCTTCTCAGTCTCTCTAAGAGACTACATCATTAGGGTAGCCGAGGTTAACATCCACTGATCCATGATGGACTGAGCCTGTTTTGAAGAGTGGACTGTGGTATAAAAATAGAACTCTTGTTGTGTGCTATTGTGGATAACATCAAGCTATTATCTGGTTGTGATCACAGGTAGGTTTCCATCATTTTATCATAGTTTCAGTGACAGTACCGTGCTGAAGCTCAAACTCCCTTGCCCTCTGTGTGCTTGTTAGCACTTAGCAGATCCATGGAGCGTTCAAGAGTGCTTTTAAACTGAGCATCAAACTATCAAACTGACAGTCCCACACTTGGTGATTAAACACCAGCAGCCATGGCGAGTTTCAGGCTCAATAGGTCTCGATACGTGTGGTGTCCTCTCATGTCCTGATGCCATAGGCTCTCAGTCTAGACCTGCAGCACTGCAATGAGCTCAGTCACGGCTGGGGAAGACGGAGAATATGGATTGGCTGAGGCGTTGGTGTTTCCTTCAGCCTGCCGGAGGCACTGTGGCTCAGCGTGCGTGAGTAAGTGAGTAGACCTCTGCCCACACGGCCTCGCTCGCAGCTTCCCCTCCTATTTGCGTCCGCAACAATCGCACACCAACAAAACGATTTTATTGATGCGCGTCTGGGGGAGATGTCGGGCCGGTGGAGACACCGACACGTCACCAAGGTGGCGCAGAGCTCCCAAGAGCATGGCAGTCTGGTCAGGCAGGAGCGCACACACACACACACACACACCCACGCACCCACACACACAAACACACACACACACACACAAACACACGCACAGTCTGCCGGGGATGGAGGCGGCAAAACAAAACAAAACAAAACAATCAAAGACAAATGGGAGGCAATCGCAGGATGATTTAAGAAAAAAAAAACCAAGTGCGCAACAAATAACTTGTCAATGTTGCCATGGCGGGGGAGTTCCGGTCGTCGTGAACATGGAGTAGACGCATTTACTTCACGCTCCCACCTACTTTATAAATGTATATAATTTAGCCCCTTTTTCCTACCCTACGAATACTCACTTACAACTTTTAACCCCTAATAATCGTTCCTGTGAGAAGATGGCCACAAAAAACAGCAGAAATAAAGAAAGAAAGGAAGACACTACTGCCAAGGATAGCGTAGCTGCTGGCCGTTCTGATATGGACACCATAGCCGCCATGTTAGAAGAACATAGAGCGGCCCTTTCGACTGAATTCCGATCTGCTTTCTCAACCCTCGAGACCAAACTAGACACGATGCAATCAAAAGTAGATGACCAGGACATTCGTTTGCTATCTCTTGAGGCCAATGCCAATGCGGTCAGCGATAGCATTAGGGAATTGGTAACTAGCTGCTCAGCCCTAGCCAACGACAATGCTAAGCTACAGGCAAAGGTGGTGGATTTGGAGGGACGTAGCAGAAGGAATAACATACGTATCATTGGCCTACCTGAGTCAGTCGAGGGCTCACGTCCCACAGAATTCTTTGCTGGGCTACTGGTGGAGGTGTTGGGGGAAAATGTCCTGCCTTCAACACCAGATTTAGACCGTGCTCATCGTGCCCTCACCGCTAAGCCAAAACCAGAGGATAAACCCCGATCAGTTGTCATTTGCTTTCACAAGTTCCAAGTTCGTGATCGGGTGATACGTGAATCCCGCAAGATGAGAGGTAAACTCCAGTATCGTGGCAATCCAATTCATATTTTTGAGGATTACAGTCCGGATGTTTTGAATCAGCGATCTGAATACCGAGATGTCATGAAGGATCTCTACAACCTTGGCCTCAAACCTACTCTGCACTACCCAGCTAAGCTGTTTGTCACGCTTGATAAAGGCAAGAAACGGCTATTCTCTCCCCAAGAGGCTCAAGAGCTTGTGTCTTCGTTAAAACGTCCACGGCCGAACGAGTAGATGGACAGCATGGATACAGAGATTTCAACAGCCATACCACATCACAGACTTTAGGCGACGAGATCCAACGTGTGCTGTCAACCATACGATCTGTGAGTTTCTGACTAGACGTGAGTTAAAGTGGACAGCAGTTTTTTTTATGTAGCTTGCTATGCTAACTGTCTACTAAGCTTAACGTCATGCCTGTACCTTGGCTGCTTACATTTTCCTTTCTGATGTTATCGCTAATGGTTCTTTAGAAGTGAATGATATTATGGTGAACGATATTTTGTGTGGTTATAGCCATCAGCATATATGTTGTCACTTTAAAAAATAGGCTAAAACTTTTTTTTTCTTTTTTTTTCTACCTACTATTATTAGCCTCCTGAGGCATTGGCTTTACCGTAACACTATCTGAAGGGGTAGCGTCTAAAATGTGTAGTGTGTTAACAAAGAGTTTATTGTAACATTATTGTTTTGTTGTTACTGTTATAAAGTAGGAAGGGGCAGACCTATAGCCTGGTGGGTTGCGAGTTCGAGACATGAGAGCCCACGAGATGCCATGCAGCAGCAGGAGCTACCTCGGTGGTAGTCTCCAGGCTATGGGGGGGAGGGGGGTGGGTTATGGGTTTCGTTTTCATTTTATTTTTATTTGCCAGCTGATATATATATCTTTAGTTTTTCTCTTGACAGTGTATATTTACTTTGCTTTACAAAACTAGATAATAGCACATCATAATTCTACAACTCAGGTGCATGGAAGTGGCTATAAGTTTGTCAGTTGGAATGTGAGGGGTCTTGGTCATGTTATGAAACGTGCTAAAGTATTTGCATATCTGAAATCCTTGTCTGCAGACATAATGTTTCTGCAGGAAACACACATTAAACATACCACCAAAGGTAAACTTAAGGTCAGTTGGGTAGACCAACAGTATGAAGCAAATTTTACTACTAAAGCTAGGGGGGTGGCGATCCTAATTAGAAAAAATGTCCCTTTCATTAAGTCCTCTACAATTAATGACCCCAATGGTAGGTTTCTAGTAGTGACTGGAACCCTAAACTCTGTGCCAATAACACTTGTCAACCTTTATGCACCTAATTTTGACGACCCAGACTTCTTTCAGAAGGTCTTTAATTTGATTCCAGACATCTCCAGTACTAATATTATACTAGGGGGGGACTTTAACTGCGTGTTAGACCCTCTTCTGGATAAACAGTTTTCCAAATCCCTTCAAAAATCAAACTCCTGTATTCGCCTAAATACTTTGGCTGACAATCTCAACCTAGTTGACATATGGAGGCTTAAGCATCCAACAGTGAGGGACTATTCTTTCTTCTCTCCAGTTCATAAGTCATACTCCCGTATTGATTATTTTTTACTGGACTCAAAACTGTTATCGACTGTGGAAACTGTAACATACCAACCTATTGTAATATCAGATCATGCTCCATTGTCCATGGTACTTAAAATAGGGGTAGGTAGAGCTGGACGCAATCATTGGCGCTTTGACCCCACACTATTAGCAGACGAACAGTTTACTAACCACCTTCAAGAACAGATTTCTCACTTTATCACAGAGAATGACACTGGTGACGTCAATGACTCCATCCTGTGGGAAACACTGAAGGCTGTCATCAGGGGCCATGTCATAGCTTATGTCTCCAGTAAAAGGAAAATTGAAGGCAGTAGACTAAAAGCTATAGAACGTGACCTATCTCTTCAAGAAGATTCATATAAGAATAATCCCAATGACGCCACTCTAGAGACAATCACCAACTTAAAATATGAATATAATACTATACTTTCTCAAAGAGTTGGCTCACTACTTGCTAAAACACAACAAAAATATTTTGAATTGGGTGACAAGCCTCACAGACTTCTTGCAAGACAGCTGCGACATTCACAGGCTACACGCGCCATTCACAAAATAAGAGACAAACAGGGTAACCTCACAACTGATCCAGTCAAAATAAACAAGGCCTTTGCATCATTTTATGAGGACCTGTACCAGTCTAAAGTCAAATCCACGGATCCACAGATAATGAATCACTTTTTAGAGAACAGCCAGCTCCCTACACTAGACGAAACAGCAGCTAAGGCAATGGACGCCGTCATAACGTTGGAGGAGATTGTAACAGCTATTTCTCAATTCCCTAACAACAAAGCCGGTGGCCCGGATGGGTTTACCATTGAATTTTTTAAGAGATACTCATCTAGACTCGCCCCTTTGCTTTTGCGCATGTTCACCCATGCTAAGGAAACTTCAGTACTACCCCCCACACTTTACAATGCAAACATTGCTTTGATCCTCAAAAAAGACAGGGATCCGTTGGATATGTCATCATATCGTCCAATATCTCTTCTCCAGATGGAGACAAAAATACTCAGCAAAGTGTTGGCCAATAGAATGTGTAAATACATAGCCAGCTTAATAGACCCGGACCAGACTGGCTTTGTCCCGGGTAGACATATATATTTCAACCTACGTCGTCTTTTCAACATCATTTACCAGAAACAAAAGGATGAGTCTGTGGTTATCGCATTGGATGCCGAGAAGGCTTTTGATTACATTGAATGGAGGTACATGTTGACTGCCCTGAAATACTTTGGCTTTGGCCTAGAGTTTATTAAATGGATTGAGATCATCTATGCTCAACCTAAAGCTTCAATTCTCACTAACGGTGACATCTCACAACCATTCCATCTCCATAGGGGTGTTCGTCAGGGATGCTCTTGTTCACCCTATCTATTTAATCTAGCCATTGAGGCTCTAGCTAGTCAAATTAGGTTGAACAGGGACATTGCTCCAATTAAAATTCACAATATAGAGAATAAGATATCCCTATTTGCGGACGACATCACACTATTTATGTCACACCCCAAATCATCCATTCCACCTTTACTACAGCTAATTGATACTTTTAGCAGTTTTTCTGGCTATAAAATCAACTGGGGAAAAAGTGAACTTATGCCTATATCAGACAAAGTAGACCTAAACTTTCTACGCACCACTCCTTTTAAAATGACAAGAGACCAATTCAGAACTTTGGGTATCATTGCAACAAGGGAGCATGGGAAACTCCTCAGCAGCAACTGGGATTCTAAAATACAACAGTTAAATCAGAATATCCAATTTTGGAACACTCTGCCCATTTCTATGGTGGGTCGCATTAACGCCATAAAAATGGTTGTCCTCCCTAGATTTCTATACATCTTCCAAAATATCCCTGTCTTCATTCCCCTCTATTATTTTAAAAAGCTGGACACTATCATATCTGCCTTTATATGGAACAATAAAAAAGCCAGAATATCCAAAAAACACCTAGGGAAGTGTAGGGCAGAAGGTGGTTTTGGGTTGCCAAACTTTAAGCTATACTATTGGGGCGCTAATCTGAATGCGCTACTACACTGGCAAAATGGTATGCCAACAGTCAGTAGTCAAGGGGGCGTGCCCTCATGGCTCCAGATAGAAATATCCGCATGTGGTGCCACCTCCCTCCCAGCACTTCTTAATAACCCGGCGAAAACAAAAACACCTCCCTATATAAACAACCCTGTTATCCTTCACTCCTTAAGAATCTGGAAACAAATTCAATCTTTTCTTGATTTACCCAAAGTCTACATAGACAGTCCAATTTGTCACAACCATGCTTTCACACCTGCTTTGATGGATCCAGCCTTTTCCAGATGGAAAGCCAAAAATATTGTCTTTGTAAGGGATCTGTACTCTGAAGGTAACCTAATGTCATTTCAACACCTACAACAGACATATGATTTACCGTCTGCACACTTCTTCAGGTTCCTCCAGATTAGGGATTACATCAAGACTCATATACCACACTACGAGCACATGCCCAAACACAACACACTGGACAGTCTTCGACGCCTTACACCAGGTAGCAGAGGCACAGTTTCCTTTTTATATGATATGCTAAGGGCCCATGAAGTGGTGCCCACTGACAAGTTGAAAAACTATTGGGAGCAGGAACTTAACATGGAAATTTCAATAACTGTTTGGGAGGGAATTATGGATAGAATTCACAGCAGCTCTATCAACTCTAGGCATTCTCTAATTCAATTTAAGGTAGTTCACAGACTCCATTTTTCGAAAGCCAGGCTCCATGACATATACCCCAACATTTCTCCTTTATGCGATAAATGTAAACAACAAACTGGTACTCTTACACATCAGTTTTGGTCTTGTTCTAAGCTAACTTCTTTCTGGTCTCTTATATTTGACTACATTTCAAAGGCTTTCCATAAAACTATTACACCAGACCCACTCCTTGCCATCTTTGGTTCAGTGGTGTATGATCCCAACATTACAAGCTATGAAGGGCAAGCCATTTCCCTCTGTACTCTGTTGGCCAGGCGCCTCATTTTGCAACAGTGGAAGTCAGACGCTGGCCCCCTATTCCAACAGTGGCTTAGGGAGTTGGGCAATATATTGCATATGGAAAGACTCCGCTATACGATCACCAACAAAGATAGACACTTCCGAAAAACATGGCAACCTCTGCTAGACAAATGGGCAGCCGCCAGCGAGAAAAAACAGGCCCAATGAGCAACTTCTAGCACTTGAGTTCACAACTTTTCTCTTCTTTTCCTGAACTAGTCTTGTGCATAATGTTATCTGTCAAGATTCAATCTACCCCCATATGCTGGCCTTTATTTCTTTATTTTGTATTATTTAAAAATATTTGTTAAATTTTTTTTGATTGTGTTTTCTTTTATTTATTTATTTTTATTTTCCTGAGGGTGGGGGGGGTGGGGCTTTTGTTGTTTATGTTGTTGTAAAATATCAGAAAATATGAAGGATACCTTTGTAATCTTATTCTGTACAACCCCAATGTACCCTTCATTCAATAAATATATAAAAAAAAAAAAAAAAATGTTGCCATGGCGGCACAGGGGCTCTGAGCGGTGTATCGGCTCGGTGGAGCTGAGGGAGGCAGCGCTGCCGTCAGCAGCCGTCTGAATGAGTCACCCGTGAGAGAGCGCTGAAATAAGGCTGACTGTGGATGAAGGGTGGGGTGGGGCGGAGGGGAGGGGAGTCCTCCAGTCATGAATCACAGGTGCCATTAATACTCTTGGCAGACGAGCGGGCACCTTTGCCCAAAGCTGGCTCCACGCTCGGTTGCTGGCTGCCACAGGATGAACTGCTCTGCGTGTGCGGTGTGTGTTTCTAGGGTAGGGAGTGAGTGCAGTCTGATACGCTCATAGAGGCCTCCCTCGCTCACACACAAACACAATCATATATACACTCACTCATTCTCTCACACACACACTCATATACACTAACAAACACACACATATACTCACAATACTCACACAAGTACACACACTTATATACACTAACAGACAGACAGACAGACAGACACACTGCTATTAGACCTCCAGACAGCTGCTTCCCTGGTGCTTTTTATAGTGAGCCTAAAACGCAGCCCTTCAGACAGTGGCTCACTCAGTGCTCCTTAACATGTCGCCCACGCCACTTCCTGCTCCGCTGATCCTGGGTTCCCAACGCTAAGCCATCCAAGCGCTGCCCTTTTTCAAGAGCACTACGCCCACAGCGCAAACTCGTATCAAACTGCTCCACTGGCTTTCGAGCGCCTTATTTTTAGCCACTGGGATCGATTGCAGGGAGGTGTGGCCATGATTGTATTCATGATTTCTCAATTTATACTCCAGGGCATGGTTGGCTTATTAGACCCCTCGAGAGAAGTCAACAAGCAAGCAGGCTATGGATGCCGTTATACTGCATATCAAATAAATGCATCTTGTTGGTCAAAACAAGCCCGCCCTCCCCCTACAAAAGACAATGTGCAGTGCCCCTCTGTCACGACACACGGCAACACGTGTAGCTGCCACACACACACACACACCACCTCATGTCATGCGTAATAACCATAACACCACAGAAGGCACTCCTACACCCCTGACGACCAAACACAACGGAGCTCCCAGCATCAGCAGACAGACAGAGAGAGAGAGAGAGACAGAGAGGGAGAGAGAGAGAGGGGGGGGAGAGAGAGAGAGAGAGAGAGAGAGCGAGAGAGAGAGGGAGGGGGAGAGAGAGAGAGAGAGAGAAGGGGAGAGAGAGAGAGAGAGAGAGAGAAGGGGAGAGAGAGAGAGAGAGACGGAGAGGGGGAGAGAGAGAGAGAGAAAGAGAGAAGGGGAGAGAGAGAGAGAGAGACGGAGCGAAGAGAGATGGAGATGGAGATGGAGAAAAGAGACTGAGAAAAAAAATTTGAGAGAAAGAACTGGGAGTTGGGGAGCCAACGTGATGCTGACAACCACAGCAGATTGTCAAAACAACAGACATGTGCAAGGCAAGCGTGGGCTCAGAGACCATGAAGGAGCACAGACACTGCAGATCACGGGCAGTCATGCAGTTATGAGCATGGGGCTGAGGAGGCCACATACTGATGAGCCGGCACCACCTGATACACACCTCTGGACAGAAGATGAACAGCAACGCACACTCACACACACACACACACACACACACACACACACCGCTATGTCAATTAAATGCTCAAACAGTGCAAAAGAAACCACGCTCTCTTTAAAGGGATACGCCAATTATGGCAATTAGGGCGGAAGATGCCAGGCACCCCGTTGCTTCATGGCCACACACCAGAGCACAACACAGCTAAAAGGCTGCCATTACACCCTGAACACTACCGAAATACAAATCAGCTAAATTCATGTTGTGCCTCCCAAAATAGCATTCTTATCTGTGTTCTTTGGGAAAAGAAAGAAAAAAACAAAACAGGGAAAAGAGAGAGAGAGAGAAAAACACCACAGAAGATAAACAAAAACATAAATACAGTGCCTCTGAGCTATTCGGGAGATGCAGCAGTTCCTGACGGACCCACTCACACAAAAACAGCAGGATTAGAGCTTTAATGCTGTTTTCTGTATGACTATTTTTACCCCGCGCCTTTTTGGAGAGAGACGTGGAAAGAGAGAGAGGAAGAGGGAGTGAGGGAGGAAGAGGGAGAGAGAGAGAGGAAGAGGGAGTGTGAGAGGCGAGCTCCCAAGCGCATGTCAAATTCATTTCAGCATCTCTCTTTAAAAATACACCATCGGGGAGATAAATGCAGAAATTTCATTAGTTTGCTGGGCGAGGCTGTTATCATCCACGCGACTCTGGAACCGTTCTGCCAGCTTAATTTAGCTCCCATTTCCACAGCGAGCTAATCTATCATCCTCCGCCATGTTTTATTGTCTAATCATTGAGGGAGAGACCGCAGCAGGATAAATCACATCTCGCCGTAGCGCTGATCCTGTCGATACACAAACAGGGAGCTGGGAGAGGGGAGGGGGGAGGGGGAGAGGGAGAGGGGAGCGATAAAAGGAGTTTCTGACAGGAAATGCCCAAATGGTCAGCGGGGTCATGGCTGACTAGCTATCCTGGTGATATAAACATGAAGCCAGGGGGAGATTTTGAGAGGAACGAAGTTTAAAAAATTTATAAAAAAAAGCATGTGGGAAGGCAATGAACATGAAACAATGAACATGAGGATGGGGGGGGGGGGGGGGGCCCTGCCTCCCGTAAGTCAACATCTCCAACAGCCTCGGACGCGCTGGCCACCGGTGACCACCTTCTGTCACACTCCCCTCTCGAGACCACACCAGCACACCGTCTCTTCACCAGCACCGCGCCTTTTAACTACCGTCAGCGGTTACCTGCGCCCAGAGAGGAGTAGCTCATCACTCATTAGCTGATTTCAGAGGTGGCCGCTTTACTGAATGTGGTGGTAGAGACACAGGGGAGAGAGACAGGGTAGAGTGGCAGGGGAGAGTGGCAGGGTAGAGTGGCAGGGGAGAGTGGCAGTGAGGAGAGCTACAGATGAGAGGGTGGTGTTAGTGTAAGGAGAGGGGGGTGGGGGGGGGTCTGGTTGGTGTTCGAGTGAGCAGAGAGGTGTTAGTGTGACAGGAGGAGCGGCGTTGGAGAAATAAGACGTGGTGCTGAGGAGAGGACCAGGAGAGGACCAGGAGAGCCAGGAGGGGGTGAGGGGGAGTGAGGCTGAGTGACGGGTGTCAGTGAGAGGGACGAGGGGTTTTGGAGAAGGGCCTTATTAGTGAGGGGATGAGGGGTTTTGGAGAAGGGCCTTATTAGTGAGGGGATGAGGGGTTTTTGGTGAGGCTGGGAAAACGGTGTTGGGGAAGGCAGAGTGCTTTCTGGCAGAAGGAGAGGAGGGAGGAATAAAAAGGGGTGTTATTGAGAGGGGGAGCGATCGAAGAGCTGAAGGAGAGAAAACATGATGGCACACTGCCTGGGGGAAAACACAAGGGCTGCACTCCACTGACTACACACTTGGTCACCACAAACCCACCCCCCCAGCTCACACACACAATGATAAAAGCATACGCATACATGCTGAGTGAGTGTCTGCACATACACAGTAATGTGCCCATTAACACACACACACACACACAAACCTAAAACTACTCTAAATCCAACTTTAATCTACCCGCTACCACACAGCATTACCTTACCAAAGCCATCCCCCAGATACACACAAGCAGCAAACTATGCAGGCAGTGGCATATCCACACTTTCTCCCATTCTCTCTCTCACACACACACACACACACACACACACACACACACACACACACACACACACACACACACACACACACACACACACACACACACACACACACACACACACACACACACACACACACACACACACACACACACACACACACACACACACACACAGAGTAGGTTACTTCCTGACTACAGAGGAGTAGCAGGCACTTGGCAAACCCTGTCATTTTAATTAGGCATCTCCGTATGAGGATTATTCATTACTGCCTGCTGTATTAATCAAATGAGATTTTGTCGACTACACCACCGCACCTCCAGACCCCAGCAGCACTGCCACCACCTCCTCCAGAGAGAGGGCTGGAATCCTCCACAAGCTGAAAACAGTCATTAGTATTCCCCATTAATCAGAGCAGCGTTCAGTCCTCGCCTCATTGGATGAATATTCAACACAAACACAGGGCACAGTGTGGTAGGGGTACGGGGAAGCGTCAGGCGGGCGGCGTGTTTTTGTCTCTCTCTCTTTCAGCGGAGCCTCCACGGAGACGGGCGGCGGCAACAACAACAACGGATACGGACAGACAAAGGACAAACAAGACAAACCCACCATGGTCACACTTTTCAGTTCGGAGGATGCCAAAAGAAATATATAAAAAGAACTCTCTGGTTAATGGAGAGAAAGGGAGAAAGAATGCACAGGGAGAAAATAAATGGCAGTGGGAGAGCAAAACGCTGAGACTGGCTGGAGACGAGCTGAGAAAGAGAGATGGGGGTGGAGATGGTTGGAGAGAAAAACATCCCCAGTTTCCATAGAAATACATTTCCCCCACCAGCACTGCCACCGCCACCAGTCTAGGATCATCCTCTTTCTGACTAATCTTTTACTCCTCTCTCCATCCTCTCAACTCATCCCTTTTTCTTTCTTTCTTTCTTTCTTTCTTTCTTTCTAGAGAGAGCTGCTCCTGCCAGAGTGTTATGAAAGCCAATTGCCAATGGACAGAAGAAGCATTAGACATGCCATGAGCCATGTCTTTATTCACCAGCCCACAGACAATAAACAAGGCATTTCCACCAGCCACAACAGGTATGCAGAGGAGAAGAGAGCCACACAAGCACATGAATTCAGTCTGATCTTTTCAAAAATGAACAGAGCCCACACACAAACACAAACAAATCAATCATTCAAAAAAAAAAAGGAAAAGAAAAAGAAACACAGAACCTATATTAATCTCTCTCTGAATCTCACACACAGAGACGTGCCAGGGAAGAGGGGAGATCTTAATGTTTCCAGATCCCAGGCGAAGCGCAGACTATCGGAATACCAATCAGCTAGCGGACCCTAGTAACAGCAGCCAGAGTTTGACAGCGCACACAGCCTCCGGTGAGAAC
This sequence comes from Clupea harengus, assembly GCF_900700415.2. Taxonomy (NCBI): domain Eukaryota; kingdom Metazoa; phylum Chordata; class Actinopteri; order Clupeiformes; family Clupeidae; genus Clupea; species Clupea harengus. The sequence continues at coordinate 21,639,741 of NC_045163.1, read as the reverse complement.
GAGAACACACACACACACACACACACACAGGAGCGTGCGGTCTTTGCTGGAGACCCTGTAATCTCAGCCTTTGAAGAGCCCCCCGCCCTCTCTCCCTTCCACCTGAATAGGAGTCCGCCTGGGAGCTGCGCTGAGCTCAAACCTAGTCTCTCGCTCATTCCCTCACTCCACACACTGCATGCTTCCGTGTGCATTACGGAGAGTATGTATGTGCGTATGTGCTAGACCACCCTGTGCATGTGAATCGGGGGAAGGGTCTGCAGCAGCAGCAGCAGCAGCAGCAGCCGAGTGCAGTGTAGCACCAAGCCCCCCGTTTCGGCTCGGAGCCTGAGCTGGGAATCTGCGTGGATACAGTGCTGCCTGCCTGTCACTCCAAGTCACCAACAGCGTTGCCCAGTGACCATCACAGCGCCTTGGCTTGTCTCTGCTTGGTTCCTAACCTGCCACCTGTGACAGCAAAGCTCCGGTAGGATGGGACTCGGTGTGTGTGTGTCCGTGCACATGTCTGTGTGTGTGTCCGTGCGCGTGTGTGTGTGTGTGTGTGTATGTGCAGGACAAAGAGTGTGTGAGTGAATGATTTAAATGATTGTGTATGTATGGATATGAGTGAGCGTGTGTCAGGGGTTTCCCCTTCTTGTGATGAGAGAAAAGCGCTCGTACTTACTCTGATTTGGCCAGTGTGGTCAGCGCCTTGCTGAAGAACCAGCCTAGAAAGGGCAGGTCCTGGCCCTGGAAGCCCGCTGGTGGGGGGTTTCGCTGGGCAGCCAGCGGCCGGGGTGGCGGCTGCTCCTGGTCCTCAAAATTGGACGTGTCATCCTCGGCTCGGAGCGAGGGAACGAAAGGAGGGAGCACTGGAGAAAGAGAGGGAGTGGGGTAAGGACAAGGTGGAGGGGGGGGGGGGGGGGGAGTGGAGAAAGAGAGAGAGAGAGAGAGAGAGAGAGATGCAGAGGAACAGTGAGAGCAAAAAAAGATGAACGGTGAATGAGGCACGAGATAAAAACAGAGAAGACAGAGATAGGGAGAGGAAGGAGGGAGGGAGAGAGGGAGAAGAGGGGGCTAAGCTATGAGGCTGTAGTGCAGTAACTCGCACACACACTCTCATACTCCCTCACTCTATTTCTCTCTCCCTCTCTCTCTCGCTCTG
>NC_045163.1:21598597-21633597 GCF_900700415.2 Clupea harengus | reverse complement strand
GTCACACTCAGGGCCGTAGCTTGTTTGCCCTCCGCCGAGCGAGGCCAGGACCTCGGGGGACAGGAAGTCCTGGGTACCAGCGGGAAGCTTGGCAGAGCCAACCTATCAACAGGGGAGGGGTGTGAGCCAATCATATCTCAAAGTCAAACACACCGCTCGCTCGCTCGCTCCTCTGCTTCCAGTCACTGGCTTGCGCAAGCATGACAGTTGATTTTCAATCAAATCATCTGACAAGATTAAATGATGAAATGGTGACAACCAAGAGGCCAAAATAGGACACTGGTAGTTTGGAGCATTTTACTCATCATTGTTATTGTCATCCCACACAAACCCTGTTGTGTTCCCATCCAGCCTCCCACTGCACCCTTGTAATAGGCATGACCACTGTAATTAATCATATTCGTCACCGATTTACATCACGACTGATAACAATTGGACACGGCTCGAGCGATTGTTTCACGGGCCGCGCTGAGTGAGACACGAGGGCCTGTTACCGTTCTGTTGGCGGTGAGTCTGGCCGCCGAGCCGAAGTCTGCCAGTTTGATGTGTCCCGTGCGGTCGATGAGCACATTCTCCGGCTTGACATCTCTGGGAGAGCGGCGGAGCAGGAGAGTGGAGGGGGGACAAAGGAAAAGAGAAAAAAAACAAAAGAAGACAAAAATAAACAGAGAGAAAAGGTCTTTCGATGGAGACTAGATTTTTAGAAGTCAGAACCATTGAGGCTTTGTGATCGAGACAAGCAGGAGCACAATGCAAATTAATGGAATCACTGGCATCTTATATAAAATAGTGAGCAGTAACTGATTTTGATGTCAGTAGAACAGTTCAAGAAAGGTGAACACTTTCACAGTTTTAGGGGAGTGCAAAAATATATCTTTATTGATTGATCGTTTTTTTATTTGTCCAATTTGATATCGATCTGTACAATTCCTGGATTCCTGCTTTTGTGTTTTATCCCATATTTCCTCTTTTCTTAATCTTTCGGGGGTTAAGAGCCATAAGATAAGGGTTATTACACAATCTACTCATGGAAACATAATTCAACAATGATCAAGAAGTCAAGAAGACAAACAGGGGTGTACACCTACTAGAGTCTGCTAAACATTTGTCTAGCTTTCCATTTTCTAAGGCTAAAAAGATCAGGCCTTGTGTCGGCTTGCCCTGGTGTCGGCTTGCCCTGCTCTGCCATGTACTAATAGCCCACATATCCCACCAGGGCTATTTTCGGCACATACGCGTAGGTGTGGAGATCAAGAGTGGCTGGCAGTAGGACTCACCTGTGGACATATCCCATTTGGTGCACCGTGTGAATGGCCTGCACCAGCTCTGCCAGGTAGAACTGGGCCATAGCTTCATCGAACTGATCCTCGTATCGATTCATCAGGGCCATCAGGTCACCGCCAGGCAGGTACTCCATCACCTGAGAACAGCCATCGACAGGTCAAATTGTTAAAACACCTGTCTGATTCGATCAGTTTAAGAGTGGGGCCAGTTTCAAAGTGGGTAGGTTATAACAAATAGCGGTTCAAATGAATAGGCACAGAACGCATCTGACTTTTTCGGGGTAAAATCCATACATGTCTAGCCAATAGTAGTAAAAAATAGCAAATGGAATGCATTTATATAGCGCTTTTCTACTCATAGCGCACTCAAAGCGCTTCACAGATGAATGCCTCAGACATCTACCCATTCATACATTGGTGGCAGAGGCTTCTATCTAAGTTGCCAACCGGCACACCGGGAGCGGTTGAGGGGTTCAGTGCCTTGCTGAAAGGACACTTCGACACTTGGTGAGGAGAAGTCGGGATCGGGATGTTAAATGATTGCAGACACTGTCTACATGATCTCAACGAGACCTTAAGACTGATAGTTAAAGGTGGTTCCAGGCTAGGATGGAAAACAAAGGACAACCTTTTAAAAATTGTAATTATCATACTCTCTCCATCTAGCCAATAAGGCATTACTAATATATATCCTATAATTTGAATCGGTGTCCCATGTCACATGGCCAATAAATAAAGCCTTTCTGGGACACAGAAAGGTCTGTCAATTGGTTTGGTGAAAAAAAAATGAGTTCTCTGTTTCCCAGTAGTAAAATAAATAAATAGTGGGTATTCAGATGCAAAGCAAAGAGCTGTGTTTTATTGACCTGCACTATTTATAAAAGGACGGCCTAAGCTTCATACTGTTTGTGTGCAGGTACATGTGGCAGATTGTCTGAGGGAAATGTACAAGCATGGTTGACATGTCAGACAGGGGAAAATTTAACAGATGAAACAGATGAAACACACACACACACACACACACACACACACACACACACACACACACACACACACACACGGAGGGTTCCACATGGTGAGTTTCTGGTAAAGATATGATGCCAGGGTTATTTTTGTCCTTTTTCACATGAACCATTGCCAATATATCATTACCTTTTTGGTCAGTCTCCATGGCAACAGAGCCAGTGGCTGACATTTCCCCTTTCCACTATTAATGATGCACAATTTGATTGTCTTCATTTATGTGTTTGAAATTCACCCAGAAAAAGGTTAAACAAGCCCTGAAAGTTTTTTCCCCTCCACGAGACTCATTGAAGTAGCTCTTCACGCACAAAACAACGGGATCACTCATCCTGCTCTCCACAAACAAGCACGCGATTAGCAACGAGCCCAATAACGGCTCGCAACTTTCTGCTGCCATATTCCCCTCCCGCTCAGTGACGGCTGCAGAGGAAGACTGGTTGACGGATGTGTTTACCACCTGTAATTACCTCAACTGTCAATCACCACAGCAAAGACAACTGAGTGATTGCTGCTTACTCTGAGTCTGAGAGTAATTAGGCAATGAGGCTATTAAAACGAGGCAGGTAACCCACAGTGCAGAGTATGCCAGTAGAGGAATATGAATGGAAGAAACAGGCACATGTGAATAACAGCCACATGTAACAAATGAAAAGGCAGGGGGCGGGGGGGTAAGGGCAGGAGCACATAGAGATTAATGGCAGAGACAGACGCGGCTAATAATAACCGTGAGCATTCAGTGGCGGCCATGCTAAGATACAACTCTGCGCTGCTGAATGGACAAACCCTAATAGCTTCCTGCGAGAGTGGGAGCTGCGTTTGGAGCTTTCTTTGGCAGCACACTGAAGGCCATAATCATTGATGAGCAGCATGTAGCATGTTTGCACTGGCTGATATAGAAATGCTGAGCAAAGTAGTGTCACAACTGAAGCCGTCTACATGCCCTCTTGATCCCCTTCCCACCAAATTTTTTAAGACCATCTTTGACTCTGTGTCTAAGGACATTCTAGCCATTATAAACTGTTCCCTGCTTACAGGTATTTTCCCATCAGAACTTAAAACTGCCCTGGTGAGACCCCTCCTGAAGAAAAGCAATTTAGACTCTTCAGTTCTAAACAATTTTAGACCCATCTCTAACCTTCCCTTTCTAAGCAAAATCCTGGAAAAAATTGTCTTTAAAACAGTTAAATAATTTCCTAGATGCTAACTGTGCATTTGACACCTTCCAATCTGGTTTTCGCTCCAATCATAGCACAGAAACGGCATTAGTCAAGGTTGTAAATGATCTCAGGATAAATGCTGACTCCAAAAAACTATCTGTCTTGGCCCTTCTGGATCTGAGCGCAGCCTTTGATACTGTTGATCACAATATCCTTATTGATAGACTTGAAAATTGGGTTGGCCTCACTGGTCCGGTCCTAAACTGGTTTAGGACCTATCTAACTGGCCGGGAATACTTTGTCGCCCTCGGAGACCACAGCTCAAAAAACATTTGTATGACCTGTGGGGTCCCTCAAGGATCCATTTTAGGGCCCTTACTTTTCAGTCTATACATGCTACCCCTTGGTAGTGTAATTAGGAGGCACAACATCGACTATCATAGCTATGCAGATGACACCCAGCTCTATATTTCTGTAACACCCAACAACTACAGCTCTATTGATTGTTTGGTAAATTGCATTTCTGATATAAATGTATGGATGTCACAAAACTTTCTCCAGCTAAACCAAGATAAAACAGAGGTATTAGTCATTGGTGAAAAAAACGAGAGAGAGAAACTAACTGCACACTTAAAAACACTAGCACTTAACACCAAGCACCAAGCCAGAAACCTAGGCGTCATACTTGACTCAGATCTCAATTTTGAAACCCATATCAAAAATATAATTAAAACATCTTTCTATCACTTGAGAAACATTGCTAAGGTGCAACCGTTTCTCGCTCAGGCTGACACCGAAAGACTGATGCATGCGTTCATCACGAGCAGGCTAGACTACTGTAACTCGCTTTTGTCTGGTCTACCAAAAAAAGCCATTAGTCAACTACAAACAATACAGAATGCAGCAGCGCGAGTCCTCACTAAAACAAGACGGAGAGCGCTGATCACACCAGTATTAAAATCACTGCACTGGCTACCTGTTAGTTTTAGAATAGATTTCAAGGTTCTCCTACTAGTCTATAAATCACTCCATAGTCATGCACCTGAATATATAACAGACATGCTCTCAAGGTACACACCCAGTAGATCCCTGAGGTCCTCCGGCACTGAACTTCTAACAGTTCCAAAAGCCAGGACAAAGAGACATGGGGAAGCAGCTTTTAGTTTCTATGCCCCCAACCTTTGGAACACTGCCAGAATACCTAAGAATGGCCGAAACGGTTGAAACCTTTAAACATGCACTTAAGACATACCTCTTTGATCTCGCTTATCACTCACTGTAAAATGTATTTAACATTTATGGAACATTTATTTATTTACTTATTTCTGTCTCTTTTCAAGTGTTCTGTTCTTTTCAACAGAATCAGGAAAAAGAAGATCTGGCACTACAAATGAATGATATAAAGAGTGTAGTGTTGGTCCCTGATATAAACAGGTCATCAATAAAAGGGTTTGGAGATTAATGTCTCATTGAAAGGCTACAAGTACAAATGCACATATTGTTGTTTTTTTAATGCATGCAATATCAGAACTCCAGAAGCACTTTCCATGAGTCCGGCTGCTTCAACATCAACACTTGAATTACCATAATCATTCAGACACCATCCAAAACGACTATGCATTATTCATACCCTGTGCAGCCATGTGAGTAACATGAGCGACAGATCACTTAGGTACACACACACACACACACACACACACACACACACACACACACACACACACACACACACACACACACACACACACACACACACACACACACACAGACACACACACAGCAAACTCATTCACACAAATACAGACAACCCAGTCTGACTTTCTTCAACCACACCTACGTATGTACAGACATGCACAGACATGCAGACAATCTCAAACCAGTGCAATGTTCCAGGGTGAACCCCCCCCCCCCCACACACACACACACAGAAAACATCCATCTCATATGCTTTTCACATCACTATGACACCAGCCTCATCTGATTGCACTAAACTGATCTAGATGTGGAGGGACCTCTTTCAGAGCAATTGTGCTGTGAGCTAGAAAAGATGAGACTAAAACGAAGCACCTCCTATAGTAGCAACACATACAAAACCAACACTCTCATCACAGCATCCACTATGTTACTATAATAAGCCATAGCACACGTCTGCTGCACAGCAACACTAGAGCTAGCATGTGTTATGGCTGCTGTCCATGTTCGGCGCCCTTCCTCTCCCGTTTTCTTTCACGCTTATGTGATATAGGTGCCGGCCTGGACACACACACACACACACACACACACACACACACACACACACACACAGAGAACATGAATGGGCGCAGAGAGAGGCGCCAGAGCATGAAAGGCAACACTGGAGCCACGTTACCTAGCAACAAGGTACCAAGGGTCTTTGGAGCTCAAGATTCAGAGCAAAAACGGATTAAGAATGTGTGTGTGTCCCTTTCCCACATCAGAAAGTAGAAGCGTGGGTTGATGGTGTGTGGTGGTGGTGTGTGTGAAGACTGAGGAAGACAGGGGAAAAAAAGAAATCTTTCCAATTTGTGTTGTCGGAGTATTCTGCTGGGGGAGGACATCTCCATTCTCCCTCAGTCCCGCTATGGTGCGGATCAGGGAATTCTGATGAGGGGTTCCCAGGAATAACTGAATACTGTGCACAACTCCGCACAGGGTTGAGCCTGAGGAGACATCCTCGCCTGCCCATGGACTTTCTCTCTCTCAATCTCTCTCTCACTGAGACACACACACACACACACACACACACACACACACACACACACACACACACACACACACACACACACACACACACACACTATCAATTAGGCAAATGTGGAGTGGGATCAGGTTTAAACTGTTGTCATTGCCATTAAAACATCACCATGATGCATTGTGTCATATGTAAGAAATTCCATTCACCATTGAAACCATTTGGTGCAGAGCTGTTGTGTCTCCGGGGGTCAAGCTAGCACGGCCGCTGTCTGCTGAGGTTATGTCGACAGCATATTTCCCACCTGACACGAGGCTGTTCCTAGATAACTCGCTCAGTGACGGAATGTAATGTGGCAGAATGTGTATGTGTGTGTGCGTGTGTGTGTGCGTGTGTGTTTGTGAGAAAGACAGAGAGAGCACCATGCGGCTGCAGAACAGCAGCATGGGGGTCAGGGTGAAATGACCAGTCTGGTGTGTCTGAGGTGAAGTGAATGAAAAACAGGTCAGGTTTTGGCTATGGAAACCAAGTCTAACGGAACCATGGGAGCAAGTGCAAGAACCTTCAGTTAAACATGAGCTGGACGTGCATTCTGATTCAACATTTACTTACAGTGTCAATGTCACTGAATATACCACGCGAACTGTCGAAGGATTATCTGAGCGAAATGCCCCCAAGAATGCATACTTGTGTTTATGTTCTCATCTCGGTGAAAACCTGCATAGATAAAATGCATAGCCCCCTCTACTGGACATGTGACAAATAGCAATCAGTTCCACTGCAGTTGCACCAGCAAGTAAGATCAGTACAGTCTGTCCTTGCACTAGGGCTGAATGATATGGGCCAAAAATCATATCTCTGTCAAAGCCAACCAAAGAATCCCCCTGTCACTTGTGTTTCACCCTCAGGGAAGGAGTAGCATCCAGGCACTCTCTGGATGCGAAAAATGCAGATAGGGTTTCCTTCCCTGTTTGTAAATACACAGCTGCAAAACATGTAAATGAAAAATTATGTAAAATAAATAGCCTACCGGTATATTAAATAAAAATAGGTCTATCTCTGAGAATGCCTGTTCAGTTGTTTTGAACAACGACTGATTAAAATGGAGTACAATTGCAGGTTTTCCTGTCCTGCTTAACCCAGTAAAATTCTAGAACACTGCTGCTGATTCTTAGGAACTTGAAGGAAAACCCAAGGGAATACTGAAATACCTAAATTAATCTTAATGTAAAAATCTTTAACAGTAAGATTGAGTTAAAAATCGACATTTGTTATGTTGTGACTATTATAGTGATCATTTTTGCAGAACATGATTGAACTGCATGAAGAGTTAAAATACCTTCTTTAGTCTTATTGGGATGCAAAGCGGATGTGACTTACATTAAATAGCACAAGTCTATCACTAATCTATTTGACAATGTTCTCGATGCACTAAAACATCATAATGGCTTGTGGGATTGGCTCAAAACCTGCCGGCACAAGCATTCATTCGGCAAGTGAGTTACTACTGGTCCCAGAGTGCCGCTGTGGAATCGGTCTTATGGAAACGTTTCACATCTCCTGTAGTGTCACGGTTCGCTGTGCACTTTGATACAGTGTTTTGAGTCTAAAAAAACACCATAGAATTAAAGGGGGCTTCCTGACCAGACTTTACCAGTGTAGTAGTCATGGTAATGACAGGCAGGCGTTTCCCAAACTATGGCCTGCAGACCAGCCCCATTCCATGATGAGGACACTGCCAGCCCGCAGAGACTTCGTAAAGTCAAATTATGCTCTGTGCTTCTGTCACTTGACGGATAATTTGCAGCACAACTGAATAGAATCATGGAACCACTGACCGACAAGTAGGCTGAAGGAGGGGTGTAGTGGTCGTAAGATGTCCCCTCTACATTGGATCGCCTGTATTCATGTGTGGATTAAACTGGATGGATCCTAAAAGTTTCTGGTTAGTGTTTCATAGCTCGTCACCAGCTAAACTAGCGGGTTAAGACTAAGCGGGGAAACTCTCTCTCACCTATCTGTGTTTGCCCTATATTTTTCTACCCCTTACCATCTTGAATGGTCACATATATCTCCTCTTCATCTGATGCCAAGCAAGGTCACAAACAGAGTTCACCTTGCAATAAAGCTCTCTTGAACATTCAATCAGCTGTCAACATACTATCTGAATACTAACACTACAGTGAGAGAGAGCGAGAGAGAAAGAAAGAAAGAGAGAAAAAAAAGAAGGAGAGAGAGAGAGACAGAGAGAGAGAGAGAGCTCAGCCTATTTACGTAGAGGTAGCAACAGGAATGACGCAAAAGAAATGTGAGACATTGAGAAAGAAAGAAAGCGAGCGAGCACAGCCCCCTGAACACATTGTCTGAGTGGTGACATGTTCCTCTCCTGTCCTCTCTGAACCGTTCGCTTTCTTATCTGTTTGAGGGTCACTGTAGCACCTCATCAAGACGAAAATGGATCTCAGAGGGAGAAGCTCACAGAGAGAGGCGCGCGAGAGAGGTAGAGACCTCTAACAAAAGCAGGGGGTGGGGGGGAGAGTGAAAAGAAAATGTGTTTCATCAGCTTCCACAAAAGCAAGGTGCCTACTCAGAGCGGAGCATCATTACGCACATTGTCTGAAAGATCATCTTCGCTGGCGCAGTCATGAATAACTCACAATGACCAAACGAGGCACTCTTAGGGAGTCTAACTATCAAGGGAGGGGGTTTAGATGTGGTTGGCTGATCCCAGAAACGAGCAAGCAAGAGCAACTACCCGAATGCACAAGGCAAGAATGACTAAAGAACAAAACAATGTGTTGCTCAGTTCTGGGCCCCATCTTGGATTTATGCTATCTCACTTCCATCCCTTGCTGAGCTTCTGGGGAAGGAGTGCAAGAAACACATTTATTTTTCTGTGCCTTATTTTTGTCTGCAGAGCAATGCACACTTACTGCTCACACACTAGCATTAACATATCAGCACAGGCGACACCAGACCATGTACCATCCTCCATACCACATGATGTTTCACTTGAAAGAGAGCAAAAGGGATAGGTCCTTACCAGATGTACGCTGTCCTTGTCCTGGAAGGCATGCTGGAGTTGAGGGATCCAGGGGCTGGAGTTGAGAGCAAGGATTGTCTTCTCTTCCTCAAAGAAGGCCACCTAGAGGAGAACAGGACAGATTCATCATTGATAGTAATAGAAAATACCAGACTTCCAAACAACAATCATGGCTCCAACTCCTAAGGAGACCAAAAGCTTACAGAAACTTTTTTTTTTTTTTCCAGAGTTCGAGATGTGTTGCCAGACTCACGTTTTCCTGACTGCGCAGGCTTGTCTTATCCATGACCTTCATGGCATAGATGTCCCCAGTGGCTTTCTCCCGGACCACCTGCACTTCGGCGAAGTGACCGCGCCCCACAACACCACGCACCTCAAAGTCACTAGGGCCTGGCTGAAGCTCTCGCAGCTCCGCCACCACATCAGAGACTGTTCACACAAAATAGACAGTTATTCAATAAATCCAAACTAGTATTCATTCACACAAACAAAATACAACAGAAGAACATAGAGACATACAATCATTGTGTTTATATCTATTTTTGATATGTGCACTAGGTGGGGTAAAAAGAAAAAGATGTAAAGCTCACATTTATTGACAAATTTTGCAACATGTTTGATCTTCATGAGCTCAGGAGAGCTGCACTCCTGGTACAAAAGAAGCAGTGCTTCCATCAGCCCCTCGCGGGTAACACTGCATCCAGAGAGGGCCTGGATGCTACTCCTTCCCTGAGGGTGAGACACAAGTGACAGGGGGACGACAAGTTAGACTACACTGGACTGGAAATTTGACATTAAACCCAGCAGGAAACATTACCATAAAAGGATCCCTGGGCAGTTATAACCCCTCTAATTATGGAATTTTTTTTTTACATTTGATCCCAAGCCAAGAGAAATACATCAGTCATCTAACGGATTGTGAACTACTGTGCGGTCATAAAGCTGGTTGTATATCAGGTGTCAGCGTCTTCCCAGGAATTCAAATAGTGAAAAACAACATTTAAAAATCTCGCTGGCAGGTAGCCACACGCCATCAACACATGCACACTCATCTAGGTGGGAAATGTCAGCTACCTGCATTGATGCGACATTTGTCACCGACAGCCCTAAAATTACTGATTGCAGTTGACACTTACCTGTAACAGGTGATTGAGGCGAGAGCAACGACTGGTGATGGGGTCCAGCGTGGCAAGATCTTTAACACTGCCATGTCCTCCGTATTTGAACTTCAACATGACTTTAAAATCTGCCAACATTACACATAAAGTAAGTTACCTTACTATCAACTTCAACTTCGAAACATCATATTGTCAAAAGTAACCCCCAGAACCCAGAGAAATGTGAATATAAATGAGCCAGCGGGGCATAATACAAGGACCATTTTCATGGCTAACGGTCACCTAGCGTTAGCCAAATAACTCAGGTGGGCTAAAGCTATCTAGTGTGAAACCCAATGAAGGTGACGGTGTTCACGTTATCATTAGCTGGTTCTCGGAGTACCTAAACAAAAACGCTTGGAGTGCAAAAAGAAAAAACAGGAAGTAATAACATTCCGAAAAAGAGTATATTTGTGTTGCCTGACATAAATGCTAATAAAGACTCACTAGCAAATTGACGTTAGCCACTCAAATTACAGTAGCGTTCAAAGTCATTGTGCCGTTTTACACCGCCTTGTCTTAAACAAAGCCAGAAAAAATGAACAAAAAATATGAGACTCACCAAACGTTTACATCCAGCGTCAATTAAAACTTTAAAAGACGAGTAAAAGTAATACAGCCTGCAAAGAAAACATTACTGACAAGTGAAATCGTTGTAGGACTTCCGGGTAACTTTCAAATTTTGCGCGTTCAGTCTCACAGCTCATTGGCTCTACAAATGACGTAGTCAAAAGGCCGACTTGAACCACCCTCCCTCACATAAACATATACACAAACACTGTAAATCTTTGAGGAAGAGGGGACTTGAGTGACTGAGATAAATCCCTTCCTTTTCACATATAGATAACATTCCATAGGGATAGCTTGGTAGCCAACATTATTACCTATTTTATAAATATAATTTTCTCCACTGTGTTCAGATATTTTGCTTAGATTGGCATACAGTATACCTGCGCTCTGTACATTAGCACAGTCCCGCACCGGACTCGACTCGCAACCTCGGCCATGGAAGGCGGGGGTGTTAGCAAAGGAGCTAGGTTTTTAAGGAATTGTAAATTAAGTAATTTAAACGTTTTAAGTAATTGTTGTGTTCTTATTTTCACTTTTCATTGTTATCCATCATGTAACACACTAAAAGTATGCAACACGGCTGTTCTCACCTTCTGTCTAGTGTATCGTGAAGAAAGTGCTTGCGCACTGTAAAACAATGTTTTGAAACCCACAGAGCTCATTGTCTTGATGAAACTCTGAGGCCACCTGGAAGCAAAATAGCTGAAAACGGAAAAATGTGCACAAATAATCAAATTCTGTCCTTTCCTGTGACAGGAAGCAGGTCAGTGTTTTGGGGGAGGTCAATGTATTTTTCCTGTCCAATGTGCTTTGTGTCAAGAGATGTGTAGTGGAGTACTGAAAAGACAAAAGATGGTGAACTTGAAAAATGTCATCTGCATCCCTAGAAGCTGACGTCAGTTATCTTAGCCAACAATAGGTGAAGAAATGAAGAAACAGAGACAGGGTTCAGCAAGACTGCATGGTGGGAGGACAGAGCTCAATGCACCACATCCTTTTAGATGTACTAAGCTGATACCCATTTACCCTGTGGCCGCCCGCAGCCATACATGGCAGGAAAGGCTAACAAGCATAACTGGTGGAGGTCAACAACAACTGGTCAGAGGAGAGGTGAACTATGCACTTCAAGTCACATACAGATGGATTCCTCAGCCATGTAGATGTGAGCAGTTAAGAGGCAAGACAAATGATGAGTGAGGAGCTACTACATTTATATACTTGTTAGAGATGCCTTTATAGGTTCTTTCACAGAGACATTTCTCACTCAAAGACTCTTTTCTTGGCAGGATGCGTTCTTCTAGACAGAAAATATATCCTCATGGCTAAAATTGCTTTATAGCCAATGCGGCAAGTCACAACTTCTCTGTATGGGACAAACTATAGGGGCCTCAATTGCAGCCTGTTGAAAGTCCATGGTTTAGGATTGTGCATTTACCATATGAAAGCAGTCTACTACATTCTCCAAACCTTAACATGTTAACTGTGTTACGTGGAGGTAGTAATTATGTTTAAATGACAAAACTGTTTTGTTCAATTGTGTCTTTTGTACCGTGCTACCCTATCATTGCACAAATGCCTGAACTTCAGTACTTCTCTAATGGGCTTTTACAGGGACAGGGAACTGAAACCCACTGGGGGTGGGTGCACTGTTGAGCACAGTCGGAGGATAACAGTCTACACGCCCGTGTAGCAGGGTTGGATATGGCTCCTGTTACATTGTCATTGTCCAGCACATAATCTAGGTCATAATGTCACCGCATAGCTGAGCTGCCTTTTCCGCTTCTCTTTTGGGCATCTTCACAACAGCTCTGCGTGACACACATTTCTAACAAGGCAGAATATGGGAAATGAGAAAACATAAAACAGCCACAGGGAATTCTCACTTCCTATCACAGGAGAAATATAAAAGTATCTTAAGTGCTTTTTTTTTTTTGAGGATCCAACCGGCTATTCACACCTCATTAAGTGTGATTTATTTCTTATATTTCTTTATCATATATTGTTTCAGGGAACAAGATTTTAAAAGATCTGAGTCTGAGTTTAAACTGCGCACCCCTTGAACCGATTATTATATCCCACGAGTTGATAATGTATTCATGGCGACAGATGGTAGAACTGGAGTGCAGGACCTCAGGTCAAGGCAACAGCAGGACAAACAAATGGGGACAGTGGGAGATGAAACAGGAGACATGATTAATATATTACTACATAATTACTGTTACAGACTGTACAAGGACACTTCAGATTTCCCCCTTAAAATGGCACACAATTAGGCAGCAACACAAGTCTGTGTATGTTAGAGAATATAGTAGGTTATGTAAACCACAAGTTCCCACTGATTGCATACTGATACTGACTGCACCAGCTGCTGGGTTATAACAGATCTTCTGTATTCGGTGACATTTCAACATGGGTTTACAGCAATTATCTGCATTCAGGACCTATGCTACTCCTGCCTTACAAAACATTTGCAAAAATTGGTGGAAGTTTAACACACCCCACAAAAGACATTTATCTTTCATTTGAGCACTGTTACTTTGTCCAATGCTGTTGGATATGAATATCGATAGCCCAACTTTGGTACTGTATTCCTTGTATTTGCAGATGCAAAAATAAATCTGGGCCTTGTACTCCAATAAGGCTTTGTATGGTACAGCCCCCTCGTGTGGCCACTGGTCAGTATTACATTCTCAAGGATATCCAGACACAATCATTTTATACATTATATTTCAAGAAAATCAAACATAAATCCATTCTCTTAAAATGTTTATTATTGATTAGATTCATGATGGGGCAACAATGACTTGAGTGGCAACATTTCATCTTTCCAGTGTACACCAGAACAGTACAATAAACACATATAAAAACACACAAAATAGACGCATATATTGGTGTCTATGTACACACATGCGTGTTTGTATATGTGTCATTTTTGCATATGGATGTGCACACGTTGTGTGGCAACATTGATATGCACACACATAAATAAACAGGATGATGATCTTTCAAACGTTGTATTCTAGTAAATAAGCAATTTTTTTCGGGCTCTCATCTCTCCTGGGTTTGTGAGGGTGGCTGTCTGAACAGTGAAGATTAGAACTCTATTCGCCAGGCTCTTGGAAGTGACAGGGAACTCATAAAGTCAACCTCCCAAGCTTTGTTCTGTCACTCTGCAGCTCTTAGCATTTGAGCTGTCAAACTTACCACACACTTCCTTTCAAAGTGCTGGTTTTAACTCTTCATTGTTCAGATATGTCATTTTGCTCAACATCAACCACTCCTGCATGTTCTGCATGGAGAAGCTTTCTTGCTGTTTTTTGTTTTGGCCGCTGTGGTTGGCGGGATGTCCGCCTGTGCTCCTCCAGTATTGGCACACGCCATTGGCTGGACTGGTCGTCAATCAGCGGCTTTCTCTATAAACATACTGATGCCTCAAGACTCCGATGGCTGTGCTCAACATCACCCATCCCCATGGCAACTGTTAAGACTACACAGTGCAGTCAGAGCCTGTGAAACCATAGGCCTGGTCCCAAACACGCAAACAACCGTCCTAAAACTGAATCAGTCACAGTGAGCTCTCCCTCCCAGAGTAAGTGCTGGTGGTTTTGGGGCTCAGCTTCTATGGCCTCGGAGCCTGTGTGAAGCGAGATTATGGCATCCAGGTCTGACTGGCACACATCTGTATATGTATAACTATATGTTAGGGAGTCTGTGTGTGTGTGTGTGTGTGTGTGTGTGAGAGAGAGAGAGTGTGACTGTGAGTGTGTGTGTGTGTGTGTGTGTGTTTGTGTTTGTGTGTGTCTGATGGGAGTTGAATTGGGCATGTTGCTTACAAGTTGGTACTGACGGCCCAAAAGGTCTAATGTTTCTCCTCAATCTTGTGAACACATCTCCTGAACACATGCCTAGTGCCATGTCTTTGCCTGCCGCACATCAGCAGAACCCCAACCCCCCACCCCAACTCGGCTCACCATCGCTAATGTATTTACCACAGAGAACCACGGCTCTGCTACAGTTCTGCTTCCTGTTAGAACCTGTGCTCTTTGAACACAGAGGTGTCCAGTGCTGTTAGCACTGCTTATGAGATTGCAGGTCCAGTTGTCTTGGGTTTGACTGTAAAGTTCTGACGCTACTCTACTGGTTCACAGGTCCAATTCTGTGGCAGTGGTCCAAGACCAACACTCTTTTCATCTCTAAGAACATTTGTATTTTGATTGCTTTTTTTTTGTTTGTTTTTACAGTGGTGTAGTTTGTTAGTAAAAAAATACAAATTTACAAAAAGAAAAGATAGAACAAAAAAAAAGGCATAACTTTCTCTCTGAGAGATTGGCAGGGAGAGTGGGGGCAAGGGGGTGGAGTGAGATTGGTCCATGGTGGCCACTTGGAGTTTGTCTTCATTTAAAGTGTAAAAATCACAAAACACAGGGGGATAACAAAACTAGCGACATGACTGGGGCTCCAATAATAAACATTGAGAGGTGGGAGAATGGCATTTCTTTTCTTCGTTGATTTCTTGTTGGCAGTGCTATTGGATCCATTTTGCTGATATGAATTCTATCTCAATTTTTACTTTTCAGCTTGCCATCGTGCTCTTCATACTTGTTTGTTTCAGCTCGGTCTGCTGTTCGACATAGTTGACATGGATCACAGACGACTCTGCGAAGAAACTTTCCATTTAGAGGGAAAACAAAACAAAACAAAAAAGATCTAAAATGAGCTTTAGGCCAGAAGTCTTCAACTCTCCTGATAACAGGGAGAGAGAAGGTGGGACAGCATGTCGTAAAGGAAGGTGGGAGGGTGGGTGGGGGGATGTCTGAACGCTAATGCAAGAACAGAAAAAATATATAATTTTTTTCATCTCCATAAAAATCTGACGGTTGCTGCAGCAGTGGTCTCCCTGGAGATGGGGAGCTGTGCCGTTTGTTTCCGTCCTGATTAAAAACTGTACATTTGAGTTTGGACATGTCCTTAAGATCCCAAAAATTCTTTTTTTTTCTCTTTTTTTTGGATTAAATCTCTAAATAGATATATTTCTTATCTTTTTCACTGGGTGGAGTCCGTCTTGGGGCGTTGGCGTCAGGTTATTCTCTCCTTGTCTCTCTCCCTGTCAGTTCAATAGTGACTGTCATTGTTGTTTTTGTGGTGTGTGTGTGTGTGTGTGTGTGTGTGTGTGTGTGTGTGTGTGTGTGTGTGTGTGTGTTTGTTTGTGTGTTTCTGTGTGTATATGTGCGTGGGTGATAAGAGTGTGTGATAAGGGTCCAGTCTGTCAGCAGCACTTTTTCTTGCGTTTGCTGTTCTTGCCGAGTTTCACCACTTCGCTCTGCTGCTGCTGCTGTTGCTTGGCGACAGACTCCTTCCGGCACTTCAGCACTAGCTCTGTGATGCAGTTAAACATCTGAATGGTGCCATCAGGACACACACACACACACACACACACACACACAAAAGAAAGCAGGAGTTAGGCTTGTTGATCAAACCGTAAATATAAAATGCAAAATGACTTGCCGTGACGTACTGACAAACACTGCTAGGCTTTGATTCACGCTTTATGCTGGAAACACTACAACTTTGTCCCATTAATCTGTCCCATTTTGAAAGGTGTACAGTTCCGCTTCAGGAGGCTGCAAATGTGTCAATGGCCAGTTACTTTATGAGGCAGTCTACACTGGGTGAACACTGCAAGGTAGGCCAAACGATACAGTACTTTTTGCAGTAATTGTATGTTGTTGTATGCATGTCACCTTGTACATATCTTAAATAGCTTGATTTGAGAGCAGTGTAAACATCACCATGAGAGGTGATATTAAATCAAGCCCTCTTATCTCTGTCCTCTGCTGGTCTGAGGTCAGCCTTTAGATTCTGCTTCTGATTGTTTGTGTTAAGGGGAGCTGACCTTAGAGCAACAGTGTAAGGGAAGAGATAAACACTAGTCTCTCCATCTAACCTCTCACCTTCCTACTGACTAGAGAAGACATGACTGCGTTGCGACCTTTCATGTATGACATGTGACCTTTGGGTCTCCCACTCAGCCTACACACCCCCATGTCTACCAATGTGGTCTATCACTCAGCCTACACACCCCCCATGTCTATCAATGAGACTTACATCCTCTACGTTGATGTTCTCCTTGGCGCTGGTCTCGAACAGCCTGATGTCCATCTGCTCAGCAAACTTCTGCGCGTCGGCCGTCTCCACCACTTTGGAGTTAGGGTCGTCATTCTTGTTGCCCACTAAAAAAAGAAAATTATTGAAACGCGTTTTGGAGTTGGACAATAGGCATGTTGATTACTAACTGTTTCATGAAATACCTGCATCTCTGACTAAAGAGTGTACACCCTTATTTGTGCGAACTGAATCGCCACAACGTGAGGTATGAATAATGAATTGCACGGTGTCAACATTCAATTCAAAGCTAGAATGGCAGGCAGTGATTTTGTTACGTAACAATTGACAGTTTTCGAGCGAAGAAAAGGAAGCAAATGATAGAAATGAACATGTAACGTGAAGACAGGTGTCAGGTGAGTTAAATTAATGTGCACAAATAGTCTTTCTGACCCAACTTGTCTATAGAGTGACAGTACTCGTTGCTTGGCAACACTTGACGCCGAAAACACAGGTTGGAACAATTTTTTGGGGAGGAGAATGAATTGAGAAAATCGAAAATAAACGAAAGAAAAAAAACAATCTGGTGTCTTCAAACTGTCATTGGTGGAACTGTTGTATAAAAGCAGTATAATTATAGTGTTTGTTAAAAGCCATCACCACAGCTCGGCAAGCGGCCGAATTGCACATGAACACCAGTGTCATATTGTTAAAGAATACCACACACACAAGGGAACCTACCTAGTATTCGACAGACATCATCACAGTTCTGGTTGATTTCGTGGAGCCACCTCTTGACGTTGACGAATGACTCCGCGCTGGAGACGTCATACACCACGATCACCCCGTGCGTCCCCCTGTAGTATCTGCACAGGAAGGGGAAATGGAGTTAACAGAGGCTGATGTTGCCTGTCTTTGCTTTGTGTCTGTGGCGTTTGTTGGCTCCAGACTAGCAACCTGTGAGAGGAAGTGGTTGAGTGTGCCTTTCTGTAAAAGTGTGTGTGTGTGTTTCAGTGTGTGTGTGTGTGTGTGTGTGTGTGTGTGTGTGTGTGTGCGCAGAGGCCTGACCCGAAGCCACATCAGTTCCTGAGCAAATAAGCAACCGCACACTCTCTCTGACAGGAAGCTGTCGTCTGAGGTGACTGGACACGCCCTCTGTCACCCTAATGCATAGTAAGTCATGGCTGGTGGCGAGAGTGGTAGGGGACACCAGTACTGAGGAAGTCTATTCTCTCGTTAATTGCTCCACATCCAAGACTTCAAAAGCTGCAACACACTGATCGGAGCAATACCCCCCCTTCAAAGACTGTCAGGTTTGGACATCCTCCATAAGCAATCATTTCGATTAGGGACATTGCAAATGATCCTAGTTTAAAATTGTACTGAAAGGCATTGAATCAACTTCTTCCTGAAGCTCACTGATTGGCTGACTACAAACCAAGGGGACCAAGTTTTTCTCAACCAAGAACTTTCAGGCTATGATCTTGAGGACATCTGTTGAGTTGAAATGCCAGTGTCAGGTAAAGAAAAGTCCTGAGTGAATGTAGAAATTCATTCACAAACACGAAAATGACCATTGGGACGGTGACTTTCTTTATTCCATCAACTGACAGAAGGAAATGGAAAGCCTCAGGTAAACCACACACACACACACACACACACACACAAACCATATTTCAAGTCCAGAGCGGAGCTTATTTTTCCCCCTGGTAGCTCTCACACAAGAGAGCATGCATAGAGTAGCTCAGCCAGTCTGAAATTCACTTACTCCTAATGAGACACCACACCACACTGCTGCAGCTTACCATCAGGCCTCATCAACAAACAGCAACAGCAACAACAACAACAACGCCCGGGTCTGTCAGCCTCGGAGTTCTGCCCTGACACAGGGCACTGAAGGGCCTGTGCAGTCACCCAAACCAACCCAAAGTCAGGCTGGTTTTAGACATGAGCACATTACTATAACTGCAGCCATATCAGTCACAAATTATATTATTACTGCTCTGAATGATTAAAAGCGTTTGATTCAGTGGATCATGATCTTCTCCTGCAAAGTCTCAATAGGTGTATAGGTGTTCCTGTGATTAATTGATTTTCAAACTATTTGTCCATGGACAATTATGCTTCTGAACCTAATAGTAAAGACAGGTGTTCCTCAAGGATCCATTTTGGGACCAATTTTCTTTTTTTTATTAAAATAAATAGATCTTGGTGCAGGTTTAAATCAGGCAAAGCGTGGCATCATCTCTAAAACTGGCAATGGATTCTTTATAGACTGCTTTTAACGTACTGCTAATGTGTCTTGTTAAATTAAAATGGGTGTTAAACTCGAAATGTATTATTTTACGTGTTCTCGTTCATCACCCACTGTCCGTATGGTGTTAACACTAGATGGCACTCATCTCGAGAGGGTTACCTCTTACAAATACATCGGTATCTGGCTTGATGACAAGTTGACCTTTGATTGATAGCCTCCTAAAAAAAGATTAGTCCAAAATACCTTTTGTCAGTATTATACTTAAGTGATGACATTTGTATGCGTGCATCTTCATCTAATTTGAAAAAACTGGATGTTGGCCATCATGCTGCTTTGCTGTTTGTAACTGGTGCAAGCGCCCCTACACATCATTGTAAGCTATATGAAATTGGTCGTCGGACTTTACTGTGTCTAAGGAGAAACCCCCTTATGGTAATGTTTGTGGCAAAAGCATTACTGGGCAAATTACCACAGTACATGTCTAGCCTGCTGACGTGTAGCTGACATGACCCAGTAGCTATAACACTAGATCATCAGAGAAAAATCGTCTCATGGTCCCAACCACCCGAACAGAGCTGGGTGAATCTGCCTTTTGCTTTCATGCACCGCAAGCTTGGAATGAACTGCAAGGCATACTTAACTTGGAATCTTTACCTTCTCTTGACACTTTTTATAAATCAGTTTTTATAGAGCAATGTATAATTTCTTTTAACATGTGCCTTTACTTTCCATGATTGTTTTAGTTCCTGGTCCCTGTCTGTTTTATGTTTTGGTATATTTTTGTTATGTTATCTGTCTCCGTTTGTACTTTTATATGAAACCTATTTTATCTCATTTTGCTGCCCACCTGGACAAGGACTCTCAATAGTCCTCCCTGCCTAAATATAGGATAAATAATATAAAAAGCAACACTTTTAATGGCCTGAGTTCAATCAATCTGTGAGAAGAACACCTGCAAAACAACGACACGTCAAACTGGACACATAGCCGTTGTTCTGTCTATGATTCTGAGCTGCACTCCATTCCCTGGGTGCAAATCTGACACGGATTACATCTTGCTATTCACGGCACAGTATGACAGGCATTATGGGAGTCCTGTCTGCTACCCAATAGTGAGCACATCCACGACAGCTCAACACTCAAACCCCCCACTCATCTCTACTTTGATCAAACGTCAACTCAAAGGTATGTCCACTGTCAGGTTCAAAGATGAGCTCTGTGCTCTTGCTCAACGTGTGACAAAGATGAAAATCTTTTACTAGACACACGTAATGTGTAGGGATGTAGGGCGTATGTGTTAAGCAGCCCGTGCGTACTGCTGTACACGTTTAACTACAAACCCCAGAATACAACATCACACAGGCAGAGGAATGTGATAGGCAGTGGTGGTGCGCAGCACCTGAAAAAGGAAATGTGCGACTGAGCAGAGATGGCATGTTCTTAATTGAAAGCGTGCTGCGAATGCTGTGTGGCGCATGGCTGTTTCAGTGGACAGTGGAGCACAGTAGAAGAAAGATCTAAAGACATCTAGTTTAAAGTAAAATAATAAAAAAAGAACTGTCTACTGACAGAAAATTACATATTTAGGCAAGTGATGCAATTAGTTCAGCAAGTAGTTAAGGAGCAATTAGTTCAGCAAGTAGTTAAGGAGCTGTTGTATGACTTAAGATAATACTACCCTGGGTGTTATACCTGTGGCTATTCTAACATATTTGGGAACACTCCATAAAGGCTACATCACTCCATAAAGGCTTCATCCTCACAGCCATCCATTTCTCTACACTCAAGAAAAAAAAAGCCCTGACGAACATCAATGGAACCACAATGACAGCCATTGTTCTACAGGCTGAAGATGAAAGTAAGTCTTGTGCATCCCCCATAAACACTATCAGCCAGGCCCAAAGGTGTGTACAAAACAGATAGCCACGACAGATGTAGCCGACATGGTTCGCTGCTACCCAGTGTTCATTGCTTCTACTCACGTGGAGGTGATGGTGCGGAAGCGCTCTTGCCCAGCTGTGTCCCAGATCTGCAGCTTCACCTTCTCCCCGTTGATCTCCACCGTCCGAATCTTAAAATCCACGCCAATAGTGGTGATGTAGCTACCTAAAGCACAAACACACACCTAGGTTCACGGAACCGTCTCAATACCGAACAACTAACCCACTGTAGCATATATATTTATATTTATATATTTATCCCTGCACTTCTCGCACTCTCCACTTCTTCTTTGCACTACTGTTGCGCAACATTTCACAGCTACTGTATATAGCCATTCCGCCTTGTACATACTTTTTTAAACTCCTTAGTCCATTGCACTGTTGCACTGTTTGTTTGTTTGTATTGTATTGTATTGTATTGTATTGTGTTGTATATTTTGTGTAAGCACACTGAGAGTCACTTTACCAAGTCAAATTCCTTGTTTGTGCAAACTTACTTGGCCAATAAAACCTGATTCTGATTCTGATTCTGGAACATGTATGTATTTATGGCACAGAAACACCCTACTATTCTTGTTCTATATTATACCGTATGTGTACCATACCAAACTCATTATCATTTGTGTAATCACATCTCATTTAAGTTCTTTGTGAGTAGCCGCCATGAGAGTTGATCTTAAGATCTTTTGGTAGAGTACCATGTAATGCTGTTCTTGGATTTGTACTGTTGTTCTAGAGTACACATCACACTATCACGAAAAAGAAATAACTTGCCTGAAAATGTGTTGTCGGCGAATCTAAGCAGCAGACTGCTTTTCCCCACACCTGTGAAACAGAGCAGAGTTGATGGTTGCATGGAAACTACACTAGCGCTGCCAGCATCACACACAGGCGCCAATGCACAGTGGATGCATGTATCAAAGGGTCCACAGTACGCACGCACTGTTGCTGGATTAAACAAAACAAAACACAGACGGACACAATGGTAGGAGTCAACGCCCCGACAAACACTGGCCCCATGTAGTGGCCAAATCAACGCAGCAATCCTAGACAGTCACTTATACGTAGGACAACAACAACACTCCCCTGGCGGTAGCTAGGTTATTCTTTACCAATTATCTATCAAACGGCAATCAAGACATACATTTTGACACTAAAACTAAGCATGATAAACCAAAAAAGCTGAAAACATAATGATAATCTAGACAGTCGCCCAAAACTGGCTCTCGAGATTGCTGGCATAAATCAAGCTTGTCAAACTTATGAGAATGGCCGGCAGGCAGATGAATTACTTGTAGCGAAAGGAGCAAGCTAGCCTAACTGCCGAACTGGCTTAGCTTCGCTAGCTAACGTTAGTAATGTGTATGCAACTATGTTGTGCATTTTTTGTTAGATGGGAATATGCATTTCTAGACAATAATGAACTTAAATAATCGGTAGATGGGGGCCTGTTTAGATCCCAGTATCGATGTTAGCACCGGTTACGAAGCAGAACAACTTGCTCCCCGCCCTAGAAAGCTATCCATCTTGCTAGGTAGCTGGCAGGCTAACTTGTAAGGAAACTGATAGCAAACCTTGGTAGCATTGCTGGGCTAGACTATTTTGTTTTCATGCCAATAAATAAAGACAGAGGAATAAATCAAATATCCCGTTAAAGCAGTATCTGGAAACTGTTAATTTCATGTCAAAAATCTGTCAAACATTCGGAAGGCACCATAGCTATCAATACACATTTGTAGCGTTGAGCTATACAGGCCTATTTCCCGTCTTACATCCCCGGGCTTTCCTTACCGCTATCACCGATAATGAGGAGCTTAAAGAGGTAATCGTAGTCTCTCGCCATCGCTGTGGTTGGGGTTTCCGACTAGTCGACGTCTCCTGTGTTCCCCCCACTTGATGTTCCAACACACAAAAAGAGCCGTCCAGGGATACAGCTAGTTAGCTTCACCCTCCCCCGGCTGAGAGTCAGCTTGACTTCTTTCTCCTGGAATTTCTTCCCTTTGCCGGCGGGTATTTTACAAAGGTATCGTGGAGCTAAGGCAGGATCACACCCATCGACATCACCGATTACAGTTCCTGTGAGCACACAAGCTAGCGGGCTAACCACAGCTCAAATCCCACCCACTCTGCCAATTGCTTGAACATTTCACACTGCGCATGCGCAGACCCAAATGACAAGCATGATTTTCTGTGATGCCTGCCATAACTGAAGCCCTAACCAGGCGAAAACACCGGCACATTTCACATTCCGTTTGTGGTTAGACACTCTCCCCAATTGCATTGCAACAGGTAGGTTTTTGAACCACACACAAAAAAAATATGTATATATATATAATAATCTCAACCCGTCCTAAATACATGACTTGTTTGTAAATGCACGGACAGCAAGACTTTCAACCAAACCTCCATATATAGTGGGATATCCATGTAAACCTTATTAAAATCACACCAGAGAGAAAGCATGGTTATTTCAGATGTTTTTTTATTGGATGACAGACAAGTGATCTGATTTAGTCAAACAGGCCAAAGCCCATGTCATCATCTGATGCCTCGGACTCCTCCTTGGCAGCCTCCTCTGCTGCAGCTGGAGCAGCAGCGGCCACTTCAGCTGCAGCTGCTGGTGCTGCGACTGCTGCGAACGCAGATGGGTCAGCCAAGAAGGCCTTCACCTAGGAATAAGAAAAGGAAATTAGACATCTTCTAGATACGTAAAGCTACATATCAGTGATCACTATTAAAATGTTAGTCATTAGAATCCTAAATGTCCCTGGCTGCTATGGGTTCATAGCTGGTGTAAATACCAGTTTGTTAGCTTGGTCACTTCTGAATGTACAGCACAAAAAACTGTCCAAAGCGTATCTCAGCCAAGTCACTTAGCGTTAACGTGCTATATTGTCTGATAACGTTAGATGATTAAACCAATTCAGACATGTGTATAAGTGTCTGGGTCCAAGCGTCCCTGGCAGTCGTAGGATGCAGACAAACAGGGATAGTAGGAAACAGATTTATTTGTGCAGGGGGAACGACAGAGTTAGCACCGAATAGCTAATCCGTAACTTATCCTGCAACTGTCTGACAAAACAGTGGAGCCATGGTCAATCAGATGCTTTAAAGTTGAAGGCAAGTAACAATGGACTGCTGTATTAATTCAATAGCAGAAAACGTGCTTCTGTGCACAAGTTTGTGACGCTGGCTTTCTAACCTCACCAGCTTAAGACATTTCCCCAAAATCACTTGTTTACAAAGGCATCAGGACTCCTAAGGTGAACTTGATACTAACCTTCTCTGCCAAGGGGAAGGAGATGTCGGTCTCCACAGCAACAGCCAGGACCCTCTTGTAGCCGTTGATGATTGAGTGGGGGATGGACGCAAGAGTGGGGTACCCGATCTGCAGGCACACACTGGCGATGTTCCTCACTCCCTACACAATTAAGAGAATCAGGGAATTAGCACACAGGTTGTATTGAGCAGTCAGAAGCTACACAAGCACAGCCTTTCATTGGGTTTCAATATACACCTTCTTTACAGCAATATACTATGAAAGCAAGTCAATCTACACACTTCTGTACCAAATTCTGATTGAGATGGCATTGTGAGAGTGTCTGAGCCCAAGCGTCCCTGCCTGCCGTAGAGGTGCAGACAGGCAGGGATAGTAGGGAACAGATTTATGTTTGCAGGGGGAACGACAAAACAGCACTGAACAGTTGCCATGTAGATATCCTGCATTGGTTCAAAAATGGAGTCCATTCACACAGTTCTTAAACTACTGAAGCCAGCAATGAGGTCATCTGGGAAACTTGTACATTGCGCCTTGTCCACTCACCTCAAGGAAACGCTTGTGCAGGGCATCCTCTGTGATGTCAAGCACCTCGGGGCTGTACACACTGCCGTTGTCGTACACCTGCTGGATGATGAGCCCAAAGGAGAAGGGCGAGATGTTCAACATGTTGAGCAGCGTGGCCTCGCTGGCTCCCACCTTATCTCCAGGCTTGATCAACTGCACATTGCTCTGTGGGGTAAAGACAAAAGACAATGAGTGAAGCTCTGACCAAAGCACATCCTGTAGCATTGTAGATAACTGGGACTACATACTGGGGAATTAGACATCTTCCAGATACGTGAAGCTACATAGAGATCCTGCTGACATACATCACTATTAAATGTTAGTCATTAGAATCCTAAATGTCCCTAGCTGCTATGGGTTCATAGCTGGTGTAAATACCAGTTTGTTAGCGTGGTCACTTCTGAATGTACAGCACAAAGAAACTGTCCAAAGCATATCTCAGCCAAGTAATTTAATGCTAATGTGCTATATTGTCTGATAACGTTAGATGATTAAACCAATTCAGACATGTGTATAAGTGTCT
This sequence comes from Clupea harengus, assembly GCF_900700415.2. NCBI lineage: Eukaryota > Metazoa > Chordata > Actinopteri > Clupeiformes > Clupeidae > Clupea > Clupea harengus. Next base: position 21,607,988 of record NC_045163.1, on the reverse strand, counting down.
GGGTCCAAGCGTCCCTGGCAGTCGTAGGATGCAGACGGACAGGGATAGTAGGAAACAGATTTCTTTGTGCAGGGGGAACGACAGAGTTAGCACCAAATAGCTAATCCGTAACTTATCCTGCAACTGTCTGACAAAACAGTGGAGCCATCGTCAATCAGATGCTTTAAAGTTGAAGGCAAGTAACAATGGACTGCTGTATTATTTCAATAGCAGAAAACGTGCTTCTGTGCACACGTTTGTGATCCTGCAGCTTTGTAGATACCTGGGACTACATACTGGGCAAGAGCACTCAAACATACCAAGATTTCAATGGATCCTCTGGAGATCTTGGTGGTGATACCCAGAGCCTGGAAGAAAGAGGTCTTCTCAGGACCCAGACCAGTGTTCTGGGCTGGCACAGTTACCTCACAGGGGGCAATGGCACCGGCACGAGCAGCAGCTGGCACCTAGACACAAACAATCAGGTGAGCTTACAAGGGTCGCCAAAAATGCAGTTCAAAGACAAGGTAGGCAAGATCTGCAGTGATGAATGCCAGTTTGTTAACTTTGTCGCTTCTGAATGTTCAGCACAAAATACTGTCCACAGCAAAGTCACTTACACTAATGTGCTATATTGTCTGATATAACGTGAGTATTAAACCAATTCAGACATGTGTACAAGTGTCTGAGCCCAAGCGTCCCTGGCAGTCGTAGGATGCAGACGTACAGGGATAGTAGGAAACAGGTTTCTATGTGCAGGGGGAACGACAGAGTTAGCACTGAACAGCTAATCCGTAACTTATCCTGCAACTGTCTGACAGAGCAGTGAAGCCATCCATCAGATGTTTCAAAGTTTAATAGACTGCTGGGTTAATTCAGCTAACGTTGGCTACTAAATGGAATTTACAATGTTGGGTAGCTTCTGTTAGCTCAGGATAATACCAGCCAGCCAGACACCTTCGCTAACATCTTTCATCAGATGCATTATAGGTCATATGGGCCTCACAAACACACCAATTATATGTACCATCATTTTAAACATGTAGATGTGTAGACCTACTTTGTTGGACAGCAGCATGTCCCTGACTTCAACAAGGTCCTCCTTGGTGAAGACAAAGCCAACGTTTCCTTTAATGTGAGGAAGCAGCCTGACAAAGGAAGAGTTCAAAATTAACACCAACCGACCACTCACGTGCCACAGCAAACAAGTCAAAGCATTCCAACAAAAACAAGTGTTTGTAACTAAGCGTCCCTGACAGCTGTGGGATGCAGACAGACAGGGATAGTAAGAAACAGATTTTTCTTTCTGCAGGGGGAACGACAGGATAGCACTTAACAGCTACTCTGTAACTTATCCTGCAAATGTTCATCGATATCGTCCTACGTACACAATTGTGACATCGGACTTGTCAAATACTTCATGATCAGAAGCCCATTAGGACCATGACGCCACACAAATTACTAGCTTCAGGATAAAAAGCTTTACCCATGGCAGTGCAAACAGTATAACTAGTTTCATTAGACAAAACGTTAGTCGTCACTGTAAAGACCTCTTTATAGCAGCTCTTCCACACACCTCTCCAGGGAAGGGTTGTTCTCCAGGTGGCCACGGATGGCCTTGCGCATCATGGTGTTCTTACCCATGAGCACAACGGCCTTGCCTCTCAGGGAGAAGCGGATCTGCTGCATCTGCTTTGAGCCGACATTGTCTGCACCCACAATGAAGCACTTGGGGTAGTCATCCAGAAGTTGCTGCCCAGGTGGAAAGAGACGGTTAGTGCCACAGCAAAACAAGTCAAAGCATTACAACAACAAAAAGGGAAAAACTAAAATAAGTGTCTGTAACTAAGCGTCCCTGACAGCTGTAGGATGCAGACAGACAGGGATAGTAAGAAACAGATTTTTCTTTCTGCAGGGGGAACGACAGGGTAGCACTTAACAGCTACTCTGTAACTTATCCTGCAAATGAGATCTCTACTGCAATCAAGGCAAATACTTACGATGATTTTCAGAAAATAGTTGGACTTCCACGTGGACCTGTCTTCCCTGGGCATCTTTGCAGTGCTTCCAAGGATCGCTAAAAATGCGGTTTAAAGACAAGGTAGGTAATATCTGCAATGATAAATAGCAGTGTGTTAGTTTTGCCACTTCAGACAATGTACAGCACAATCCACTGTCCAAAGCAAATCTCAACCAATTTGGACATGTGTTCAAGTGTTTGAGTCCAAGCGTCCCTGGCAGTCGTAGGATGCAGACGTACAGGGATAGTAGGAAACGGGTTTCTATGTGCAGGGGGAACGACAGAGTTAGCACCGAATAGCTAATCCGTAACTTATCCTGCAACTCTCAAATAGAGCAATGGAACCATCTTCCATCAGATGGTTTTAGGTAACAATGGACTGCTGTATTTATTCAGCTAACGTTGGCTACTACTTAATGGTATTTACAATGCTGGTTAGCTTCCGTTAGCGCTGGATGATATCAGTCAGCAAGACACCCTTGCTAGCGTTAGCTGGCTAACTTTAAAAATGTTAGCCAATCTATCACATTCACTACTAATGTAAATGCCATTGCATCGCAGCTCAAATAAAACCGTACAAATAGGATAGCCTAAGTAAAACATCTGAAAAATGGCAGCTGGTGAACTGACTAAATCAAGAAAACTACGCGTTACGGAGGACACATGGCGCCACTCGAGCATAAGAACATGGCTGATGCCGCTGAACAGGCCGTAATATACATTTAAGTCTAGACCGCTCTTAAAACGTTACAGTTTGAGGCCGCTTTTAGCACTGGTAAACACAAGCGACTGTTATTTCAATACACGGTACTTATATCGACTTAACAGGATCAAGGCATGATTTAATATCATTTTTCCTTCGCTCAAATGTTGAACCTCACCTCACAGCAGGAACGCGTGAAAGAAAGAGACTGAAACAGGAAGAGGAAAAGTCTTATACAGGCAAAGGAACCAATCACAGTAGCGTTGGACAAGTGGAGGCGCCAGGATAACTATTGGTCAATCTCCTTGTCAATCCTTAAACCTGACATGAGTTCTATCGGAAGTGATCCTACTCTTGTCACAGCAGTATTCCTACACAAAGTTGTCTATTTTAGGTTAAAAAATCTTCACTGTATTTATTCGTTTGTATTCAGATGTGTTTGGTCGTAAATCACATAAACTACTGCCAGTCAGGCAATTGCCTGTTACATGCTACGGCCTATTGTTACCAACGCTATATTCCTGACACCTGCCATTAACCTTTTGTTCCAAATACGTGCAGTGAAATATTTCGGATGAAATCTCCTATAAGGAACAGTTGCCAACGTCCTTGCGACTTCTAACTTAAATGCTATGAACTGAATAGCTAATGAACAAGTCTTAGAATTTTAAATACGAAATATATGATGAAGGAAATTATTTAAACTATTTGTCTCAGCAAAACTTATTTCACTTCACTTGAAAAGAACTCTACACTTGCAACAGTTCTTCTACTGTTCGTTTTGTACATTTGCAACAGTTCTTCTACTGTTCTTTTTGTATGACACAGACATAGACACTGATTAAAGTGGCATTATGTAGTAATTGTACCTCAGGGTTAGGATAAGCAGTTTTACCTTAAAATAACAGCTTAAAAAAAATTGGGGCGCTACAATACGGAGAATCGCCTCCATGCCATTGCCATACCAGGGTCCGTAGGCATATTACTGCGTTATGTAGGTTTGCCTGAAGCTGCCCGGTTTCTACTGTCTGCCGAACTAGTAAATAGATTAGATTAGATTAGATTAGATTCAACTTTATTGTCATTGTACAGAGTACAAGTACTGAGACAACGAAATGCAGTATAGCATCCAACCAGAAGTGCAAAATAGCAAAAAAAGTGCAGAGTATGTGCATATGTAAAGTGGAGTAAGTGAATAAATAAATATATATGTACAGTAAGAAATAGATATTTAATATGAACAGAATTGGGACTAGCAGCAGTTGAGGTAAGAAGTGTAGATATGATAAGTATATAAAAAGTGCAGGTGTAAGTATTAGTGGTAGTAATAAGTGAAATGAAATGAAGTGAATGAGGTAGTAGTAATACAATGTTTAAGAAGTATTGTATGGTGTAAGTACGATTAATACAGTTATTACAGTAATAAGTGGGATGTACAGTAGTAAAAAAGACATTCTGGTGCAAAAGTTCAGTGGCTGGAGGGGGGTGTTTGGCAGTCAAGCCAGGGTGGAGGGGGGAGTACAGTGCAAATGTGTGTGGCAGTCAAGCCAGGGGGAGGTACAGTCAGTAGCTTATTTGTCGTCTTGCTTTGTCTTGTGTTGCACTTGCTTGATGTTTGACTGTGTTAGGACAGTTGTTGACTAAGTTTGTCATAGTGTCAAAGTAAGCACATTTCAAGAGGTTTCGCTAGTTTTAGCCTCTAGCATCTCGTTAGCGATTAGCAATTCTTCCGTTATGCTGCTTTAATTTAACATACACCAAAAACACCAAATTTTCAAGGCAAAAAAAAAAAAAAGCTTTTGACGAGTCATTATCCAGAGAATAGATTTTCTTTATTGGCATTGATCACATGAAATTTTAAATGCATAAGCTCTCCAGGGTCACAAACCCTGTACAGAAATTCAATCAAGATTTATACACAAGTTATCAGAAAACACCAAGCACTGAAACCAATACCAGAAAAGATGGGATGGGATCCGACAGAGGTAAAAAGGGGTGGTTCCCTTTGGCTGTATTAATACAATATTTGACAGCGCTGACGGAAAGGACCAAAGGCAGTGATTTCCTCAAACAGCACAGTTGGCAGAGGTAAAAAGAAACGCATGAATCAAGGCAAGGCCCACGACAGCGATAGACTGACAAATAAAATGAAAAACAAAAAAAGGTATAAATCAACCCGTGATCACATCCAAGGGCATAAACAGCTGAACATCAATATGAGCCCTAACGCTCCGTCCTCATGTGCCGCACCCATCCTCCCTAAGGCACAGCTCCACCTGCTCTCCTGTACATGGCTGCCCCCTGGATTCCACCACCCTTCCATTTACAGAGACAAGATTGCCTGATAAAATCACCAACTAAATGTTATACACAGTCACTGACAAGCAGGATGGCTTTGGAAATATCCAGTACTGTGGTCATGTAGCGCAAGATAAGCAGGTTCATATCTAATGTACGATATTCGTTTCTCTCCCCAACAGATGTTCACTCTGTAGTTTCAGTACCGGAAAGCATGGCGTTGCTCTCGGCCTTTAGTATAAGGAGTTAGCCATATACAACCGGTTGTATTTTGCAGAGGGCAACAAACATCCACATGTCCTGATTCCTATGGAGCTGCCCCTTTTGTGTATTCATTCACATACCTCTCAAGATTACTCCTCCAGTGACTCATTTAGAAAAGAAAAAATTAACATGAATAACGAGGATAAGATGACTGACAGGGGAGGCCAGGCTCCACGTGTGACATCATAATGGCCTAACCGATCCGCTCACGACGCAGAGTGGCAGCCCCTCTCAACTCAACACAGTGTAAAAGACATTGCATTGACATTTTGGCACAAGCATTCGTTTTGTTTCAGTTTTTTTTTATCTCCAAAAAAAAGAAAAAAAAAAAAAGCGAATAAAAATAAATCATCTTATACCTCACAAATGTACTAAATATGTATTCATTAAAACCACTTTAATAAATCAATATTTAGTAAATAAATATTTTGCTGTTATGCTCTTGCCCTGCTTGAGGAAGCAAGTTGGGAGCTATCCGTTTGACTGAACAGTAAATGAACATCTATTGTTGAGATTATACATGTTTCACAATTATCCCAATATGCAACATTGTCTCTCGCTACTACAAAGCCAGGATTAAAGAACAGCACATGATAAAAACTGAAATGATTTCTTTTGAGAAAAAAAAAAAAAAAGGACACGGGGTCCTCTAAGCTCTGCTCTCATTTCTCATCCAAGCGATCCAGTTCATAGGTTGCAAAGGTCATAAGGACAGACTGTGAGGGTGAGGCTCAGTGACATATAACCCACGTGTGTGTGTGTGTGTGTGTATATATATATATATATGAGAGAAAGAGACCCGGTTGAGTGTCCTCTGGGTCTTCCCCATCTCTTAATGCAGGACCTCGCTCAGAGACCCCACCTTTTATTTGCATAGGCATAGTTTCCGAGTTCCAGTAGGGGTTTATGGTGTCCGAGTGACTTCTGCCTCGTCATCTGAGAGTATTTCTGTCACCGAATGGCAGCTGTGTGGTGTGGAGTGTCGAAGCAATTGGCAGCGAATCCAGAGACACAGTCGGTATGTATGAATCACAAACATTATTTTTTGTTACAGTGACTGAGTAATCTGGTCAGTGTGCACAAAAGAAAAAAAAGAAAAATGCACCGTCACCCTGAAGTTAATCTAATCTATTATTAAAATTATTATTCTTGACTCATTATGGAAACAAATAGACCAAAAACATTATTACAGTGGCTACTGTACATGTAAGACATTTCATACTTAACGCTGCCCAAAAAAAAAAAAAAAACGCTCTTCACTCTTGAGTTAAGACTTCTACACATGATTGGGCAACAATACAGTAGCTAAAATGAGAAGACCAAAAATAAAACCAAAGGAATATGGAAAAAAAAAAAAAAAAAAAAAAAAACATTGCTCCAGTATTGTGACCTGTTCCACAGGAGACTGACAGGGGAAAATGGGAAAAAAGATTTTACAGTGATGTCAAAACTGTCTCCGTAGCAACAGGCCTGTCACAGGACGTCATGGCTCTATTGGATTTGAAAGCCAACATCTGAGAGTTCCGCAGACCTCAAACAGACTGGTTCTCTGCTAAAGGAAATGAAATATGTGTGTATGTCGTATATAAATGTAACACAAAGAACAAGGTTTTAACAAAGTGAAACCAGCGCAAGGATAGAGAGAAGCAGAAAGAAGATGTAACCAAAAGGCTAAAGTTCAGGTCACATGTCATAGAGGCTTCCAGAGCCCCTGGAGTGAGGAAGAGGTGTTACCATGCAACGCTACACCTCTTAGCCACAATTCCACACCCCTAGAGTAGGACAGTTCCATTTAAGCAAGATCAAATTAAACTAGAAATAGAAAAAAAAAAAAAGTTCACATTAATGATTTCCTCATCTGCCAACTAAGGCGTGTGTGAAACCAACACATGGTCAGATACGGCATCTGGTTAAGCTGTATACTCCTCTCTTCACTGGGGCCAACACAAACACTAGGAGAGTGTACAACAGACTCGATGCCACATGCGCCTTCATAACAAGAGCAGTAGTCCCTGTGTGTGTGTGTGTATGTGTATGTGTATGTAGGTGTGTGTCTATATGTGTGCTACCCAAACATATCTAAAATCACACACAATACACTGTAGAAATGCTTTCTTTTAAAAATCGATAGGTCGCAATTAAATGCATCATAAAGTCTGTGTTGGCTAAGCTTCTTTTGCGTATGAAAAATTTCCATAGGAAAAGTGTAGAAAAATATGTGCCTGGTAAGTTGACCAAACCAAGCCGTAGAATGCACCTTACAGATATTTAAGAAAGGTGGAGAGGAGAAGTGTGTTTGAAAGCACACCACTGAAGGGAAGAAAAAAGGGATGGGTAGATAAACAGATCAAGAGTAGGAGAGAAAGAACGGGGGAGGGAGAAGAGATACATATCAAGGAGAAGAGACATTTCTTCTCTGAGTGAACTGTGCACGTGCCTTTGAAATGACGGCTCTGTGTGTGTGTGTGTGTGGCCTTGTAACATCAACTAATTCAGTGTGTGTGTGTGCGCGCATGTATGCAAATCTTCTTTTCACAAGTACAAAAATATATCTGGTTTGATTTGTCCAACACTGTTTGTCAGGGAGAGGGTTGGAATAGTCCACCTGAAGGCGTTACATTGAGTCATATAAATCAAGCATATGAAGCTCCAATCGTTCACCTGGAAATGTAGCTGGTGGTCTGTGAAATTCAATCTGGGACATGATTTAGTTTGAAGCATCTTCTAGCGTGTCAGCCATTTACACATCAATGGGTTTGTGGGCTGAGGCAGACAAGGCCATGACTAAAAATGACATTTAAAAAACACAATCTCTTTGGGCTCTCTGATATATTCACGCCTGTTTGAAAACTTTCTGCCGCTGCGGGCACTGTAACCTCATCACAAACATGCTTGCGCGCGCGCACGCACGCACACGTACACACACGCACACGCACGCACACAGACACACACACACCACTCACAAAAACAATAGCCACCCACCCCCACCCACCAACAAAAAAGCCTTTCTCCCACTCAACCTCACAATCACACACACACTCCTTCACACATCACACAAAGCGCACACACTCACACACACACACACACACATAGCCTGGTCTGCCGCCCTCTTAGCTAAAGAGCTTGATGAAGCAGCTCTGGCAGTAGGGCTTGTCGTTCTGCTCCTTGAAAGTGCCCTTGTTCAGCTGCTTGAGGCAGAAGGCGCAGACGAAGTGCTCGGGGTGGAACTTCTTGCCCATGGCGGTGATACAGCGGCCGGTGATGGGCTTCTGGCAGCCGGAGCAGAGCGAGCCGCGCCGCTCGTGGTAGTGGCCCTCGCAGTACGGCTGGCCCTCATGCTCGAAGAAGCTGCCATTAATGAAGGGCGTGAAGCACTCCTGTAATGAAACACACACAAGACAAAAGATTCCAGATTTGTTACTTGTAATGTTGAGAGAAACGCATATTCATGCACCTTCAAACAAAAGCTCACAATACCAAATGCATCGGCATCTGCAGATTTCTTTTTATTCGCAAAAGGAATGTGCCATTTCACACTCCCAACTAAAACTCAAATGCACACGCTCGTTTCTTACGTTCACCTTCACACAAACAAACTCACCCTGCAGACAAAGCACTCGGGGTGCCAGAGGCTGTTGAGAGCTGAGATGTAGTTCTCCAGGATGGCTCGGGCGCAGCCGCCACACTTGGGGGCGAACATGTCAAAGTAGTCTTTCCGACAGTACGCCTTCCCGTCCTTCTCATGGAAGCCTGCAGAGGGCGCCATACACACACACACACACAGAGAGAGAGAAGAGAGCCACAGATTTCAGTAACACGCCTCACACAACCCCCCCTTTGCGGAGACACTCCTCGCAGTCACTACACCCACTCTCTCTGCAGAGAACGGAGACACTGCTTGCATCCAGGCTCATAAATTGTAAATATTATGTATTATGTCTTTAAGGATGGTAAATAATGCTGGTATGATGTGTGTGGGAGAAGGTGCTGTAATTGTTGAGGACAAATCCAGAGAGAGAAGAAAAGGGGAAGTCTGCATATGTGTAAAAGGGAGAGGGGAAGACTTAACAGAAAAAAGGGGGAGGTGAAAAGAAAGGTAAGAGAGAGAGAAATAAGAGGAGGGGATG
>NC_045163.1:21578597-21591097 GCF_900700415.2 Clupea harengus | reverse complement strand
AAACCCCTCTTCCCCTGGATCGCTCACGATCACCTCATGGAAGCGACATCCCCATCCAACCATGTGATGAAGTCTGGGTGATAGAGCACCCCACAGGCTTGACCCCTCTAGGCCTGAGGCCTCTGGTTGGTTCAGATTTATGGGGGGGGGGGGGGGGGGGTCAGAGGGTGAGGAGACAGAGAGAAAGTAGAGAAGGAGAGATAAATAGAACGAGTGAGCAGGGGGAGGAAGACAGAAGTCTATGCCCTTCTCTTGAAGCCGGCAGTCTTTGGCGCCAACAGCCAGCATCATAAAGGGTGAGCTGTAGCTCCTCTGCCAGCTTAAGATAAGGTTCAGTCAGATCCTTCCGATAAAGCAGCAACACTAGCAGCTGATACCAGACATACCAACACAGTCACCAACCCTGAATCAATCTGCACCTGCTCTCAACCATAACAGGACAGAGACAAAGATAGACAATGACTTAACAGCAGAGGACAGAGGTGTGGGACGGACAAAGAGAGAGGATGGACAAAAAAAAGACCCAAACACAAAAAAGTATGAGACAGCACAATGGTCCATGCCTGGTTTATGGGCAGGAAGAGAGGGTCGTACTCAGTCTGGCAGCCCACCGTCACAAAGACCTTAGGAGGAGGGGGTGTGGGCTCACGTGGAGGGGGGGTGGGAACTTTGGGAGGGGGCGTTGGTTCCCTAGGTGGTGGGGTGGGGTCTTTGGGAGGGGGTGTCGGTTCCCTGGGTGGTGGGGTGGGAACTTTGGGAGGGGGCGTTGGTTCTCTGGGTGGAGGGGTGGGAACTTTGGGAGGGGGCGTCGGTTCCCTGGGTGGTGGGGTGGGAACTTTGGGAGGGAGCGTTGGTTCCCTGGGTGGAGGGGTGGGTTCCTTCGGTGGGGGTGTTGGTACTTTTGGCGGGGGCGTTGGTTCTCGAGGTGGAGGAGTAGGTTCCCTGGGTGGGGGAGTGGGCTCTTTAGGGGGCGCGGGAGGAGGTGGTGGGGGTGGAGGTGGAGTCTGTTTAACAGGCTTCGGGGGTTCCACTGGAGGGGGGCGAGGAGGGGGGAGGACCTTTCTCTGAGGGAGGGGGGATGCAGGGGGAATGATGATCTGCAGAAAAGAACGCAGAGGAATAAGGAGTAGAACAAATCAACAGGTTTGAGAGATAAAAGGCAGAAAGTAAGTAAGAGAAAAAACTCGACTCACTACAGTAAGTTACGGGCCATGAGTTCGATGGCCAGAAAGCCTAATAATGACAACTGCGGTCAACCTCATTTCAGACCAGTGGTGCTTTTGTATTCTTCCTGCACTGCTTGAATGAGAAAGGATATGCTTTTGAAACAAGCTAAGCATGACAAGCAACACAGGTCATCGCTTATAATTTGTCTACTAATTTGTCGATATATTTTTTCATGTGTCGCGAGTCACTTGCTGTTTGCCTTGTCTGTAGTGAAAATGCTTCCAGTGAAAGCAGTAGAAGACCTCTTCAAATAATGGTGATTGCTGCAAAACTTACTGCAGAGAAGGCTACACCCAATGTGGAAATGTTTGAGATGTTGGATTGGTTTAAAAAAAATTCCAACACATTTAGAAAAATTCCTTCAGTGTTGTTTCCTAATGAATCTAGCTCTGCAAGACTGAGATATGAAGCATGATTACTGTGTAAATAAACTGCAGGAAAATTCCAGTTTGTTTATACTGCAACACGACTAATCTAAAATGAGGCCGATTTTAATGGTAACAATCCTTTTACTGTTATTTCAAATATTTTTGACAATAATCCTCAGCTGCAGCTCATTCTGTAATACAGTGATCACTTGCTGCGAGCTGTGCTACCTTATCCACGGCCATGTTTCCCTGCTCACGCGAGCGCTGTGGATTTGACATGACAATCACTCCCTCAGTCATCCAATCATCAGGCTGCTTGCGGCGCCTCGGCTCAGGGCGTACGATCCCAAGCTTGCCCTGCAGTTCCTCGATGAGGCGGTCCTGGGAATTGCTCTTGTGGAAGATGGAGGGTCCCGTCTTACGCCGAATCAAACCCTCGCGGAACATGGGGTGCACGTTGGTGGTCTCCTTGGTGCGTCTGATCACGGACTTGAGCTGCAGGTTTGTTGTGATTTTCAGTGAGCAGTCGGATCACGAAGTAATTGGCTGCAATCCACTCCACCTCACTCAAAAAAGCCATCCAAGTTCATTTCTGGTACCGTCCAATGCCATGCCATTTTACTGCTATGCCAAAAATGCCCTCGATTTCTTGCCCAAGATGCCGTGCTATTCCAAAGTTCCGTGGGGCCACGACTCTGGAGCCCCACACAAACGTAGGCATGGAAACTCACAGGTGCTCACAAACACAGCAGCCAGACTCATTCCAAAAAAAAACGTGAAACTGAAATCATTCAAATTTGACCTCACCCACTCCAAACCATTTATTTGTGCACGCTACTAAGGCTCAGTGGACAGTCAAGCTTTGTTTTACTGTTGACATGCATTGAACACACCTAGCATCCTCCAAATACAGCACAATTCAGGACATGCAAGGCGAGGAGCCAGCTGTGGATAGTCCGATTCAGATAGACGTGTGTCACCTGAAGGTTTCATTTATGCTTCATTTGCTTGAGGGCAAACTTTTGCAAACATCCCACAGGTTATAAAATGATGGCATGCAGAATATTTAGAACCTAAGGGCCTCTGCAAACCCCTACAAGCCCAGCCTTGACTTGACAGCTATGTCACAGGAGCAAGCAGAGGCATGCACCTCCACTGAGCCGAGCACACACCTTTCAACTCCAAAGCCATGGCTCCGAGCAACTTTGAGATAATAACACAGATAAGGTCCCCACAGCACACAGTCACACTCCCATGCACCAGATTGGATGTGCAGCAATCTTTCCCAAGACGCATATGCTGTAAATTCGGAGAATTTAAGAACAGTAGTACCGCTCTTCTGGTTTAAAACAAAACAGAGCCAATCATGAAATATAACTTTGCTTTTGAGAGCTGGATGAACTTAAGATGGGTCAATGGGTCTAAGTAAAAGGCGTTTGTGCCATTTAAACAAGTGTTAATTAACTTCTCTGCATGAGTGCTATGTGTCGCTGTGGCATATTTAACCTATTAGTGTGCAACACCATCTGAGCTGGAGAAAGCATGGAGGCAGATTGAGGGTATCACAGCAGGGCTTTGGCCTGACTGGTGAACTAATATAAGAGGGGATTTAAACAGCATATGGTGCTCTGCAGGCCAGCCTGTTCTGATGCCAAATTATTTTGGAAGAGCAGGGGCAGATGGCACGGTCTGTGTCAGGAAAGCCTCGTACTTGACCAGACGTAGAAAGACGCTCCACGGCTGACGGCTGAGAGAGCGGAAGGTCCATAGTTACATCCGGAGTTCCAGCGCCAGAACTTGGGGTCGATTCATCCATCCAGCTTCCCTCAGTGGCAGGGGTTACGCTTCCTTCTCTAGACATACTATGTCCACCTTCAAACCACCTTCTATAGTCCTCCACGGTGCCTAATGGCCTATCGTCAACCTGTTGTGGACTTATTGATCCCTCTTTCGGTTCGCGAGTCACCGGTTTCATTGGCCAGGTTCTCTCAGGCTGTGCCAGACTGGATGCCAATAGTTGGTCTAGAGCTTCCTCCAGTAAGGGTTCTGAACCGGGTAGAGTTAAGCCCAGCTCTTCAGAGGTACCCCCAAGTTGGACTCTCTTTTTCGGCAAGGGTGGAGAGAGACTCTTGGCTCCTATAATAGGGCTGGACCATTTGAGGGTATTGACTGGAGAACTGGGGAATTTAGCAACCTGAACAGGACTTGAGCTCTTGGGAATGGCACCTGGACTGGAGCTCTTAGCAGCAGAATAGGGGGTAGGGCTCTTTGCAAGCGAAGGTGGAGTGGGGCTCTTTGCTACCAGAACAGGGCTTGGAACAGGACTTTGCGAAACAGGGCTTGAGCTCTTAGTAATGGACACTGGACTTGGTGTCTTGGGGGCAAATATAGGACTAGAGGTCTTGGGGACTGTAACTGGACTAGACGTTGTAGGAATAGTAAGTGGACTAGCCGTTTTAGGAACTGTAATTGCACTAAATGTTTTCGGGATAGCAAGTGGACTAGCAGTCCTAGGAACTGTAACTGGACTATACGTCCTCCGGATAGCCAGTGGACTAGATGTCTTAGGTACTGTAACTGGACTAGACGTTGTAGGAATAGTAAGTGGACTAGCAGTCCTAGGAACTGTAATTGGACTATACGTCCTCCGGATAGCAAGTGGACTAGATGTCTTAGGTACTGTAATTGGACTAGATGTCCTGGATACTGTAACTGGACTAGAGGTTTTTGTCACCACAACTGGACTAAATGTCTTAGGGATCACAAGTGGACCAGGGCTTTTTGTGGCAATGGAGTCCAGTGGACTGGGGGTCTTGGTAGCAGTAGTGGCCAGGGGCAGCTCAGATGATAGCCCTGCAGTGCTGGTCAAAACCACTAGGGACTCAGTCTGGGTGCTGAACATGGAGAGGGAATCAGAGTCAGAGTCCCCGTCCAGTGTAGTGAGCAGTGTGCGGGACTGGGTAAACTGGACAGACTGAGAGGAGGCCTTGGTTGACCCTGGGGCCAAACTACTCCCAGGAATGGCCTCCTCATCAATGTGAAGCTCCAGGGATTCCACAGGTGTGGAGGGAGGGGATGGTTCAAGAGAGGGGTGGTAAGGCAGGGAGAGACCCAGGTCAACAGAGGTATCAGGAGAAGGCGGGTTTGCAGGGGGATCAAGGGTTGGAGGGGATAAAGGTTCCAGATTCACAGACCAGAGAGAACCAGACTGGAGCAGACAGAGGACAACAGAAGGGAAGAGAGAACGGGTGGAAAAGATTAGAGGGGTTAGAGCTGGCGAGAAATAGGAAAGATGGGTTAACAAAAGAAAAACAATGTAGAAATCAAGAAGGGAAAAAATGAAACTGCTCAGCAATATGAACAAAATTGTAAAGAGTAGAGTGTATAGGTGGGAATGTGTAAGACAGAAGGGTATGGTGGGTTCAAATGCACAAATCCATTTTGTTAGAACGTCACGTCCAAAACATCTCAGGCTTCCTGAAACACTGCACTACACACACTTATCTGTTTCAATCTGTTAATGTACCAACATACTCCGCATTCTGACTCAAAATAGCATTTTAGTGGATGTGGAGAGTAAGCCGGCCTTTCCTCTGGTGATGATCATCACTACATTCAGACTGTAAATCACAAATGTGCTCAAACAAAAAGGGCCATTACCCCCTAGGTCCGAGACATTAAGACATCTGTGATCTGAGCAACAGACCCCCCGGGGTGATGAGGCTGTTTCTGGATCACTGAGCATCAACCAGCGGGAAATCAATATCAGCCATGAAGGGAGGGTTGGGGGTGGGGGTGGGGGGCAGGGTAGAACATGAGCTACAAACTTTTCCAAGCCTCCACTCCCCCGCCAAAACCAAAAACAACCTGATACTCGTAGTGTAGGGTCTGACCAACGGTTGAACCCACACCTGCACCCCCTGTAACAGCAGCCCAAGGGGCAGGGCCATACATCAAAGCAGGTTTAAAATGGTACACTGACCTCACAGACACAGGCATGCTCAGGGAGTCTGAGAACCGATCATTTGTCAAGAATAGTCATTCTCTGATGCAACTCAACTCAAACCATACTATTCAACAGGTCATCTGGCTTGTGACCCGGTTACTGACCTACTGATCTTAGTAATTCAGGCACTGTATGGCAATACATTACAGGATGTGACTATTTCTACACAAGAACTCAAGACAGTTTAATGTCCCTTCTGTCAACGTTGATCCTCCAAAACAACTATCAATCTTTCTTTCACTCTCTGTAATCATGCATTCATCTCCCTCTCTGTTGGACCATCACTCTCTGACTTACATTGCTTTGGACTTTGAAGTCGGAGAGAGAGGCCATGAGCTCATCAAGCTCTCGTGTGGCTGAGGAGGCGGAGATTCGGGCCTGCTGCTGGGAGGGCGTTTCCTCCAGGTCATCACTCAAATCTGCTGTGGCCACGGTAGGGGCGGGGCTGAAAAGGGAAGCGTAAATAAACATAAACCTCAGGCAAGCGGGTAAACAAAAACAGGAAACTGGTGAGTCATCACATCTTTAAGGAAAACATACATGTCTTAAAACAGAAATACATCTACAGAGAAGACCATTAGAGAAAATCTGCACAGAACTTCTACAGGTTATGATGCATAATTAAAATGTAGGATTTTTCTGCTACCTAATTGATGTACACCCTCAAACAGTATCTCTGAGGGCAGACTTTCATACAAAGGAAATTAAATGACTATGTGTGGGGTGGGAGCATGTGTAGGACTATGGGTCCTAAGTCATGTGGTACATGATTCTGTGTGGTAGAAAAAGGAAGGCCCACATTATGGGATGTAGTACAGTACAGTACAGTACAGTAGCACATCTATGTCTTACGCTGGGGTTGGCACTGAGCTCTCCAGCTGGTCCAGTAGGCTCTCCACACTGGGCCGCACGTCCTCGATGCCCCGGCCTGCAGCACTGCGTTTGGGCTTCTCCAGGGTGGGAGGGGGGGCTTTGCCTGGGGGGCTGATGCCATTCTGAGTGGTGCTGCTAGATGGGAGGGCTGGGGGCGCTTCTTCTGGGAGGAACGGAGGGTGGTGAAATGTAAGACTCAGTTTTGCACAGCAGAGCTTTGATTTATGAAGTGACTTAAAGGGATATTCTGGGTTTCTAAATCCTAATCTGTCTCAGTTTACAGCATACAGCTGACTTAGTATTTAGGAAGAGAAATGTAGCTACAAAAACTCTGATAGTGGAAGCTGGTCTGGAATACAGTATCATTCTTCTTAGTTAATAACCTCTTTTCAAATTCACTATATTTTTTAACTCAACAGTCATATGTTAAATGCAATTCATCACTTCCATACAATTTGTTTAAAAATTCCACCAAACACATTACACTGCCATAAATTTGGTAACAATTTCATTACCAGTATAATTCAACCTATTCTGCAAATCCCTCCAAGCCAAAACAACCCCATCCTACCCCAACCCCTGCTGTGCCCAGGCAGGCTTACCCTCGACCTGGAAGGAGGGCGTGCTGTGCTGCACAGCGTTGAGCTCCAGGAGCAGCCGGTCAAGTTCCGACAGGTTACTACCCAGAGACGAGCTCATGCCTGCAGCTGCAGAGTCAGTAGTCTTCTGCTTGTTGGGGAAACTAGAGGGAAAAGACAAGAGAAGGCAAAAAGACGTGATATTATTTATTTATATAACGTTATATTATTTACATACAGCATAAGGGACTGAAAGACAAGAAAAGAAAGAGCATTGAGTGTTTTACTCTAAAAGTCCTGTAGGCTCCTACGAGAGCCTCTCAGCGTTGATACTGTAAGAGCGTACCTGTAGACGTGGTCCTCCTCGCCGTGAGACAGAGGGGGGCTGCTGCCGTCTATGGACCAGTCGCTTTTCTGGGCCGACCCAAAGGACTGATTGAACAAAATACCACACAGACACAACACTGGTCAGGCTAATCAATGCCCACACGGACATGGAACTCGATACAGCTCTGAGGTCACCTGTGTGAATACTGATTCCTGAAACGCACTGTATATGTCATAACTGTACATCTATCCATGTTTTCCATATGCAAAGCGTGATGTGTATAATGTGTACACATTTGGAAAACACATGTTTATGAACAAGTGTGCAGAATTCCCTAAAACAGATTCCGAGGTAAATGCCAAAATAAGTTTTCCATGTTTGTGTACGTGTACACATGTTAAGCGATGTGGATGGGATGGGATGGGCATTTCTCCAAGTGTGTGTACTTTGTTGTGTTTGTTATTAAACTCACCTGTGTGGAGGAGCGGTGGGAGTCAGGGGGGTCTAGCACCGCGCCGTTGAGCGCCTCGGCGGAGGGATGCGGAGGCACCGGAGGTGTGGGCGAGACCTCGGAGTAGGCGTTTCCTCCCGTGGGGAAGGAGTAGGGCGTCTCGTCGGGCAGGAACACTGGCCGCTTTGAAATGTGGGAGGTGGTGGACTCGAGGTCCGCCAACAGAGCGTCTATGAACGGCAAAGGAGAAAGAGAGACACATCAAAACCAGAACCGTAGGCAAAGACAGATACGCAAATGCACAGTCAAATCTTCATTAGATCACAATACACACACAAAACAAACACATACACAAAAACACACTCGTAAAAAGTCAACTTCAGTTAACCTGCGAGCTTCCACCGTCAGCCCTCAAACGCTGACAGGAGAGGCTAGACTTTGTACTCCTCACAAGCACACACACACACACACACACACTCAGTGCAAATCAGGCAAAAGGTCTGACAGCAGTAGAAACACTGAGAAGGACCGCTTGTTTTTCTGAACATCCAAGTCCCATTTGGGCTCTCCTTATGGCCTTATGATTTTGCCTGTATATCAATCTGAATATGGCTAACTCTCTGTGCAATGACGAGACACTAACTCGAGGCATGACAGGAGTGTGAGTCATGAGTGGGTGGTGAAACATGAAAACCTCCCAGAAGCCACTGGGGCCTGAGTTCATCTCCATCTGTGGGGTGAGGTGGTTGTAGAGGAGGCGATCATCTCATGCCTGAGGAAGTGGCTCTAAAGTACACAGACACGTGCATGTGCATGTACACACTCACAGCTCCCTCTTAAGCAGGTGCTGACAGAAGCCAGACTTGTACACAACTGTCAAGCACTAACACACACACACACACACACACACACACACACCAATGTGTATTCAATTTCCACTGTTTGTCACATAGCAGAGTGAACTCAGCACAGTGACTTCAAAAGAGTTAACTTTTTAGCAGTGACTCCAATAGAGTCTAAACGATCCAAAACACGTCATCACCGCACCTTTTATTTACTTGGCTGTAAGCGCAACAGGTGGGTGTGCAAGTAAGTGTGTGTGTGTGTGTGTGTTTATGAGTCACTCAGTGTTTCCCAATCCACATTTTCCTTTGCCTAAGGCTATGCGCGTTGCAAAAACACACAGCATTTCAACGAACTAGTACGGCAGCAAAGAAACCTTACGGAAAAGTTTCCATTCTTCATGTTCCAGTCAAATGTCTGAATAATTTAAAACCGTTTCTGTGTCTCCACTCGATGCGGTAGCAGATCGATCTTTACGACTACCAAGCGTTCAGGAATAGGCATCAGTAAGATCTGCCACTCTGCAACACCATAAAGACGTCATATACAGGCCTAGCCCCCTCAAGCAAAGCACAAATTGCAGTTAACACACACTACTGATCTATGAAACGCTCACTCCCAGCCTTTCGCAATAGATCATCCTGATCAGGAACCATTCATTAGAATTGATAGGTGGGGACAGGAGAGACAAGCACAGGGGGAGAAAAATGATCACAACCTTCCAGTTCTCATAAACACACTGCAGTAGTCCGGTTTGACGCATTACAGTACCCAGTCACGTATGAGAAGACAGTTCAGAAACACTGGACAGACCAATATAGCACAAACAACACTTACCAGGGCTCAGAAGCAACAGGTAGAAAAATAACAAAACGGTAGATCTCTCCACACTAATGCACTCACCCTTGCTATGAAGAGGAAGCAAGAAGATTGAGAAGGTAAGAGAGAAGGCAAGAGAGAGAGAGGGGGGGAGGAAGCCCAGCTCAGACTGGCAGACGGGCACCTCCACTCTAAGCTGCTCCTATCACCCCGTGGTAAGCAGAGCCGGTGCAGAAGACGGGGGGGTTGGGGGTTGTTTTTGAGCAGGGGGTAAGTTTACGCCCCACACTAAAGCCCTGTCTGGTCCCCTAGCTGAGTGGTCTAAAGATGGCAGCAGGTTAAGGGGGTGGGGACAGGGGGGGAGATAGATAGTCAGAGAGAGAGAGAGAGAGAGAGAGAGAGAGAGAGAGAGAGAGAGAGAGAGAGAGAGAGACACGAGAGACAGAGAGAGAAAAATGGAGGAAGACCGTTAGAGATTGTGTGATAGTAGGTATCTGAGAGTACTTACGTTGGGCGTGTGCACTGAAAAGCCTCCAAATCCAAATAAAGTGTGTGAGTGAGAGGGTAGCCAAGGAGAAACCGAAAGGTTGTGAAAGAAGCCGGAGGTGGAGAGAGACAAGAAAGAAAAAAAAACACACACACACACACACTCAGCCCTTATCACAGGACCGTGCCCACTAAGGGTGTGGCAGAGCTCAGAAACTCTGCAAGCCTATTAACTCAACCCTGATCTTGCTCATTAAACTTCTCTGTCTGATCCTTACACTCTTCCATTCAATCAATCTCTCCATCCTTATACTCCTCCTCTAGCTGAGTTCTATATCCTTACATCTGACAGACAACCGCACTGTCATATATCCGATCAGTTATCTTCTTCCACTTTATTTCTCTGTCCTTGCACTCCTTCATATGATCTCTCAGCCCAATCCATCCATCCATCCATCCTTACTCTCCTATATCTTGTTTTGCCCTAAGCTCTTAAATCTGTGGTGTCCTTTTTTTAACTTTACGTCACTTTTTTTCCCACCTAACCCTTGCTCTTCATCATGATGTTATCTTGATATTTCTCTGATCCACTATTTGATCGGTTTGATCTGCTTGGGTTAGTTGCCCTCAGGCTCTCCACCCAGTGCTACTCTGTGGTCGTTCGTACGAGTGGACAGGCCGAGAGAGGGAGAGCCCTACCTCCTGTTGGCACGGAGATGTCTTGAGTGTCCGTTGCTGGCACAGGTCCTTCTGGGACGCCCGGTTCTGGCGTTGCTGGCCTTTCCAAGACTGATTCTGGCACAGAATTGCTCTCTGATACTGAAGAGGATCCCACTGGATCCAAATCCACCTCTGGGTCTGAAACTGGCACTGATTCTCCAGCCCGTTGGCTCAGATTTGGTTTTGAAAGTCTGATTGAAGCTTCCTCCGGTTCCACTTCATAGATGGTCTCCCTTTTGGACTCAAGCGATACCTCGTTCTCCACACATTCCACCTCATACACCGTCTCTTGCTCCGGTTCCCTGTACTGGTCAAGGTCTGGGGCGGATGCCTGTTCGAGAACGGCATCCAGCATGTTCATTCCCTCCAGGACCGACTCGGTCATGGACATCCTCTCCCTGCTGGGGTCTGGTTTTGGTGTTCCACGAGCGTCAGAATCTGACGGAATCTCCTCTTCCATCGTGTCTCGAAAAAGTTCCAGAAATTCGTTACAGTGAAGAGACAGCCGCTAGCGCTCCGTTCAGCTGGAGGGTCAGACTCGCACTGGGAAGCACCGTGAAGTAGTGGGACTGTGCTGCCGGAGCAGAGGAAAAAGGGGGTCCTTCCCATTCCGGAGCGGAGCGACTCAAACATTCCAGAGGGCTTGATTATGTATACAGCCTCGGTGTTTGTTCTGCAGCCGGCCCAGATAACGGTGTTCCCCTGGGGGATACGCTAACCCTGGCGTCCAGAGGAAACACTCGGTCCTCATGCCATTGCTGTAGCATTCTCTCTTTGGCCAGAAGAAGGGAGGGTGGGAAGGGGGGGGGGGGGGATGTGGACACAGGCTGCGAGCCATAAAGCAAAGCCAGAAAAGGGCCATATATGAGCATGACAGACACGTCGCCATGGCAATTTGGGAGACTGGGACTCCTGATCGATGAGGAAACGCTACGATTCAGGAAACGTTCCTAATTTACTTCAGACGAAAATAGAAATCCTTGAGATTTTATGTTTTGGTGTAGTCAAAACAGAATGGGGCTGCATTCGTGCAGGAGGGCAGCCAGATCGCAGCCCTGGCGCTCATTCTCCTGACAGGACGCAAGGTAAATTCAGAGGATGGTGTGTTACCATGTTTGGAAGTGGATGACGTGCCGATGTCATGATTCACTAAAGCATAAGTGACAAGTTGAGACATGGCAAGGGGGGGACAACGGCGGTCGCTGCGCTCGAGGCTTGGCAGCAGCTTCTTTTGCGTTTTTAATGAGTGTGCTCAGAGAGGCTCTGTGAACAGTCACACTGTGTGACGCAGGTTTAAAATGCTGAGGTTGGCTTGTGGGAACGGTCCTCACGGCTTTTGGAAGGGCACACCTGGAACATTTGGATCGAGCGAAACTCTCTCAAGCTTGGGCACAGAGCGCGGTGCATGCACAGAGCCAGTGAGCGACCTGTAATGAACCAACATTAGGGAGTCTGACATATTCGGTCAGATCACCGCTCAATCCTGCTCGGAGGGACCCACAGCACCGCACGAACCAGACCCCCTCTGCCATCTGTTCTTCTGAACGAGCGTGATTCACCTTGGCACACCTGACACGACTTCAATCTGTTCGCTTAGTGCAAGGGGACCTCTTTAAGGTGCATTGTGTCTCAATTGGCATTATGATGGGCTAACTTTGTCATGGCAAGAGCCTGAGGCCGGTGAGTGCCCCATTCTGACATGTGGCCGAGGTTTAAGCTCTTAAAAACATTATGCTTTGTCACAAGTCTGTACAACACACCTGCATGCACTGCTGTCAGGTATTTGGCCCAATTGCCTGTG
>NC_045163.1:21571097-21573597 GCF_900700415.2 Clupea harengus | reverse complement strand
TCCGGCATCCTTCAACACAAGCAGACCGTGTGTGTTTTCTTTGAATGGGAAGAGATCAGCATTGGCCCCCGACAACGCTCCAGGTGAAGTCTCCGCACTCCCTCACAGGAGGGCAGATCCACCCCAGACACCACTGTTGAGCTGTCTGCTCTGATCAGAACATGATGGCCCCTCAGAGCCGGGAGAAAATGCATAAGAGCCAAGCGAACGGTCTCTAGATGGCTCTAGATAGTTTATATGGCCCCTGCTCCCACATAGGGACCACCCCCTCACAGTCATGTCCTTGCTTACTGCCTCTGAGGGAAGCATCTGTCGTCAATGGACTACCTCAGGAAGCAATTTCACTCACAAACCACAAGGTTTATATACTTAGATTTATCTAATGCTGACGCCGTAAGTGTTTAACATCATAGTCAAAACAAGGTTCTCAGGGTCGAGAAAACAATAAGTGGCGCCAGTTAATCAAAGTTACACAAATACACAGGAACACAGAAAAGCCATGTTCCTGATTACGTACATGATTCATATAAGGTAATTAATAATACAAGGCACTTGATTATTATATTCTTAAGTCATTAACAGTGTTAATGAAACAGTGAAATTATCTCCATCAGTCAACACTTTGCAAAATACAATTCTGCCTATGGATGCTCCAAACAACTCTCAAAAACAGCGCAGAAAATCAACGGTCCAATAGAGTATGTTGTAAAACAACTCCTGTTTGAAACAGTTTAACTGCTATGAGAGAATATGCTAACTTGTAACACTTAAAAACTAGCTAGCAAGCTAAACAGGCGGTGCAAGGTCAAGGTGAAGATAGCTTGAACTGAGGAGGAGACGGTGATGACCTGGCTTATGTAGGCAGGCGTGGTCTCCCTACGTCACCACACATCATCTGCCGTGAATGGAGGCGTCGTCGGGCAGACACACGGGGACGTGATATCCCATAATATCTGTGTTGTACTGAGTGAATCGACTGAAAGGGAACCACAATCCCCACAAACCCTTATCAGTTACTGGTAGCTCCGGCTTTACCACCCCTCACATGCTGACAACACTCAGAATGCGACAGGCCTTATGAATATAACATGAGCTGACAAGTATACACACACACATATACACAATTCTGCGGTTTTAGGACAAAGGGTACAAAACATTCACACAGACCATTCACCACACTGCTCTTTTGGGACTGTGTGTGTGTGTGTGTACGTACGTTCATACACACACACACACACACACACACACACACACACACACACACACACACACACACACACACACACACACACACACACACACACACACACGCGGCCTAGAGCGAAGAAAGCAGCAGCAGGAGGCTGTAGCCTGATGGTGTCCAGTCTGCCTCGGCGACTCCAGCTGCTCCAATTACAACACTCACAGGTGCCAGCTGCACACACACACCATCCATCAAGCAGGAAATGTCAACAATTACATAAACGTGCACATACTAGAGCTGGTACACGTACACACACACACACACAAACATACATACATACATACACAGAAACTGGGGATGGTATCTACTGTGACCCAGTTTCACTGACACACACACACACACACACACCAGAGATGTGGATGGGCCAGGGGGTTAGCTTGGGAAATAAAGGAGTTCTATAAATAGAACAGTGACCAGAGTGAGTGAGTGAGTGTGTGTGTGTGTGTGTGTGTGTGTGTGTGGCGCCCCCAGAGAACGACCACTTCAGATGGAGGCAACACACAACCGACTCACCAGGCAGGCATTATTGACAACATCAGGAATTCACCTGTGGGGTATTCACAAACCTGTCAACGTCATGAGCCATGAAACCTACAGCTTCATTCGCCTTTCAAAACAAAGCCATAGGGCTCTTCTTTAAGGAGGTTTACCACTCACTCCGTGTAAACTTAACTGGGTCTTTCACTAAACCACGTACTTAGAATAACCCCCCCACCCCCCCGGTGATTTTTTGGTTTTGCTTTTAATTGTTAAAACTGATGAACATCTGAGAAGGCTAAACATTTGAATCAATCTCAATGCTCAACATCTGATCTGAGGTCAGGTTCTTGACCAGTCAATCCAGCCAACATGTGACCTACTGGTAGATTCCATCTGGTCTCATTATGCAGGCATCACTACACACCAATGACACACACACACACACACACACACACACACACACACACACAACTAATCACTGTGAACATCACATGCAGAGACCGAGATCATTCCCTGCAGCCTGTGCCTTTGTGAATGTAGGTTGTGCAGTTTTTTTATTCTTTTTTCCCCTTCAGATTGTTCAGAAAATCAAATGCTACACTTCAATAGTGTGCATACCATCAAAGAAGATTAGAGCTATACTAGGCTATATAATTAATTTGCTGCAGATCCATCTATGAGTGTGCGTGGGTGTGTGTGTGTGTGCCTGTAGCAGATGCGTGAGTGAGGTAGTGACTTCGAGATAGCAAGAGATAGAGAGACGGAGAGAGAGATTGT
>NC_045163.1:21538597-21563597 GCF_900700415.2 Clupea harengus | reverse complement strand
GACAGAACAGGAGAGCAAGGGGGAAGGGTGAGAATCAGGCAGAGGGGCGTACAAAAGTGATGATGTGAAGGAGGTTCCTCATCTGAAGTAAAACCACACAACTCTTTGCTCGAACTTCGTAGAGCAAACTAATCACAGAAGTTTGTAGAGCCGCTGTAGGAGTCTCTAACATCCCTGTAACTAACGTCTAAATGTGTGTCATGAGAAGTCTCTCCAACACCACTGTAACTAACGTCTAAATGTGTGTCATGAGAAGTCTCTCCAACACCACTGTGACTAATGTAGGTGTGATGAAGAGGAAGAAGTAGAGGGCTTTGCGCGTTTCCTATAGCGAGTATTCATAGGCCAGAGATGCGGTGAGTAAAGCTCATATGGGGAAATGTCTGTTCCATTCTGTTCCCTCCCTTCCTCTCTTTTACACACACACACACACACACACACAAACACACACACACACACACACCGCAAGTGCTCAAGCATTAAGCCACAGATAAACACAGTCACAGTCATAGCCATATGCAAACACACACATATTTATGCACGGATGTACAAACAGTCAGTCATAAACAAACAGCAAATATCATATATTCACATAGAAAATATACAGACATAACAGAAAAAAACACACACATACACACACAATAAGCCTGATAGAATACTCTCACAGATGCGTGCGTGTGCGCGCACACACACACACACACACACACACACACACACACACACACACAGAGGAGATGCTGTTGGGATGGTCGAAAATGACATCCCCCCACCTCAGGCTGGCTTAACCATTACCCATAACTCAGGCCTGACAGGGAGTGTCAAAGCAACACACACACACACACACACAGACAACAGAAACTTTCCCCTATTTCAAATTCACTGCTATGCATTATTGTCCATTGGTGCATGCACGAATATGAGCGTGCAAGCACACACACACACACTCACTTCACCAGAAATAACTTCACTGTCTCCCTGACAGGAGTGGACAACAAATTCTCTCTTTAATGATTCCTTTAACACACATTGACAGACAGGCACGCATTCACATGCATACACACACACACACACACACACACACACACACACACACACACACACACACACACTTCACCAGTTTTCTCACATCTCTTACAGCATACCCAGATAAAGGCTGATGTAAGGGTTGTCATTTAAGACACTCTTCACCAGTTTTGCTGGGCTCAGCACCACCGCGCTCAAACTAAGCTGGATTTCAGTCCCTTATACAGAGCTACTTTTAACACAGCCCTGGAGCCCTTCCATGAAGATATGACACATGCACGCACACACACACACACACACACACACACACACACACACACACACACACACACACACACACACACACACACACACACACACACACACACACACACACACACACACACACACACACACACACACACACACACTTCTCCTTAATCAGCTTCTGCTTTCTTCTCTTTCTCTCCCTTACACACATTTATAACTTTGCTGCAGTTGCCCCTCCATACTTTTTTCTCTCCCTCACACACAAGCCATCCTGACGGCTGGTCCAGTTGCTCCTAACAGACCCTTGAGATGAGCTTCACATAGCACTAATGAGCTCTCAATCTCCAACACTCTCTCTCTCTCTCTCTCTCTGGCTAAGCCACACATATATTTATCCTCTTATTCAGTCCTACCAATATTTTCAGCTCTGCCGCGCACAACCGCGCGCACACACAATAACAAGCATACTTTAGGTCACACACATACTGGCAAAACACATTCACTCACAGCCTAGTAATGCTGCATGATTAATCTACTCACAATTGCAATTGCGCTGTCAGCCTGTGTTATATAAGCGCAGA
The DNA here is from genome assembly GCF_900700415.2 of Clupea harengus. NCBI lineage: Eukaryota > Metazoa > Chordata > Actinopteri > Clupeiformes > Clupeidae > Clupea > Clupea harengus. Next base: position 21,561,744 of record NC_045163.1, on the reverse strand, counting down.
AGGCTGCTATTTAATTCAATCAAGAGGGAAGCAGTGTACGATCACATGACTATTTGCTGTGCAGACCTTAGGGCTGTCCTACGGAGGGAGTTTAACCTCCTCCGATTTAATTTGGGATTATCAATGGAAAGTCAGGCTTGACCATCTCTGATCGCCAAAATTGGTGTTAAACAGTGCCTCCTCAACAGGGATTATGATGCTGGTTAGTGGAGTCTGTGACCTGCCAAATGTGTGATAACAATTAAGCATTGTTAATTAATTTTGGCCTACATATGGACTACAGTTCGGAAATTGACCTGTTACTCACTGTTATTGACGTCATGTATGAATAGAATGCTATTTTGTTCAGTGTTGTATTGTTTTGTGCTGAGTTGTGTTGTATATTTTGTGTAAGTACAATGAGAGCCACTTAACCCGGAGTCAAATTCCTTGTTTGTGCAAACTTGGCCAATAAACGTGATTCTGATTCTGGTTCTGATAACTTAATTATAACAATCATTTTAGCTGCAACCCTAATTGAACTCACACCTGCAACAAATCAGGATTTAATAGAATATTTTCACATCAGTCGGCAGGCTATGCATTAATAGGTCTCATTACTGCTGAGTGCAGATGAGGTGTGTTGCCCACACTTATAATGGCCTATTCATGTTTTCACAGCAAACAGGACAAAAGGGCTTCTTGTGAAAAAGTAGGAGGTGGCCCTCCAGTTGTCACAGGCAAAGGAGTTATCCATTGCAAACAACACAGGAAGGCAAGCAGACTCAGGATACCATTTGTTTATAACATCGCAATTGCAATATTGTCCACAAATCACAAAATGACTTTTCCACCAAACTGCCTAGCAGACACCCACATTTTGGTCGGGAGAGGTTTTTGCTGACCGAATATCTTCTGCTCCTAGATCCAGCCTCCCACTGGGGCTGGGGCTGGGGCTCACACACACACACACAGACACACACAGACACACACACACACACACACACACACACACACACACACACACACACACACACACACACACACACACACACACACACACACACACACACACACACACACACACACACACACACACACACACACACACACACACACACACACAGCTTCAAGCCTTCTTCCTCGCTCCACATCCTGCCGTCAGACACAGCTTTGGGATAGTCCACATTCATCGCTCCAAATCTTTTGCTCTCTTTCTCTTTCTCTCAGTGATTTAGTCAAATAGACATTCAACACACACAGACACTTACTTTCTAAGGCTTTACCAGAAGTAGACTATTTCACATTCATGTCTTGTTGGTGCTTGTCCAAGTACAGGAAGCTTGACGCTAGTTAGAGAAGCCACACATGCACCCACACCCACACACACAAAAATAAGGCGTGAAATCAACCACTGAAACCCTAGTCCACCCATGTCCCAGTCCATAACAACCTCAAGCTAACTACAGCCTTTGTTTTTATTTAGGCCTATTTGTATTTGTTCATTCAAAGCGCACATAAATCCTGTCTAGAAATACCTTTGCCAGAGTCCCTCACCTGCAAACCTGTTTACCCATGCAACACCTGCATACTCATCAACCCCTTTCACACAGACACACAGACAGACGAACACACACACACACACACACACACACACACACACACACACACAACACCCTCCTCCTGTCTGTCTGTCTGTCTGTTCATTAACCGACTCACTCAAGGGCTACAGACATTTGTATCCAGTATGTCCCTTTCATCCACTGGTTCATTCAAATGGAACTTAACAAGTAACATATGGAGAGTTCCCTACAGAAACAGTGTCAGCCAACATCAGCGTTTCCATGTGGTTACATCATCAGACAGACTGATGTTCGTGAGCTGACTGGAGATCGTCACCTCTCTGGAGCTGCAACACTCCAGGAGGGAAGTGGGACAAGACCCCATGCACACAGCCAATCACATGAGGGAAGGGTGGGGTGTGCAGCCAATCACTGGGGACCAGGTCCAGTTACTTACCCAAATAATAGAGACCAAGCAATGCGTAGGTGCAAGGGTCCAATCGGCTGGCTTAGCCAATCAATGAACTGCAAATGTCAACTTCCTGAAGTTGATTGGAAACATACTTTCCATAGGTTTCAGTGGAACTTTTACTGCAGTAGTTAGAAGGTTCCACACGGACTGGCCTCTGAGTGTTAGAGGAGATCAAGGGATGACAGGCATACAGACAGAGGAAGAGAGGAAGAGAGGGAGGGAGGGAGTGAGCGAACAGCGGAAGAGTGGAAGTCCCCTTTTGATCATGAGCCTGACTCCCTGGCATGCTGCTCTCATTATCCTCCAACACGCTCATGTGATTGTGTTTTTTTTTTTTTATGAAATGCACAGCCCTCCCCCAAAGCCCTCTTTTTCTTTCTTTCTTTCTTTCTTTCTTTCTCTCTCTCTCTCTATCTCTCTCCCTCTCTCTCTCTATCTTTCTTTCTCCCTCTCTCCCTCCCTCTCTCCCTGTAAACAGCAGTCTGGCCTCCAGAAGTCCTTGGGAGAGCAGTGGGTGGGATTCCACCCTTTCGGCTGCTCTGAGGTGTACCACTGGAATCCACCGGAAGTTTTGGGCACTTTATGCCTGCATGTATATATATGTGTACACATGTTTGGCCACGATCCCTCTGGATTACACCTCTGGCTGGCTCCACACCCTGATCTTGATCTTTCTTGTATGTGCAACGTCTCTCTGTATGTTTTCTTGTTTGTGTGTGTTTGTGTGTGTTTGTGTGTGTTTTTGTGTGTGTGTGTGTGTGTGAGATGACGACGGGGGATTATATTACAAAAACAATTATTGAGAAACTGCACACCAAGGCTCAGGCTGTGACTGAATCATGTCTCAGCGCTGGGTCGTTACGCAGCGCTGGAGTTTATTCCTAGCCTGCTCTGTGTGGGTGGACAGCGAGAACCCGTAACTTTCGGAAGGGTGGGGTGGGGGGGGGTGAGAAGAACAATCCGAAACACCACAGCTCTTTGCTAATAACCCAACTGCATCCAGAGAGGCCAGCCCACTCCCGTCCACACACACACACAAACATAAATGTGCACAGGGGAAACATTGAGGCTGTTTAAAAAGAGGAGGCCAGTAAACACATGCCTGTGTGTTGCTGAGTTGTTGTTGTTACCACAATGAAGAAGGGGATGTGGTATAGGGGTGTGTGTGGTTTTCTGGCTCCCAATTTAGTACGTTGTGACAATGCATCAGAGCTAAAATGTGTGTGTGTGTGTGTGTGTGTGTGTGTGTGCGTGCACATTTATGTGTGCCTATACAAGCCTAGACTAGACTACAGGTTATGTGTGCTGCAGACAGGGGCGGCACATTGCTGTCACTGCCACTGGTGAATGCATATATTGAGAACCACAGAGATGAGATGTGAGAGTGGACAGTTGTGAATGTTAAGCATTGTGTCTGGCCAGGTGAATCTGTAGCATGTTGCATTGATTCACTGACGGTCGGTTGCCCTATTTATTCTGAGTAATTAGGTGTCTTGTAATCATTATGGATCAGTAATTCAGTGTGTTCCCCACAGGGACATCATATTACACTGTATCACAACTAAACTTCTCCTCTGCTTCTTTCTACAAGCTGTATATAATTAAACTCATAAAAACCAACAAGAATTTACAACATTTAAAGATCTCACGCAAACAAACTTAAGGATGCTTCAGGCATGACAACCGAAGCATATGCTCCACTTCTAAATGTCTTATCTGTTTTTGGAGCATGTAAAAAAACATCCATGCATGACCTGTGTGTGTGTGTGTGTGTGTGTGTGTGTGAGAGAATGAGTGTGTGTGTGTGCATGGCAAGGCCGCAGCAAAACGAGTGACGTGCCAGAAATAGGTGACTCTGCGCAGTGAGCATGTCAGAAGAGCTACCTGTCGGTTGCAGCCTCAGCACTTCAACAGGGCCAGGACACCCCGCTAAAAATAAAGAGAGAGAGAGAGCGTGCAAATATTTCCCTTCTCTCTTCAGCCCGCCACACTTGCTCTACCTACCACACAGACTGGCGTTATCAGCACAAGCTCTTTGTCACACTTTCAAATATCTCAGCCATCACAGCTGGCGCCCTGCAACTACACAAGCACAGACACTTCCTTTTCCTCTCCTCTTCTCTCCTCTCTCTTTTTCTTTTAGCATGTGGATTATTTCAAAGCAAGCATCAACATGTACCTGATGGAAAACGGAGAGGACCGTGTCCATTGAGAAACTAAAGTAACCAGCAACTGTACTGGATCGTTTGGCTTATAAAGGTTTACACCTCCTTAGAGGCACATTCACACTGTCGTTTAACTAGTGTCATATGATGGCTTGTTGGCATGTTTTGTGGCTCAAAATCATCGCCTGATTATAAGAGAATTGGCTGCTGGGGCTTTAAAACGTCTGACATGTCCGACGCACCCCGAAGCTGGAAGAGGAACTTCTCTACAGCGTGAAACTGTGAATAAAGCTACCGACGGAGATGAAGTTCTCCACTCAGCGCATCGCGCTTCGAATCAGTGTCATATGCTACCCAGGAGTATAATTGGCAGTGCCAAAAAGTTACTGTTCAAGTTATAAGCAGCGCTACAGTTAACCAGTTAGAAAAAGAGGGTAAGGTATATTTATGATAGCGCAACCAACGCCCTAGCCCGCAATGGCTGATGATAGCCATTTATCTTACTGAGATGTGTGCCCCTAGGCGATACAGTTTGGTCAATGGCATCCCGGGTCTTTCAACTTGTGGACGTCTTGGGCTTCACTGACTGCTATGTGGAAGATACGATAAAGAAGTTTCAAGGGAAGTAGAGTGGGCGGTGGCTTGAAAACATACATATACTAGAGGTTAAATGTGATATAGTGCAACGTCCTCATATAAGAGGACTTTTCACCAAGAACCTGTATTTCCACCCACTGAAACACCTGGACGCTTGAACGCTGCAAGCACTGGGCAAACCATCAGACTCAGCAATGCCATGGCTCCACAAACAACTCTACAGAACAGATGTTTTATTGTTACACGTTACTAGTCCAACTTGCAGCGCATAACTAAGACTTTACACGTCCACAACCACAAACTTTAAGGAGCATGGTTGCACAACGTTAGATTTTTTCCTAGTAATACGTTTGTGAAACGTAGATAAACAACAGGAGAGAAACAATACTATTGGTTCACAGACCATGAGAACTAGATAACCGACGTTAGTGAGCTAACGTTAACTATTTAACTTTTAAGTTACAATAGAATGGGAAAGTCTGGCGGCAATAAACATGGAATACATTCGACTTTAGAGGAACTAAAAAGAAAAGACCAACCTATCTTACTAACCATACACATATCTCAAAGCAGCGGAAAGGTGGTCAGTTAAATGGCAGTAACATTACTCTAACCACTCCGATTAACAGTAACTAGCTAGCATAACTTCATGTTGCAGAGGTTAGCAACATTTATTGGATTTTATCAAAGAAACTAGGGCGACCGCAGCATAAAACTCGTGATATTCACGTCAATGCAACTCAGTCATTCGAATGTTTTATCATCTGCCAAAATCTTGACCACAGGCCTCAGTACTAACTATTCCCACACTAACGTTAGGTTATTGCTTCATGCCACGGGATAGCTGGATATCGCCATTCAAGCTCCGCGCTGACGCTGGTAAACGTTTCACTCACCTTATTTAATTAGCTCGCTGGCTAGCCATGCAAGCTAGCTGGCTAGCCATCTATCCAGCTACACTGATGAAAAAGAACACAGACCTGTAAAGAAAACGAACGCTCAGCTGTTCTGTTCACCCACCTAAGTCATCCATCTTTTATGATTCGGTTCGGCGCTGGCAACCGGACCGGTGTTTCCTTAGATGTGTTGTTTCTGGTACACCCAGGTTCAGCTGACCAAATCCCTGTGATCTTCACTGTATGCAGCACAGAAGTTTTCAAGTCACAGGAGCGCGCAGCGCAGGAGCCGTATCGGGAACTCGCAGCTCGCCACCGTTCAGGTTGTATGGTTGCTCTGGGAGTGCTCTGGTTTGAGTTGTTCACGCAACCATTGCAAAAATACTGACATCTAGTGGCAGAATAAACGTGTGGTCATTGTTATTCATATACTGTCCATTTAAAATGAAGCCTATAATTCCGAGAATTTAAACCCATAAGGCTGAATATTATGTAATGTGTGGGCTACAATGTATTGCATAATGAACATGGTTGCCTATAGACTTGAGATCCAAGGAGGAGTGAACATATTTGGTTGCAAGCTCTTAAAATAGTCACCCATTAGCCTACCAAGAAGTCTTGGGAAGATCTCCCAACAATATATGAGGTTGAAATGCAATAACAAAGTGCAGAATTAGTCTACACAGTTTTTGAAAATAATGAAAATAATACTTTTCTGAAACTATTTTCCAAGGCTAATCACGTAAACGTCAAGAATATAAGGCCATTTTTGGGGTTTAGGCCCAATTTCCCATTTCCAAACATGCATGTGACTTGGATGATCCGTCATACGACAGGTGGCAAACTAGTTGGTGCATTGCAGCAGACAGTTTGTCAACTTTCAGTGAAGCTTCCATCAGAGAGGGCAGTGCCTGGCATGGGACCAAAATACAGGTTTCTACCTGCGGCCATTGGTTCTGGGTTTTATACATGAGAAATCTCTACCCTACAAATGCCCTCAATGAAGTTGTCAATACCCCTGCTTGGTCAAGTTTAATGACCCGAACTGCTGAGGGTAGTGTTGCGCATTCTTATGTAATAGCGCACCATTACCACATAATCAGAGCACTTATGATGACATGACACATTGACTCTCCGATTAATTACCCTATACCTTTACAACAAAAAGGCCAAATAATTGCACAGTCCTGAGTGTCTGAATGTGCAACTTGGTCTCTAGGCAAAAGTTTGTAAATAGCTCGGCTTATACCAAAATAAAAATGGTCTTTAACAGTGACAGGTCTGAGAGTAATGTAACATAATCTATTATTAAATTTTAGTTGTGACCTTCGGTAACTCAATACGTTCTTCGCTTGCTTATTCATGACAGTCATCAGCTCCTGGCGTATCATATTCTCTATGGTCCAGGTCGCATATTGACGCACTTTAGTTTTTACGATGGCTCTAGGTGTTGGTGGGTATTTTAAAACCGTATCATGTCTGCATTAGTGAGAAAAGACTTTAATATTTTCATGTTTCATATATTTCAAGTGTTTTATCATTGATTGTATGGGTTGGTGCTGGGTGATGTTCTCTGCTGGCTGTTTGCATATTGGACGGTGGGGGCTCATAGGCATACAAGCTACTGTTAAATGCCAGACAGACCACAAAGAGGACCTCAGAAAAGTTCAAACTTGTGCACTATAACTGTTACATTCTTTGCCTGTCTGTGAAATTTGAAAGCACCCACACACACACACAAACACACACACACACACACACACACACACACACACACACACACACACACACACACACACACACTCACTCACTCACTTGCTGACAAAAACAAGAGTCAGAGAGACAGTCTTTGCCTACGGCCCACACAGATAGATCAGACTCTGTCTTGAAGAGTGAGGTTCAGCGAGTTAGGAATTCTTCAGGGGCCTTTGCACAGTCATTAGACAGGCAGGCTCCTGAGATATCCCATGTTGCCACAGCTGTAAACAGCCTCTTAACAGGGCGCTAAAGGCCCCCGCAATGTCAGGAGATAAACTGAGATACAGAGGCCATTACATATGTCATCAAGTTACGCCCCTCTGTATGTACTTTTGTTTTTTCTCACTCTCTCTCTCTCTCTGTCTCACTATCTCTCTCTCTGTCTCACTATCTGTCTTTTCTCCATGTGTCACTGTCTCTCTCTCCCTCTCAGTTATTCTTTGTATGCCCAGTTTTTGTGTATGTGTGAATACCTCAACCAAGTATGCAATGTCCACGAAAAATGTTCCTGTCTGACCTGTCAGTCTACGTTCAATCTTTCGAAAACACTGTTTTACTCAGCACACGTGTCGTTCTTTAGCTCTCTTCGGGGTATTCACAACTATTACCCTTTTATATGTGCAATGGTCTTAATCCCATTAAACCTGAGATAATAATATTTATTAATATTTGAACAAATGGCATGGTTCTCTGTGGACATGCACTGCACACCTCCTCAAGGAGCTCCACCAGCACGCTGGAGAATTTGAGAAGCACAAGAATTTATTTGTTTGAACAGTTGCAGGGTGGCACTGGCACAGCCGCAGTGGGCACAGACGAATGAGGAGTGGGCAGAGGGGGAGCGTGTGAGTGGTGCCGGTGGCCGCTGGCAGACACGAGCGTTCAGGCGTGGCGGTGAGGGGAGAGAGCAAGGGGCCGCTTTAAGTGGTGGTGTGGAACGCCCCCTTCTGGTGCCACTGCATGTCGCGCACGCGGCGCACTGACTGGATCTGAGGGGCCTCGGCGCCAAACTCGGAATGGTCCTTGTACTCGCCCTTCTCAAATAGGTACTGGTAGCCACGGTAACCTGGGTACTGATAACCCACCCATCTGCATGAAAGAGGAAATTGAATGGCAGGTCAGCAAAGTGACGGGTAGTGACATCTTTTACTTGTGGGTAATAAAATGTTGGCAGAGAATCTAGATGAAATCCAGATTCAGCCTCTAAGGCAAAGATGACGTGAATCGCCCTGATGTTTTGTAAGTCAATAAGTCAGTGTTTTCAGTGGAGACTCACATGCCACTTTGAACACGCACTGATGACACCTTCTCCTGGTAGCCGTAGGCATGGAAACTGGGGACATCGTCATCAACAATTTCAATCTTATTGCCCGCAAAGCCAGGACCTTCATACAGGACAATCTTATGGTCCTGGCTGTCCTGTGATCCACACAAACACACAAGGAGAACAACGTGTAAACAAACATGCTAAATAAAAAGTCTCTTGTCAAATACAAAAAGCCTCATGCAGACAGCTGAGTCAACTCATTCATCGGGAGATATACAGGCAGCAGCATGCATAGATAAACAGACAGGCAAGCAGATGGTCAGGCAGGCAGTCCACAGAGAGATTGACAGTAAGAGGGAGGGAGAAAGAAAGAGTAAGCTAGAATAAGTATGGGAGCGAAAGAGAAGGATGGGTGGGATGGAGCGAGGGAAAATAAGGAAAGAGATGATGTATGTGAGGAACAGAGAGAGAAAAAGCAAGAGGGGAAAAGGAGGGGGGGGGTGGGGAGTGGAAGAGTGAGCAAGTGAAGGAGGCAGACAGATGGACATGCAGCGGGCCTCTCTCACCACTTTGATGGGGCGGAAGGAGAAGATATTGTCGCTGCGTCTGCTGTTGGTCCAGGAGTCCCAGCGAGGATACTCCCCCTTCTCAAAGATATACTGCTCCCCCTTACAGCCTGCCTGCTCGTAGCCCACCCATCTGTGGGGAAGAGGGGAGGAGGCGGGTTATTTGGGCAGCGGGGTGGCAGGGTGGTGGGGGTGGGTGGTGTAGAGGAGGTGGGGGTTAGGTGGGTTAGATGGGTGGGGCTTCTTAATTATTAAAGAAATGTACAGGAAGGGGACAGTGGGAACATGCAAATAGTGTGAATGATGTGTCTTCAGACAACTTTCCTAGGCTAGCCTAGCTACATTTCTATCTGATATTCATTAAAGAAACATTGTGGAGTTTTAGTCTAAAACTAGCGAGCAAACTCGCTAACAGCCAACATACGAGCCTTGCAAAGGTGAGCAATAGCACTGGTGGCACGGATAAAGGCTGCCTAGCTTGGTGACTTTTATTTATTTTGATATTTGGCAATGTACAGGTTTCTGATCCAGAGTATACAACTATATAGAGAACAACCTTGACAGCTAGTGGGAACAACAGGGTTGTTTATCCATCCTTTACACAACCATATGCTATCAAAATGTATTTGAGGATGTTATAAACACTAGCTACCCACAAAAATATACCTTAAAAAAACAGTAAAAAAAATGATTGTCTAAAATGAGAAAATATGTAAAGATAAACAGAAAGACAGAAGCAGGTTTTTTCTGTGATATGCACTGCAGACTCACGGGCCACAGTACACCAAGATGGAGCCCACTCTGTCCACTCCGGCCTCCTGCAGGTTAGGGCACGGCCCCGTCAGCTCATGGCAACGGCCCTGGAAGTTCTCCTGGTCAAAGATGGTCAGCTGGGAGAGATTAGGGGAAAGGAGAGGGAAAGAAAGAAAAATGAGAAACATTAAAAAAAAGAGAGAACACATGAAAAAGTTAGCAAGAGGGAGAGAGAGAGAGAGATAGGGGGAGAGAGAGAGAGACAGAGATAGGGAGAGAGATAGGGAGAGAGAGAGAGAGAGAAGGAAATAATGGAGAGTGAGAGACCAGAGTATTTGACCCAGGACGAGCTGGGAGATGTGCCAGTGGCCCAGAGGATTTCCTACACCATCTCTACTCTCACTACTGTCTACTGTTCAGAAGATATGAGCATGCATGTCAGGACAGTATATATATATATGTAATGGATCAAGCCCTTAAAGGAGCAATAATATGAAAAAATAAAAAAAAAGATTTGAAACAACAGTGATGTAATTTTAAAAGCATGATTAAATAAGGCAGTGCAGCACAATATTTATGCCTTTTACATGCATCTTACTCATCTCATGTAGGCCTTTCATGCAATTGATTACAAGCCATAAAAACACCTGAATCGAAAGTCAGGATATATCGAATGCTGTCATTATGGTTGCTCTAGAAATGTGCTTGTTCCTGATAACCAAAACTACATAAAGCACCTTTAGGAGTGTGTCTATAGGCTACATCTGCTGACCTAAGTGTGTGTTTGTGTCTGAGATCATTTCTGTGCATGCATGTGTGTATATGTATCCCGACGGACGTGTGTAAATGTGGGTGTTTGGGACAGAGCACCTTGAATGCAGGAGGGCCTGGCTGCTGCTGCTTAGCTGCAGGGGTTGGGTGGTCAGTGGCCATGATGAACCGGGATGGAATGCGATGTAATGGAAATGTCTGAATAAAAAAAACAAAAACGGAAAACAGAGCAGCAGCACTCACTGAGAAATGCAGTTCACAAAAAAAAGAATGGCTTCTGAGCTCCACCAAAGCCACCATCTGTTCCGCATGATAAAAATTCCCAGGGAACACCTTGGCTAGTCACAATGCAAAGCATTCCTCACATTTCATAGCCAAAGGAAACTGTTTGTTTAATTAAAAACTGCGATAGAAATTCTAATACTGCAAAGAAAAAAAACCATACAACTTGTTTAATCATTATCTAACTAATGGTAGACCTTGCTTTAATCATTACCTGTCGCTGGCACTAAGGGAAATGTAGTGCCAAAGAGTATCACACGACACAGATAGACAAACTGTCTGAGGCTACCGTAACAGAACTAAAAAGTGACAGAAAGTGACCGAAAATGACAGAACAAACAAACAAACAAAACAAAACAAAACAAAACAAATCAAATCAAAACAAAACAAAACAAAACAAACAAACAAATCATGGAGCGAAACATGTGATGCCCTTACCAGTCCCTGCCTGTGCCAGTGTATGAAGTGGCACTGTGGGGTGCAATATATACGGGCTGCACAGGGGTGGATGTGGTGCCAGTACTGCTCTCTCTGTGTCCAGAGTGCTGTGTTGATAAGCCATGGATAGGCTGTTTGGCAGGGGCTGGGGGGTCACAGCTTTCGCTCCGGTCCTCACTCCACCACCCCCACCACCCCCACCGCCCCCCCAAAACCCCCTACAACCAACACCCCACCCCATCCCACCCTGTGTGCCCCTCCTCCCTCTTTCTTTCTCTCTCTTTCTCTCCCTCTCTCTCTGCGCCAACCCTGGCCAGCCAGAGGTATTTCATTAGTTGTCAGTTTTAGGCTGCCACGCTTTGTTCTGCTTTCACATGACTCAGCTCGGCCCGTGCCAAGAGAGCCTGCTCACAAAGAGTGAGGAAAGAGGGGAGAGCTTGGGAGAAAAATGATAGAGAGGGAGTGAGAGAGAGAGAGAGAGAGAGAGAGAGAGAGGGAGAGAGAGAAAGGGAGAGATGGGTAGAGGGAGATGATGTCCTGAGGATCATTATGATGATGAAGGTCAACAAAATGGGAGAGCATGTAAGGCTGAATGGATATGGAAAGAGAGAGAGTTATTTAGACAGTGCAAGAAGCAGAATGCATTACAGAACAATTATTAGGGAGACAGAAAGAAGGAGGGGGAAAGCGAGATGGTAGTCAAAATGATGATCGTCATGGTGATGATGATGATTCTAATGATGCTTCATGTTTTATGTTTATTTTATGTCTATTTTTATGTGGATCACTGTGCATGTCATTTCTCTCCACGTTATTTCTTTGCTGTTAAGCACTTTGAGCTGCATTGTTTTGTATGAAAGGTGCTATACAAATCATGTTTATTATTATTAAATGATGATAATGATAGTGAGGATGATAGTGATGACATGGAAGAACAAGTAAGGTTAGATGAACAGAGAGAGAGAGAGAGAGAGAGAGAGAGAAACAGTGTATATTCACACCACACACAGTAAGAAATGGAAAGTGTTAGAGAAGAATAAAGAGGGAGAAAGTATTCATCTATTGCTAAATCAGAAATGAAGTGCTTGGTAAAGATGAGGAGAAAGAGAGAGAAGGTGACCTATAGAGAAACTATAGAGAAGTAACTGGATAGGAAAAGACCTGAGAGGAAAAAGGAAAACTAAAACCTATTGTCCCCACCCAAAACAATGATGTTCAATGTACATGAAGCTAGAGAACGTAGACCACGAGTGAGAGGCTGATTGACGTGACTTTAGTCTGTGGTATGGATTACATCAAGTTGTTCCATAGTGGTAATAGGAAACTCTTGCGGACTGCTGCTTTTTAGAGCAAGTGATGGCTTTCAACAACAAACCTCAGATCAGCCTCTTGACATCATAGTTTCTCTTTGATTCATCATTCACCGCCCCACCAAGGGCCACCACTAGTATAAAACGGGACGAATATGTGAGAGAAGTATTCGTCTCTCCATGAATATATTGACAAAGCTTTTTCATAATCAAGCACTCTTATAACTTTGTTCTGTTTAATGTTATTTATTGCATCCTGACATCAAATACAAGGGGAAGTCGTAGCCAATCACATGATCTCGCCATGAATCAAACCACCACATCTGGTAACCACATTCTCTTCGCTGCAGTTCGGTTAAGTCGATTAGGTCATGCATGAAGTGCGTGTGTACACTTCACAGACCCATTTGATCAACGCAGAGCACTCACATAGTTACATGACTCCAGTGGCCGAACAACCTTCTGTGGACCTTCTGTAGTCATGATGCAGGCCCTCATCGTCTACAAGGGGTCACGTATCTTTGTGGGCTTTGATCAGGGATAACTGTCTGGATGTCTGGCAGAAACGGAACTTGTCACTGATTGATGTCATCTATGCGTGACTTCATAGTTATGAAATGTTTTGTGTTGTATCGTGTGTTGTTATGGATTCATTATGTGTCCAAGCAGATGTGTTGCTTCATGCATGGGGTATGTTATTGCTGCAGGATTGTGATTGAATCTCATTCATCATTCAGTGACTGTGTGTTTAGAACATTACTCTCCGATGACTCACTATTAAAACCTGCCTTTTCTTCCTCCCACAGTGCATTGGTGTTCTAGGCACCACAAGTTATGCTTCATCTCCTGGCCTTGCAGTGCTGCTTGAGCGTTATATCTGTACTGTCCTATCAGATTCTGACCATTGTATGATTATTCCTCTTGGCCTTGTCTCATATTCCCGTCTTTTCCGTCATGTCCCCATATCCCGTCCCAGAGCCGCTGTTGTAAGATGTGCTCTTTTGACAAGATTTACCTCTGCGCTTAGTCTTCAGAGACGATTAGCCAAGGTCATTTAAAAACATAATCTGACTTCCGCGGCCAAGTGTTCGTGGCATTTTAAAGATTTACAAGCTCGATCACAAATCACTTTCATCCGTTGCATTGTCTGGCTGTACACTGCTATTGACATTTACTGCAAAGAGCATAATCTTCTCATAAATAGCCATTACACAAAAATACGGTAAAATGTAACTAGATATTTTTCTGTTTTATCTGTGATATTTAGAGTGATATTTAGAGCCTCTCATCAGTGCGAGGAGGCTGCTAATGCTCCTGTGATCTCACTTAGGCCCTGTCTGACCTGTACTAGTGCCCTCTGGATCTCTCTTGCTGCTTCAGCACTTGATGCTAAACTTCCTACCAAACTCCTGGTTAGAAACCTGAATGTATGGAGGCCACCTTAGCGAAGCTCCACATGAACATTACTGTGGTTAAGAGGGGGCTTCGTCAGCCGTTCTCTAGACCCATTAAAGCCATTAAGCACGGGCAATTTCCTCATCAAACCTAAACGGCTCTTGATGAATGTGCTCCAGGTACTGCTATGAGAGAGCCTTAGTTTCATCTGTACACGGCAATTACAACAGGACATGGGATGAAAGTGAATGTAATTCCTTGTATAAATGTACATATGTGATGATGAATGAACTTAGGTTGGAGGTGATTAAAGTGATTAAATGACTAGCTAATTGACCTTATAATGAGTGAGAAGTGGAACCGGAACTGTAATCACTGATACCATAAAATGGATTGCTCTTACCTGGGGTCTTCATTCATTTCTCACCGCGTTGTGTCTACGGTAACCATATGTTTCACAGCTAGCATGTTTTCTGTTTAGCTGACAAATAGTGAGTTGACATGTGTCCACACTCTAACCTCTGACCAGTCTTAAATGAATATCTGTAAAACTGACACCATTATTAAGCCTCTTTCTGGTAGCGAAACCCACCCTAACTAAATCTGAATCAGCTCACAGCTAAACCTTCACAGCATTCATTTGTAACCAATTTAAAATCAGGAGAACTCCACACCAGTATTGTGATCAAACCAAATCTGGGCCAAAGCCTTTATTGTTTATTCCAGTCGAGACACACGGGGAAGGCGGTCACTTCCGAGTTCGCCGCTTCTTGGTGGCCCTCTGAGAGGGATGGAGGCCTGGCGGGGCGTAAGAGGAGGGGGGGGCGCCAGTGCCGAGGGGGGGCCCAAGGCTGGGGGGGCTCGCTGCTCTCCTTCAGCTGGTGCCCGCTGCGGCGGGAGGGGCGGGGGGAGGAGGGGCGGGGTTGGGGGTAGGCTCCGGGGCGGTGAAGCAGCCCCTCTTGTGCCACTGCATGTCGCGCACGCGGCGGACGGACTGGACCTGTGGTACGGCCGCCCCCAGTCGTTCCAGTGCTTGTAGTCGCCGTGCTCGAACACGTATTGGCGCCCCCTGTAGCCTGGGTACATGTAGCCCACCCACCTGGAAGGAGACGTCAGGACAGCCAATGTTTCAGAGACGTCGCAAATAAATACACTGTTGTCAAAGAATCTCCCTCAGAATGTCTAGACAGGGAAATGGACTGTAGGTCCCACATGCTTGTTATTTCAATTGTAACTCAAATACAGTGGAGAGTGAAATGATCCAAATTATATTCATTTAGTCACAGTTTGTAACGGTCTTATGTACTCTGTCACACCCTGACAATCAGCTGTACAACTGAACAACTTGTGTGGCTCCCTTACGTTCCGTTCAGGGCTTTGATGCTGGCCACGCGATCCTGAAAGCCATGAGCCCAGAGGCTGGGTACATCATCATCCACGATCTCCATCTTCCTACCGGCAAAGCCTCCATTCTCAAATAGGTGGAGCTTGTGATCCGCACTATCCTGTAGCAGACAGGGAGTAGTGCACAAAGGGGCTTAATGTTAAACCAGACTAAACTGTGTGTAGTTGATATTTGTGTTAGAAAATGAAAGTGTGTGTTTGTGTGTGTGTGTGTGTGTGTGTGTGTGTGTGTGTGTGTGTGTATGTGGCACTAGGCTTTTCTTTGTTGGCATGTGAAAAAGCTGTGTGGGGCAGTTCAGACACATGTCTGTTCTAATTGTGAACTCTGTTTACAGCTCTGAGCCCTCCCCGGTGTACTGTGTGAATAATATGGGCCAGTTTCCCAGAATGGCATTACGCGTTATCCGTGCATAACCCTGCCTTTCAATGGGCTACTCTCTGTGGCTTAATCCCCCGTCTAGAAAACAGGCCTGACAAATGACGAGTGTGTGTGTAATTGATTTAGTCAGTTATTCTCAGTTGGGTGATCGAGTCAGTGGTTGGGGCAGCAGCAGCAGCACTGACCACACGGAGAGGCCTCACGGACAGCAGACAGTAGCTGTTCTGGCTATTGGTCCAAGCGCTCCAGCGGGGGTACTCGCCCTTCTCCAGAACAAACTGCTCCCCAGCAAAGGCCTTACGCTCATACGCCACCCACCTGTACACCAAAACACCAGTGTTAGAGGAGAGGCAAGGAGAAAGAGAAAGGAAGAGAGTGAGAAAAGACAGAGGGAGAAAGATAGAAAAAAGACAGAGAGAGAGAGAGAGAGAAAGGTAGTGAGATAGACAGAAAGCAGGAGAAAGAAGGACAGAGATACACAGACATCGACAGAAAGGGGAATAGAAAGAATGGCTAGAATTGAAGTGAAACTACTCACGGTCCGGACTCTACCACTGCTGAGCCAACTTTTTCCAGGCTCTTCTCGCAAACGTCCTTACACTCTGCAGAGAACTCTGCCTTCTTCCCTCGGAAATTCTCAAATTCATACAGCACCACCTGCAGGCCAAGGACAGGCAGAAATGCAGAGTTACATCGAGAAAAAGAAAGAAAAGATGAAATAATTCACGCAGGAGATGGTGATTGGTCGGTGTATGTGTCGTGAGCGTGTAGCGGCACCTTGTAGGTAGCTCCTGCCCCACCCTGGCTTTTCCCAGCGGCCAGCTGCTCTGGGGCACCTTGCGTCTCCGACATACTCCCTCAACGACAGCAAAAAACGTCAACAAAGCAACACACACGAGACAGTAAACAACAACAAAGAGGCACACATGAAATGGTAAACAACAACAAAATGACCTGCAGGCATGAAAGGGCTGAAAATAACAGTATTTTGACAGCTCTGTGTAAAAACAGAACCTTTGATGAAAAAGAGGTTGTGTGAACAGGAGTGAAAGACATAGAGGAAAGAGGCAAAGAAGGTACGGAGAGACAGCGGGGGATGGATGTGGGATATGGCGAGAAGAAGAGGTGAGAGAAACAGATCTGACCCAAGGGGGAGGCCTGAAGTGTACATGACAGAAAAAAATCAGCTTTCAATGCACTGATATTTTCACAGGTTTTCTGGTAAGCGCAACCCTAAGGGGAACATTACATTGAAAAAAATAATGTCACTCCAATACAAAAAAATATAAACAGTTTCACAGCATTGAGGCCTCAGTGAAAAAAAAATCTCAGAGAAAAGAGCAAAAATATACATTGGTAATGATTCGTTTTCCCGACTGTCGGCTGTTTATCTCTGGAATGTTCCTCAAGAAACACCATGCTCTGAAGCTGTCTAATTCTCTCAACCCTGACACAAGACCCTGAAATCTTTCCTTGCCGCACTGTTGCAAACACCATTCATCTAAGCACATTCTCTACATCTTCTTATCTGTAGCACTAGAAATAGCAACAACTTAGTCTTTACACATTAGCCTTTCGAAGAAATCTCTGGCTTGACAGGGTCGAAAAAAAGTATCAACGCACACTCAATGCCCAGTGAATAAGAAAACTAGTCCTCCTTACACTAAGAAGACATGGTGAACAGTAGAGACAGCGCATAAGAAAGATATGAGGAAGACCAGGACAGGGGGACACGGAGGAGGTGAAAGGGGGGTCGGAGAGAGCGAGAAAGGGGGGGAAGGGGAAGCGAGAGACGCCCTGACTGGTGGCAGAGGAGCAGAGGAAGGAGTCTTTTTCGCCGTTTACCTGGTCCGCTTGTAACTTCAGTTCGCCGCTTGTACACCTTTCTCTCTTTCTCTTTCTCGCCCACTCTCTCTCTCTTTCTCTCACTCTGGTGTGGGTGTGTTGTTGTGTGTGTGGGTGGGGGGTGTGTGAGCGGGCGTGTGTGTGGCGAGCATACACCGGGGGCCAGGGGGGGTTTTTATGGTTTATTTCTGTCCAGAGCAGCAGAAAAGTGCTGGGTGGGTGAGGCTGTTGATGCAGCAAGTCTGTCGTTCGCATTGTGTCCGTCACACTGACTCTCAATAGTGGCTGGGTTGGCACCGGCTGCCCCGCGCCACCCGGCTGCCCTGCCGCCAACACTCCCACAGCGGGCACAGGCAGGGTGCGAGCCAAGAGGATTCAGAGAGATCAGCCCCACTCAGCACAAACCTGCACACCACCCCTCTCTCTCTCTCTTTCTCTACCTCTCTCTCTCTGTTTCTCTCTCTCTCTCTGGATTTCTGGCCACACCCATCCAACGGTGGATTCTGTCCAGCAACTGTCTGTCTGTCCAGGTGCCCCCCCCCCCTGTTCATTTTTTTCTCTCTCTATCCCTTTCTTTTTGCATTTGCATTTGGCAACTGATTTATATTAGACTGATGTTGAGAAATGGCTTACATTCTGAGTTGGTAAGTTCCCAGCTGTCTGAGGTGACTTTGCCATGAATCAAGACATCTGAATGTTCACAGAAATATGTGAAAAGGCAGACAGTTCAATGAACAGGGCTACATACACCTTTATTATACCTGGAGGGTGTGTGTGTGTGTATGTATAAATCATCTAGTTATACCATATAAGGTTTCCAGGAAACAGGTACTGAAGTCTGGAAAACAATATAAGAATCTGACATTATTGGAAACGCAAACAGGACATATGGGCAAACAGAGCTTATGGGCCTCTCTAAAGGCATGATAGGCCCATATTACCCAGGGAAAGCCAGAGGGAGATGAGCCTCTGTCTGAGATTTTGTCCCTGCCACTTAAAGTGTCTTAAAGTGTAAGTTCACCCCCAGCTTTGAGCCTTACTCCACCCACCTCCACATGCTAAGAAGAGCCAAGAAGTGGGCAAGGGGCAGAGAGAGGAGGGTGGGGTCGTGGGGGGGGGGGGCGGGGTCGTGGGTACTAGACTGAGAGTCTATGAATATCATGATGTAGAGAAGTCCTAAATGGTTCACTCTACCTCAGCATCGGCCTGGCAAGGTTCAGGAATAGTTCAAACAGCATATGGCGTGTTGAGCCATTTTAAACCCATAGAATGCCAATTCTTATAACAATTATTAACACCAGTATTGATGTATCTTCACAATTCAGGCATACAGTGCCCTCCACAATTATTGGCACCCCTAGTGAATTTGAGCAAAACAGGCTATGAAAAATATGTCTTTGCTGTTTATCCTCTTGGACTAAAATAAAATTATTGAAAGAAACAAAACTGTTGACATTAAATAAACATTTTTCTCCAAAACATGTGTGCCACAATTATTGGTACCCCTAGAAAAATCTTATAATTAAAATCTAACTGAAGTATATTTCCAGTCATGTTTTGCATTTTTAAGTTCACCTGTTTGATTAGGAACTCTTAAGAGGTCAACCATGACTTCCTGTTCCACTGGCGTACAAATATGAGGTGACACAGGCCAAATTCCACTAGTCATTCATCACTATGGGAAAGACCCAAGAACACAGTGACGATGTGCGACGAAAAGTTGTTGAGCTGCACAAATCTAAACAGTTGAAAATACCCATTTCCACTATCATGGAAATAATTAAGAAGTTTAAAGCGACAGGAGATGTTAAGAATCAGCCTGGAAGAGGACGTGTGTGTACATTGACCCCAGGCACCTTGAGGAGGATGGTTCGACTGGCAAAACAATCTCCAAGGATCACAGCTGGAGAATTGCAGAGGTTAGTTGAGTCTTGGGGTCAGAAAGTCTCCAAAACTACCATCAGACCCCACCTACATCACCACAAGTTGTTTTGGAGGGTTGCCAGAAAAAAGCCTCTGCTGCCAATCAACAACAAACTAAAGCGCCTACAGTTTACCAAATGTAAGTCAGACTTTCAATTGGACCGAGTTATATGGTCAGATGAGACCAAAATAAAGCTTTTTGGCAACAAACATCAAAGGTGGGTTTGGCGTAGACAGATAGATAGCCATACAGAAAAGCACCTCATACCCACTGTGAAGTATGGTGGCGGATCTTTGATGTTGTGAAGCTGTTTTTCTTCCAAAGGCCCTGGACATCTTGTCAGGATACATGGTATCATAGACTCCATCACCAGCAGATATTACATGAAAACCTAACAGCCCCCTCCAGTAAGCTTAAAATGGGCCATGGTTGGACCTTCCAGCAGGACAATGATCCGAAGCACACCTCAAAATCAACACAAAAATGGTTCACCGACCGCAGAATAAAAGTTTTGCCATGGCCTTCACAGTCCCCCGACCTAAACCCCATAGAAAATCTGTGGGATGAGCTGAAGCCGAGTCTACAAGCGTTGACCTCAGAATCTGGAGAGATACTGTATGTAGGAATGGTCTCAGATCCCGTGCCATGTGTTCACCAACCTCATCACGCATTATAGGAGACTCAGAGCTGTTATCTTGGCAAAGGAAGGCTGCACAAAACATTAAATGAAGGGGTGCCAATAATTGTGGCACACATGTTTTGGAGAATTATATTTATTTAATGGTTTTTTTTTTCTCTTTCAATTATTTTACCTCAATGAAAAGGTAAGATTTTTATGAATATTTTGAGTGGAAGACCAAGAGGATAAACAGCAAAGACCTATTTTTTCATAGCCTGTTTGCTCATATTCACTAAGGGTGCCAATAATTGTGGAGGGCACTGTATAATTTATAAGAGCCCAAAAAACACTTTTTAGGGTGCACTCACACTTTACAGATAAACCTCTGATCGCAAATGATGTGACCCATCTCTTTGAAGAAGTCTTTCCAAAGGTGGCCCATCACAATATAAACCTGAACCTCAACAAAGGCCTTCAGGCATTTCTTTTTCGAAACAAACACTATCAGGATGAATTTAGCAGAAAGTAGAGCCAAAACACATGTAGACATACATCCCCATCAAAATTATTTTAATAGAGAATTCCCATGATTGCTTTTCAAAATACATATATTACCCATCCATATGTAAAATGTCTCCCTATTGACAGAAAAAATATAGCTTTGCAGAATGACCAACATAAAAAATGACATAAAATCAGAGAATTAGCAAAGTAAAAAGACACAAATCAAAACAAATATATGATCGATAATCACTCAGTCATCTGTGAGTGGGATTTATGTAAATTACAATTAATTATTTTCATGGTGGCCAATCAGAAGTCTTGCGGTGGCATGGCGGTGGCATGGCAGCGGTTCTGAAACCGGATTACGAGCGGTGCCAGGGGTGTGCCCGTGCTGAGCGATTGCATCAGCACCAGTGGCAGTTGGCACTGTTCGGGATGGAATGGTAAGACACACAGATAATGGCAGTGAATTGGACAGGAGGCGGTCTGACTGCCTCCTTTTGGCATAGCAGGGCGAGAGTAGCTGCCCTGGGATGAGATACGAGTGTACCTCCCCCCTGCCCCTCCTCCTGCACCCCTCAATCTCAAAACTGAGAGATCCAGGAACACGGGGCACAAAGGCCTCTCACAGGCAGATAGGAGTGGGAAGCATTCGATTTAGCGTTAGCTTGTGCTAGCCTCCTAACAGTCCTAGCAGGAATGTGCACGTACATATAAACGAGAGCAAGTGAACATAACAATGAGAGAGATTAATATGTACTCTATGGTCGAGATCTGCGAAATATACAGAGGTTTGATGTGGTGTTTACCTGCACATATATATACTTGCTTAATGCATAGTCATCGCAAAGCATTGACGCTTTTTTTTTCCATCCCAGATTACAAAAATAAAAACCAAACTCAGTTTGGAGGCACTTGGTTCTGTGGTCTCGTCTCCCTAAAGTGAAGAAGACTGAAGTGGTCTCTCGTGGTCTTCCTCCTGCATCTATTAAAGTGCATAATGAAGAAGACTAAATTGGTCTCTCGTGGTCTTCCTCTTTTAGCATCGCATAGCGTCTTAGCACGTCAGTCAGTCCATTTGGATGGTAGAGTCTCTTCAAGTTCGAGTCCCCTTTGAGCGCTCACAAAACCAGGGATCCGCAGATGGAACCGAGCAAGAGGAGGTCAACCCCCCCAACCTCTATCCTGCTATGTGTGGTCAATTCAGGAGAAGCTTCCAGAAGGCATGGCGCACAACTGTAAACCAGACAGGGTCGTAGGAAATAAGGCTCAGCGATAGCAGCAGCAGCAGCAGCACCTGTGTCATCTGGGTTTCAGCAGGCACCATCCTCTGATGTCACTTTCTGTAGGCAAGCACAGGCAAAGGCCAAACGATTGGATGTCATTAGTCATTACACAATCAGAATCAGACTCAGAGATGGGTTTATTGCCAAGTAGGTTTCCACCTACAAGGAATTTGCCATGGTTGTCAAGGCGAAAAACAAAGGAAATACTCAAAGGAGGCCAAGACAAAGACAGTTCACCACAAAAGAAACATAAATATAGAATAAAAAAAATGGAGATACTGTCAGGTAGAGATGGAGCTGGCGGAGCTAAGGTCTCACCTGTTAGACTAGATTAGGTGTCGCTGTCAGGCTGACCATGCTGGCTAAGGCGTTGCTTGGACTTCAGCTCCTTAAGCCAATTGGGTGAGGGGCCGCCCCTGAGGTGTCAAAGGGAGAAACTTATTATTATTATATTAGGTAATTTGACATGCCATTACAAAATGGGAAACCGCTTTTCAATGCTACAACAGAGGAAGGGAGCTATCTGGATCCCTTTCATGAGGAATTCTAGGCAGGATGCTTTTAAGACCCAAACAACACTTTTTGTTAAAAAAAAAAAAAAATCTTTTGTGAAAGGTATTAGGAGCAAGACTTGAGTAGGAATACATTCTCTTTGTAAAAGTGTATACTTTTAAAATCCATTGTTCTGTTGGCTTTCTATGCACTGAAGTGCAAGAAACATCTGTTTCTGTTTCTGTTGTGTTTGTTTGTTTTTGACCATGAGAGAATCAATGCATATATCTAATTCCATAACTGGATTATACACAGATTATAAAATCAGATAGAAAATCCAGAGCCCTAAACCGACCTATGAACAGCACACCCTGTTAGCCTGGTGTAGGCTTAGCCATGCACGGATCTAATCCATGAGTTTAACCAGGATTACCAGTACTGACGCCATGTTCTCTTACCCGCTTTCTTTTGCTCCCACAGGGG
>NC_045163.1:21446097-21531097 GCF_900700415.2 Clupea harengus | reverse complement strand
CTGCAGATTACACAGTAAGGCAGATAAGAGGGTGTCTGAGATACTGAGAGACACATTTAAAGATAGACTGCGAGGGATTCCAGGCAGAGAGTGACAGTCACAGGGACAGATGTGGCTGTGAGTAGGCAGACTGGGTAGAGACAGGAAGGAAGGGTAGAACGAGGGAGGTGAGGGAGTAAACTGACGCGAGGGAAAGGAGTGGAGGATGAAGATGATTAGGGAGTGTTAGTAATGAGCGTAGCCTGGCAGCTATGTGAGTGTTTTCGCCTCGGACGTGCCTGAATCTGTAGCCGGGCACGGCATTCGTCCTCCAGCTATCCTACTCTCTCAAACCATCCCAGCATATTACCTCAAAGTGGTCCTGACACCAACAAGGGTTGCCATGTCTTCAGTAAATAAATCCACACTTGGGAGGATCAGACATGCAGACAAGCAACATCCTCAAATGTTACACACACTCTTCATAAATATACACACTTGAGTGTCCTGAGAGAGGGAGCAAACTGCTGGGGTATTATAAACACAAAAAGTGAAGTGACTGAGCTGAGTACATAGTCAAACAGCAAAATTCATAGTCACTGATAGGATACACAAACTCTATAGCAAGCAGCAAGATGGGTATGAAAGGTGGTAGGCAGCAAGAAAGATAATGTAGGGTGAGGTGACTATGTGTGTTTGTGAAAGGTGTCTTACAGCATCCCCATTCACCGTCCGCTTCCGCGAGGACAGACGTTGGCGTCCACGGAGCGACAGACTGCGCAGTGACCGCCTGCTCCGGGACGCCAGGCTGCGCAGTGGTGACACGGCCCTCTGGAACCTCCCGTGTCCCCCACTTCCACCTCCTCCTCCTCCTCCTCCACCTTCGTCCTCCTCTGTCTCCTCCTCCTCCACCTCCTGCGGCCCACGCTGCAGGGCTCCTGACACAACGTCCAGCGCCCCCTGGAGGGACCGGCGCACGCTGCCCACCCAGCCCGACACCTGGACCTGAGCGGCGGAGAGCTTATCACCCAGATACTGCATCCTGAAGGGGGATGGGGGTCACGACCCTGGAATAGAACGGCCTGAAAAAAAGCCTTAGTCACTGCAGCAGAAGTGCTTAATCTTCAGGCTGACGAATCCCTGGTCCTCCAGCTGAGTTTTCAACAGAGTAGCTCCAACAAGGCCAGTTTGCTTTGAGTCAGTTGTAAAGACGCGAACCAAACGTTACAGGGTGCGTTGTGTGTGTGTGTGTGTGTGTGTGTGTGTGTCTGTGTGCGGGGGCTTTGTTCCCAAAAAAGCTTCAGCCAGCCGCAGATGCTCCGGTGGCGGTGCTTTGTTTACATTCAGCGAATGCTTCAGTCACAAGGTCTCGTCGGCGAGCCAGACATGTCCATGAGGTTCAGTGTCACATGCAGCCCAGGGAGAGCCACGCCGGATTCCTCCAAAGCCATGTCCGCAGGAACGCCAACATCTCAGGGCCGACTGCTGCTGCCTCCACATGGTTTCATGAGCTCATCTCTCAAACGTGGCTACTGGCGATCCTGTCCTGTCATCGCTGTCAATCACGACTAAACTGAACAATGACACCTTGTGTAAGCTCTACCTAGTTTTTTTTAAGCAACTGGTTGATCAATTTTAATGTAAATGTAATTAGTCAAACGATGGGTAAACGCCTAGATTTAGAAAACATTCATTTGGGCAGTCACAAATGCAACGTAACCCTGACCCTAACACTGTTTGCCAGGGGATAACAGTCAGCAAACTGCGATCTCACTGCGATATGGCTAATGTTGTCCAACAGTCCAATGGTCTATCTTAAGTAAATACCACAAGTAACAACCAGACACTTATATTTAGCACTTCAATTAGTTTTCAGTGTCTGTTATCTATGCAACATTTTCTAATCACGCCCTTCGTAAAAATCTCTTTCACTTACTTTCTTTCATACTCTCTGTCTGTCACACACCCAACCTGTCAAGTTACACTCTGTGGAGACCAAACGTAGCGTCGCCTGGATGTCCGTCGCTTCCTCGTTTGCTCCCAAAAAAACCCCCCGAAAAGCCCGGAAAAGAGGAAACTCAAAAGCGAAGCGTTAGCTCAGGTAAGGACTGGCTGTAGATTTGAGCCTAATTTCTCCTCCTTCTCTCACTCTCTCTCTCAGTCCATCTCTCTATCCAATCCCATCCACAGCTGAAGGAGGGCAGACGAGAGGAGAGGGAATCGCAGATACAAAGCTGCACTCTGTTCAGACAGCTGCGGGAAGTTCCAGAGGGCACAAGCTTTGCACTCTCTTTCTCTCTCTCTCTCTCTCTCTCTCTCCCTCTCTTTCTCTCTCTTTCTCTCTCTCTCCCCCTCGCTCTCCTGCCTCTCCCCGTTGCAGGTATGGGCAGGTACCGGAAAAGAAAGAAAGGCCGTCCTCCTGCTCCTCCACTTCCCCCCAGTGAGCACACCAGCCTCACCAACACACGCGTCAAACTACCGACTGCATGTTCAAGACCAACAGGGGGAGACTTTCCATAGAGGGATGTGAGAGAGAGTGACTGAAACGTGTGGAAGAGAGGACTTGCTGTCTATGTGTGAGGGGTAGATGGGGAGGGGGGGGGGGGGGTTGCTGTGCCAGTGAGAGAGAGAGAGAGATAGAAGGGGAAGGTGTGAACTACGGGTCTTGGCATGGCAGTGTTTCACTCTCTCTCTCTCTCACTGGCCTGTTTCTGCTTGCACAGTGAGCGAGAGAGATTGGGAGAGAGAGTGGGAGAGAGAGGGAGAACAAGAGAGGGGGAGGCATTCTTTTAGATAGGGGAGGAGACTGGGAGGGTCTAGGGACCAAGAGAGGCAGAAAATTGGGCTCCAGGAGAGACCATGTTTGGTATTTATACAATGCTTGCATCAAAGAGCCACAAAGAGAGAGTGAGAGAGGTACAGAGAGAGAGAAAGAGAAAGTGAGAGACACAGAGAGAGAAACACAGAGAGAGAGAGAGAGAGAGAGAGAGAGAGACAGAGAGAGAGAGAAAGAGAGAGTGAGAGAGGTGCAGAGAGAAAATACTGTGGCTCTGACTGCAAACACAGTGAACTTTCCTACACAAACAGCTCTTTGCCAGGAATGACGCTCCATATTTGTGTCTGTCTAACCAGTCGTTTACTGGATACCTGAGGTCTGTCTGCCAAATGTGAGTCTGACATGTTTTGTACACATAACAGCGATGACTTCCCCCTGTCTGTCTTCAAGTGACACTGAGCTGACATCACACACCGGTGGGAAAATAGTTTTTTGTTCTTGTTGTCAATATGCCTTTAAAGCTCCGCAAGTTTTGGTCCTAGAATCATAAAAGGAACACCCCCAGAAACATTTAATCTTCAACATACATGCCACTTATGCATCAATGTTTTTTAGTAAGAGGAAATATAGAAAAACATCAAGGCATGTCAGACTACCTAAAAAAGTCAGGCCTGTGTCCCCTAAGGGTTAAAAGCTTACCAGCTCACGTCAGTTTCATACAAATGCCATAGCACCGTCATCATCTGCTATGCAACAGCAAACATTTTATAAATGTAAGACATTGAGAGCCACAAAATACTCCAATCCAAAACACAGCAATAGGTTTTGTTAGAAATAAACAGGAGACAAACCCCTGTCCCCCACTCCTCCTCCAAAAGGAAGTCACAGAAAAAATGATAAATCTATGAGGGTAGTAGTGCCCTCTGCTGTTCAAACAGCATAGTAACCTCTAATATGTTAGACGATGACGGGTTGGCCTCTCTGCGATCTATGTCCACCATCAGACCTCGAATCAATGCAGTCTATCCATGCATAGATTGTGAGCTCCTTTTAAGCATCTGATCTGACTGTCACTTGGTTTCCCCTCACCAAAGGAACACGATCAACTTTGTTAACACCACTGGCCCATCTTGTCTGGTCTCCTCTCCTGACTAACCTTCTCAGCTTTCTGTCCTCTCAGTGTGACTTCCTCCAGCCTATCTCTTTCCGTGACAAACCTCACATGGATGTGGCCCTGAGTATGTCCTCTCGCAGTCGTCCAGCTGCTGTTTACAGATCAAGCGGTCTCCAGAGCATTTGCATGCCTGCATGGAAACACTAGTGATGATTTACAGCCACATGTGAGTGCTTCTCTTAAGACAGACAGCCGAGAGAAGAAGCCATGATTGATATATGAAAACGATGATGTTCAAACAAATAAAAAACGAAGGGGTGTTCTGAAGTGGAGACACGTAACCAGCCAATCAGGGAGGAGTATTTTCAACGTGCCATTAACGTCAGTATCGCAATTGGTAATGGTGAAGTTGAGTGTGGTAATAAAAAGAAAAAATGAAGGCATAAGCAGAGAAGGGGAAGGATGATGACAAGCCCAGATGTTGCCCCCATCCTTTCCCACAGCCATCTTTGCCTCAGTCTCAACACTCGGAGCAGATGTCTGCCCCGAGCACGAGACTCAACTCCGATGAAAATAGAAATGCATCCTTAAATGGTCAAGCAAAAAAAAGTCCTCCTATCAGCC
The DNA here is from genome assembly GCF_900700415.2 of Clupea harengus. Taxonomy (NCBI): domain Eukaryota; kingdom Metazoa; phylum Chordata; class Actinopteri; order Clupeiformes; family Clupeidae; genus Clupea; species Clupea harengus. Next base: position 21,526,604 of record NC_045163.1, on the reverse strand, counting down.
ATTTTTATCAGATACGCAGCATTTTTGCGGCTTATTGCACCCAAAACTTGTCCACACAGCACAGGCACATACATAAGAGGGCTTTGTACACTGTACTTTCTGATACTCTCTGTCCACAGATGCAAGAATGTTAACACTGTAAACCACAGACAGTATTTTAAGGCACGGGACAGTCAGCGGCTGCGTAGAGAAAACCCCTTACTTTCATTAAGCAGAGGACAAGAATAGCCCACAAGCTAATGTTGTCTCTTGTCAGCATGCTCTTCATGTGTACAGCTTACAGCAAACACACCTGAGAGGAAACTACATAAGCCAGAAACAGAATGACCGACGGCTGTAAATAGTTTCTCGTAATGGTCTACCATTTGCATGACATATTTACATGTGCTCGTTTGTCTGATGTGTTCATCTAAGACAAGACAATTTACAAGTGAGGAGGTCAGGAGAAATCCAAATCAGTCAAACCTGATATTAAACTGACAATGTTTAATATCACAACCCTTTCCACAAATACACCACAAGGTACTTACCAATGTTCAACAAGGTACCTACAGGACTTGAGGCAAGGGAAATGTATTGACAGCTCTTGAGTAAAGATACTACACTGAATGGGCCTTGAGGGAAGACTTCTATGATGGACACCTCCCACTAGAGGGCAGTAGTGGTATCTAGAGGAATCCATTTCCTTGTTTTTTTTCCTAGTCAGGATTTCCTACTCTTGTTGAATCCGTCCCTCACAGGAATTTCAGGCCATCTAAAAATGGCATTAGAGAGGCTCTATGCATGGACTCCATTTCTTTATGTTGTTTTGTGGTCAGTGACTGTGATCTTTCAAGCACAGGTCTTGTCGAAACATGTCTAAAACGGCAAACTGAAACAGAACGACTGTTTGTAATAGGTGTTGGCTGATCACAGATAAGAGGCAGCGGAGTGTTCATATCACGACTATGTTGACTTTGTGTGTCTTTGCGTCTCTGCCTTTGTGTGTGTATTTCACGACTATGACGACTTTGTGTATCAGTGTGTCTCCGTGTGTTTACGTTTGTTTGCATGTTTGTGTGCGTGTGCGTGTGTGTGTGTGTGTGTGTGTGTGTGTGTGTGTGTGTGTGTGTTTTGGTCTGTTGGTTTCAGTGAAACACCTCATTCATTACTCTCTGTCAAACGTTAATCCACGCATTCAGGCGCATGTGACTCCCTCCGCCGTTTGCTGACATCATGGGGCCACTCTACCACCAGGTCAAACCAGTGGGAAATTCCAGGCTAACTGCATGCCCTTAAAAGGCATATCAGCCTATCGCTTATCTAACAACATGGAGCCCCTCATTTCCTTTATGATCTGTCTCATTCCCTCGGTCGATTCCCCTCCAAAAGATGTTTTTTTTTCTCATGCTCTAGTTGCCTCTTTTGGACTGATATGCATTCTTGTTTTGACTTCCTCTCACTTTTTCAGTCTTTCATACAAGTTTATACAATTAGGATTAAAAACACAATAAAACACACACACACACACACACACACACACACACACACACACCCCCGCATGCACGTACGCACAGACACTGATTAAAGCTTACCTTGATTATTTTGGCTGTTTCTTCCTGTTCCCGTTGAGCTGAGGGTTCTTGGGTGGGCTGGTTGTCCTGGCTGGGTTCCTCCTGCTTGGCAGTCACTGGTGCTGGGCTGAGTCTTCTGCTCCTCCTCCCCTCCTCTGGAGCAGTTGGCCCGGCGGCAGCTAAATGCTCTCCATCTGATCGCGGTGCACCATCATCCAGGAGGCTAACGTCCGCAGAGGCAGGCAAGCCTGGTTCCTCAGCCCCAGCAGAGGGTTTCTTATCCCGGGGGATTCTGGGGGAAGGTTTGGGTCTGGTGCCCCACCTCCGGGGCTTCGCTGAGAAGTCGTCATAGGTGACCTCCGGCACCAGTAGGGGGTCAGCGATGGACGCCTCAGCGATGGACGCCGCACCGACTGGGACGGATGGTGCCGGTGGAGCAGGCTGTGGCTCGTCCATGTCGAAGTTGATTAAATCATCACATGTTGCAACTTCCCCTTTTTCTTCTTCTTCTATTGTATCGCTTTCTCTCTCCTGCTCCCTCTGTCTCTCTTTCTCTTTCTCTTCTTCAAGTGCTCGCTGTTTCTCCTCTCGTTCCATCTTCTTCCTCTCTTCTTCTAGCCGTCGCTTCTGTCTCGCCTCTTCCTCCAGCTGTCTCTGCTGCTCTTCTGCTAGTCTTTGCCTCTCTGCTTCCTCTCTCTGTCTCTCCCTTTCTCTCTCAAGTTGCTCCTCTTCTTTTCTCTGTCTCTCCCTTTCCCTGTCCCTTTCTTCCTGTTCTCCTTGTCGCTTCCTCTCCTCTTCTCTTTCCATTCTAAGTCTTTCTTCCTTTTCTTTCTGTCTCTCTCGTTCCCTCTTAATTCTCTCTTCCTCCTCTATCTGTCTCTCTCTCTCTCTCTCTCTCTGGAGTCTTGCTTCCTCCTCTCTTTGACTCTCCCTCTCCTTCTTAATTCTCTCTTCCTCCTCTATCTGTCTCTCCCTCTCTCTCTGGAGTCTTGCTTCCTCCTCTCTTTGTCTCTCCATTTCTTTCTCCAGTTGTCTCTGTCTATCTTCTGCCTCTTTTCTCTCACTCTCGGCTCGTATGTTTTCTTCCTCTCTCTGTGTCTCCCTTTCTTGCTCAAGTCTCATCCTTTCTTCCTCCTCTCTCTGTTTCCTTAGCTCCTCTTCTCTCAGTCTCTCCCTCTTAATTCTCTCTTCCTCCTCTCTCTGTCTCTCCCTCTCCCTCTTAATTCTCTCTTCCTCCTCTATCTGTCTCTCCCTCTCTCGTTCCAGTTTTACCCTCTCTTCCTCCTCCTTCTGTCTTGCCCTGTCTCGCTCCTCTTCTCTTTGCCTTTCCTTTTCTTTTTCAAACCTCAGTCTCTCCTCTTCCTCTCTCCGTCTCTCCATTTCCTTCTCTTTCTCTCTCTCCCTCTCTTTTTCAATCCTTATTCTTTCCTCCTCTTCTCTTTGTCTCTTTATCTCCTCCTCTCTTTGTCTCTCCCTTTCCAACCTAAGGCTTTCTTCTTCCTCTCTCTGTCGTTCCTTCTCTTTTTCCAATATTATTCTTTCCTCCTCTTCTTTTAGTCTTCTCTGCTCCTCCTCTCTTTCTCTCTCCCTCTGCACTTCTCTTTCTCTCTCCCTCTCCTCTTCTCTTTCTTTCTCCCTCTCTCTTTCCAACCTAAGCCTTTCCTCCTCTTCTCTCTGTCTCTCCCTCTCTTTTTCCAGTCTCACCCTTTCTGCCTCCTCTTCCTTAAGCCTCTCATCCTGTTTTCTCTTCTGCCTTTCCATCTCTTCCTCCATTTCTCTTATCCTTTGTTCTTCCTCCTCTCTCTGTCTCTTCTTCTCCTCCTCTTCATCTTCTTTCTCTCGCCGTAATCTCTCCCTCTCTCTTTCCTGCTCAATCTCTCTCAGTCTCTCCATCTCTTTTTCTTCTTTCTGTCTTCTCATCTCCTCCCCTTGCTGTCTATCTCTCTCCAGTCGCAATATCTCCCACTCTCTCTGCTTTTCTTCTTCTCTCTGCTTCTTCACCTCTTCCTCCTGTTTTCTCTCCCTCGCTTTCTCCACCCTGAGCCTCTCCTCTTCTCTTGACCCCTCTCTCTGACCCTTCTCTTCCTTCTGTGGCTCTGTGTCTTTCTCAGCCTCCGTCTGCCTCTGAAAGAGGCTCACCCTATGGTAGACAGGTAATGGGGTGAAGCCTGTGCCTTCCTCATCCTCTTCTTCCTCTTCCTCCTCTTCCTCCCCCGAGAACCCCCCTTCCTGCTCCGCCAGAAAACCAGATCCTCCAGAGCGGCGGAGGGTGAGGGCTTTGTCCTCCAGAGGAGCCAATGCCACGCTCTCGCTGACCGCACACACCACACCAACGACGGGCACATTGCCGACGGCGTGCTTCACCAGGACCGGGGCCGACAAGGAGCCTGTAGTGGGGGTCCTCTCCTCCGCTGAAGGCGCTGCTACCCTGTCCTCTGAGGCAGTTTTCACCATCGCCTCCTCACTTCCTCCTTCTATTGACAGCTCTGAAGGCCCGCTGGGTAATTCCTCTGATGGCCTCTGGGATGGGGAGCTGCAAACACAATTAAAGGTGATTAGTCTAGCGCTAAATGCAATTACCTTCCACATTCAGCTCAGTCTGATTTGTGTAGTGGTTTTAATAATGAGCACCACCGGCACACAAGCACGTGAGAAGACCACATGCTGTGTGATTTAAGCTATGTGAATGTACTCGGGTCACATGCAGGACAACATTGCTCACTGAGGTCACAGAATATATCGTCAGAATAAAAGTGTCAAATTACCCCCTTGAGGTGTTTTGTGACATTCCAGCGTCCAGTTTCAGCTCTTTAATTCGCTGCTTGACATCTACAGCGATCTCAGCTGGTGATGCCAGTTGGGGCTCCTCTTTTTTCAGGGATTCTCGCTGCTGGGAGGCCGCCGAAGAGTCCAGAAGCATGCTGATCCGTCGCTTGATGGAGCCCCCACTGGACTCATCCTTCTCTTTTTCATTCTCTCTTTCGTTTTCCTTTTCTTCGCTTCTCTTCCACTCCCTCCTTGGCACCACTGAGGGTCTGGGCTTCTGATTCGGTTCTGATTCTGGAGCGGTTTGGTCCACATCAGAACCTCTGTCTTTGAGTCCTCCTGGGGGAAGGATCGGCTCCTTTTTGCCAGACTGCTCCTGGTTGTTGTCCTTGCTCGGCCGGAGCGGAACAGACGGAGGGATGGACAGGGGGACGGACTCAAATCTGGACGTCAGGTCCATCGAAAGACGCTTCCGGATGGGCCATTTTCCGGTGTTCTTGGCATCTGAGGTCTCTGTGGTTTGGCTGGTGTCAGACCCAGCTTTGTCAGGCCCCTGCCCTTCTTCTAGAGCTTCTTCCTGTTGTCTGCGATCAAAGGCACCGATAGACTTTGTCCTGGTTCTTAGATGCACGCCACCATCACTGGTCTTTGGCAGGTTCTGCTCTGCTGTTCTTGAGAGGCAGACTTTCTCTGTGTGGGTACTGGGCAGTGTATTCGCTGTGCTAACCAAACTGCCTTGACTCTCAACGCCGACGACATCGCTACCTTTGGGTAGGTCTGGCTTCACAACATCAGTCTGGTCTGATTTGGTTGGTATGACAGGTGTTGGTTTTGGAGCAACAGCTGGAGGAGCTTTTAAGAGGCTAGTTGGTTCAGGCTTTGAGGCGGTGATATCTGGTGTGGCGTGGGACGCAACGTCTGGATCGCGAGTGGCTGGTTTTGGTGCAACAGCAGGAGCAGGCTTGGGACTGATTGCTTGAGTGGAACCAGTCAGCGCTGGTTGAGAGCTACTTGATAGGTCTGGCTTCGCTTGATCATTTGGAGTGGGCTTTGGGGTAGTGGTTGGCATTGGCTTAGCTGAGGCAGTGGTTTGCAGGACTGGCTTATTGTCCATTGGCTTTGGAGCGAGTATTTGACGGATGGGTGTCTTTTTCAGGGAGAAGGGCTTGGGCATGAGGTGAGGTTTGGGGGCTACACTAGGCTTTATGGCGCCCGGGGCTGTCTGCCCCCCCTCCCCTGAACTCACTCCCACCTGTGTAGCCATGGCTACACCCAACACCTGTCGGAGAAAGATAAAAAAGAATATGACATGAGTGGAGACATTCAAAGAGCTTCGTGTCAACTGTGCTGTTACGCTGTGATGCGTTAAACCACTGACCAGGTTAAACCGAACAAATAATGTTCTGTTATCAAAAGAGAGGAAAAAAAAACAGCATAGACATTGAAAAAGATTGTTCACTAGGCTTCAAGATAAAAAATTAAAACTGCAGTTCACATTCTCCACTACTGTTTGAAAAGTGTAAAAGAGATGTGACAGAATGTATGTGTGTGCCTGTGGGTGTAATATTACTGCAAATCTATTCTTTGTGTGGGAAGTGTGCCACAAGGGGTACATTTAATTGGGCCTTGGCTTTGCCACGCTGAAGTGTAGATCTCACATCCAAGTGTTAGCTGTGGGAACTTTGACACACCCTCTGACATCAGTCTTGACACAACTACGGCTCCCTTTCCTTCTCACTCATTCACTCCCTTTCTGTTTCCGTGTATCTGCAATTTTCAACCACAACTGACATAAAAGCTCACTCAAATATTTCTTGGTCAGGTCTCTGCTCTGTTTGGTACAAAAAACTCAAAGAGCTGAATATAAAGCAAATATTTTCATACTTCATACACCTCACTTCTTCTCAGAGCAGATGAGACATAGGTTAACATAGGTTTGACTTCAGACTAATATCCGTTCACACACATCTTGAGAGCATTGTTGCTTGACTTTAAATAAATGTCCGGTATGACACACACCTATTTCACCTGAATTGAACAGGCGTTTGAAAGCCAGGTGAGTACAATCTGGTCAGGCCAGATTTTCAAGCCATTGGTAAATAACCCCTTACAATATATGTGCAAGAGAAATAGACAGAGATCATTTAGGTGCAAGACTCACACCCTGGTATCTTTGGCAACTGACAACACTGGAAACATTGCTTCATTGTATCTCAGCAATTTGTCTTGTAATAAGCTTTAACTGAAGATATGCCCTTTGTCTCCGTGTGAGAGTACATTCCTCTGTTAACCACATGGAAAACCATGCATGATATATTTGGGTAAAACAAATTACAGAATGAGGTTCTGTCGTAGTGTCAGCGAGAAAACTTTGAAGTGATTCACAACAATCCGAAACCAACTGAGGGGCTAACCTGTTGCCACATTATTTACAGTTCTCCACCCTGGGCAAGTTACAACCTAATCTGTTATCTCTGCTTTAAACACACACACACACACACACACACACACACACACACACACACACACACACACACACACACACACACACACACACACACACACACACAAACACACACACGGAAAAGAAGGCCAAGTGTTGCAACAGAACCTAAAGTCTCCTTGGTGTGTGCTGTTATGTTCTGTGCTTCCCACAGTATTCCTTTAATTAACCACAAATTACTCATATCAAGGCATGTTTTGTTTGCATGACTTCCTGAGTATACTTGGGATACGACCTGGATTTGCTAATATGGGAGTTTGGAAAGGGGCATACGAGAAAAAAAGACCGGAAAAATGTATCCAGCATCTCAAATAGGAACAATATCACTTAAGGCAAGCCTGGGAGCCATCTCCCTTGCATCGTGGGGTGGAACCCATCTCAGTCTAGTTTTTCCAGTAAGGGAGCACTGTACAACCGGTCCGACTACATGCAGATGTTTCGGGGGTGAAAAAGATGCACACGGTCTGAGACAGACCCTGAAGGAAAGCTCTGTTGAAGGCAGCTTGTTGCTGCCAAAACATTGTGTGTAATGATTCTGTCTAAGCAAGTAACACAACCTCCTCTTAAAAAGGCTTAATATATGCCCGCTTGCATGCTATGCCCGAGGGATGTGAGTTTGCTTTTCTTTGTTGGAAAAGGACTCAGAGTGTTACTTCTCGACCACCATGGGGCCTAACTGGAATAATAAGCACTGCAATCAGAGGATCTCTCATAGCACAACTCCACACTGTTAACCCTCCTGATGTTCTTGCAGAGAAAATTCTATTTGCTGTACATGAAATTCGAGTCAATTCTTTTTTTGGTGGATTGCCAGCGTGAGTGTTCTTTGATCAAGGGAACTTTGACGCAAGGTCAGCTGAGGGAAAAAAATATTTAGAACGAACTTCCAGAGAGTTGATTGAATAACGTCACTAATCTGGTATGCTTCGCTCTGCCTAAATTGTTTAATGTGATGATCTCAAGGAGAATGGTGCGTTGGGACTTGGGAGAGAAGCAGGCTGACCATAGAGGGTTTAGAAAAAGGCTACCAACAGAGTCCTAAAGTGTGCATGTTCGTTAGATCAACGCCTCTTTAGAACTTGATCTCTTCAGCATGAATTTGACTATTGAGCTCACTGTATGTTTCCCTTTATTTAACATCTCATATCACCTGATGACATGAGGTGGGAATCCTGACCCTAATGTTAACCACATGCTGTTTTATGACTCAGGTAGCCACCTCTGCCATATAAACCGACCTCCACCTGCCACCAATAGGTAACTGATAAATACATGAAGCTCACAATGGACGATCTGTCTATGAACCCAGAGAGAGAGAGACAAACACAGAGAAAGGGGTGGGGTGGGGGGTTGGGGGGCGACAGAGAGAACACTTTCACCCCAAACACAAAAGTAACATCAGTGACAGCATGGGTGGCATGCAACAGCCTCCAGTTTGGGGAGCAGCACGCAGGCTGAGTTGCCAGATGTTTCATATCCACCCGGACAAATGTATCAGCCTCAAGCCAACATGCAGCTTATGTAAACATCACCTAAAGGCAAGAGTTAAAGATAAAAAAAAGAACTTTTACCCGGTTAGTAGAAACCCTAATCCACCAGATCCATCGGAAATCGGAAGAAAACAACCCCTTGGTAGTAAATCCCTTTTCTTTTGTTTCAGGTGATTACTTGCCCCGCCGTAGACTACGCGTCGCTGAGAAACATTTGACAAATAGCGAGCTCCACTGCCTTGAAATCTCATGCAAGGCGTATGAGCAGAAGTCTAGAGCCCCTCCTACCTGGGACGTAAGCTATTCGTTTTCTCTGACCGGACAAACAGGTTTAGGACGAATCGACCTTACACACTCCCAATAGTGACACGAGAAGGGATCCTCCAGAGGACCACAAACGCAATTTCCAAAACAAATGTGACAGTGCATTACAAAGACGCTTAAAAAGTAATCGAAGCAGATTAAGAGAGACCCGCGCATCACTGGCAATTTAGTTAGATCCTTCCTTCCTTCCCTCTCGAATTTCGGGTGAAGGCGGGTCCAGCATCAAACATGATCCATGACATCAAGCACTTTTAGTTTTAGTTTTAGCTTTTCCCCCACAACGTCTTCAGCATCATGGTCGAACATTTTCTAACCATATGGCAGCCTACCCGCTTAGTCAATTTGACGCGTCATGCGCATGTAGGCTCATGATTAAATTAGGCTACTTTGTCGATTGTATGTATTAAAAATGTCAAGATTGTCTTGTGTTGGGGTAAGACGGCGGTTTTCTTGAACGATAGCCATAGGGATTTTTGGTGCTGCCTACCCCATTCCACATCTGGCGGGATCTTACTTCCGCTTCTGAGGATGTTTTCTCCATCACAGGTTACTTCACCTACAAAAGGAGACCGTCCAGTCATTACAAAAGGAAAATCCACTCTTGAGCAACTTTTGTGGTGTTGTGATGTCACACTGTATTGTATTCTAAACAATAGAAATGTGAATTTCACACAGGGTTGTATTACCTATGTTGAAGAGGATTTTCAAGGACTGAGTCAGCAGATATGGCACAATTAGTTGCACTGGGGTTTGAAAGGGATGGGAGCTCATTGTTTTCACAGTTGCCATGACTGTGGATGTTAGGTGGCCGTTAACACCTCTAGAGCTCAGTGTTTTTCCCACCAGCGATAATCATACCTGTGCATCGCCGACATAAGCGGGGATATCGCTTACGGGTAAAGTATCCACATCTCTTCAAAGTATCCACAAGTCTTCATATTTGGGTGACGTTTTTATATTGAACTTGACAGATGTATCTACTAGTCTTTTATTCAATTTACCATCTCAGGGGCGTCCGCAGGATTCTCGTTCACGATAGGCACACTAAAGAAAGCTGTGTCACACACAACCAACAAGTGGCGGCAGCTAATTTTCGGTAAACTTAGGGAAACCCTCTATTGACGTAAAGATGAGTGAGTGAGAGCATCTGGAGTGTGGGACAGTGTAATAAAGACTGCACTGCGAAACAAGTATTTATGTCAAACCAACTGTGATGTATTCATTCATAAGTCACAAGGCCTTTTCATAAATCATAATTTTTTTTAAATATTTTTTTGATGAAAGTGTCAAAACACCTGTAATACACACAGACTGACATCCTTCATATGTCACAAGGTTTCTTTTTCGCCAAACACCATCGCCATGATTTTGTATAGATTTATTTTAAACAAATAATCAAAACAATCTATTTGGCCTCATGACCTTTTGACCTTTGGAGGTCAAAACACCTGTGATGCACACAGACTGACATCCTTAATAGGTCACAAGGCTTCTTTTCACAAAACACCATTTTTTTTAAACACATAATCAAATTAATCTATAGTTTATCTACAGTGATCTATAAAATCTATACAAATGTTAAGGGTTGGTAAAAAGTAATGAATAGGTCTAAATGAATGGCAAGAGGCAAAATGCTGGGCCGTTTGTCTGCAATTCACCAGTGGTTAAAAAACGATGAGCCAAAGACCAATGGCCTGCCAGCTGTCCCTCCAGTGAGCTGACAGTGGTGCACTGGCTTTTTACTGGGATGGTATTTCATGGAATTTCTAAATCATATCCTTGGCATAATCTATTTAAAGTATTAGCCACTAAATATAAGTTGTTCATGGCAGCCTCCTAGAAGGCTCTGAAGGTGAAAAATTACATGCAGCCAATAACAGGCAGGGCCAGAGGACAACCAACTAAAACAAATCTGACCATTAGTATAAATCTTTTTATCAGTTTCTGCATGCAAGAGCTGTACTGTCTGCTCACACAGATCTAAAGACATAGACAGCAGACTGTGTGTTTCTCCATAAAGTTATAAAAATGCAAAGTGATAGCAAAACATCATCCAAGAAGACCTCCAATCTGGCTTTAGAGCCCATCACAGCACTAAAATGTCCTTAGTCAAAGTACTGATTGATCTACTGATCTTCTGATCATGAGTGCATTTCAATATTGGTCCTTCTAGACCTTGTTGGCCATGTTTATATCAAAGGCTGTGCCCTATCCTGGCCTACCTTACCTTTCTTATCTCACCTTCATCTCCTCTTATCTTACCTTTACGACGTCTTCAGTTTGAACATGTCCACAATGAATCATCCAGTCATCAGAATCAGAATCATGTTTATTGGCCAAGTACATTTTCACATACAAGGAATTTGACTCCAGGTTTAGTAGCTCTCAATGTACTTACACTGAAAATATACAGTATAACGCAACAGTTTAGGATAAAATAAATAAATATAATGTATAATATAATAATAAAATATAATAATTTGTAGTCAACTGTTCATTAGATACAAGCATAAGTTAAGAAGGTCCCCAAGGCTCAGTGCTTGGGCGCCTATTCTTCTCTTTGTACATGCTACCCCTATTTGCTGTAATAAGGAAGCATATCTACTATAACTATCCATGAAACCTGATGGAATTATACAACTACCTAGATAGAAGCTTGCCTGGAAAATGTCAAAGCATGGATGACTAACAATTTCCTTATCACAGATAGTTATAACTGTGTAGGCCATAAACATTTGAGATTCACATTATCCAGCCATCCACCCACACTCGATGGCATCTCACTAGCATCCAACACAAGTGTCGAAGATCTTGGTGTTATTATCAAGACCTCTCATTCGACTCACTCATAGAACAGATCTCAAAGACATAATTTTTTTTAATCTACGCAATATTGCCAAAATCAGAAAATCCTTATTCTTTCATGATGCAGAAAAATGAATCCACACATTTATTACTTCATGACTAGACTACTGCAATGCTATCCTGTCCAGATGTAGCAACAACTCATTACAGTTCCATACTTAAAATTGAATTGAACTGATTTGGAACACAGGGGTCTTATACGCAGACACAACAATGTGGCCAATGGTACACAAAGATGGCAATACACAGGGAATCTAGGCAGGGGCGGACTGGGGGAAAAAAGTGGCCCGGGAGTTACTGTCAGACCGGCCCACTTAATACACGGCGCGCTGCCCACTCAATGCATCGCACGTTTTGACCAGTCAGTCGCCTATTTGGAAAAATACCCATACAATTAACATTATTTTGGATGATTACAAAGAAATGACATCATATATGTTTTTTTAAATAACATTTGGATTCACCAATTTGACTGGATGGACACATGGAGTAAAATGATACTGACTATTGTAACACTCCAAGGTAGTTATAGTTTGCTAGATGAATATGCTTAACTCTGGGCTAGTATCAGAAGGTTATATGTATAACTACAGAGCCTTAAGGAATGAATGTCAGCAGAGAAAGACCACACAATAAAGAAACTGGAATCAGAGGGTATAATTAGTATGAACCAGTGGCGGCTCCTGAAAAAATTATCAAGGGGGGCATATTTTTGATAATGATTAAGGCGACCCATTCAGTAGTTACATTAAGCAAGACAATTGTATCAATTTGTTGTTAGCTGATTAACTCATACAGCAATACCTTTTTATCCACTAGATGGCAGCACACAACAGAAATGTTTCCCCTCTACCTACATAGAGTAGCTAGTTACAGGTGAAAAGCTATGAAAGAAAGTTCCATCCAGGAGCTTTCATAAGCAATGATGTGGCTCCACCTTAAAATACCCCCCCCCCCCCCTTGTAGAAACCTGTTGAATGGATACATTTGGTCTAGGAAGTCCTAAATGTTTTGTTGTCAATTTATCTTCATTAGTACGCCGACTTTCAAAGCCGGCAACAATCGAGTTGTTGCACTGAATGTTAAAAATGGATTTAACATGAGAGTCAATGAGAGAGATCTGGGGCGATTTCCAGTTTGCCCAAAAAGGGGCGGGGTCATTTGAAGCACCACGTTTGCCAGACTGTTGCCTGAGTGACTGTTGGCTGATTCGACAATGACATTCAGAGGCAGATCAGACGGTCTAGTGGTAGAATCTGACAGAAAATAAAACTCCCGTAGGCAGTGCGTCGCCCCAATCGCCCTTATGGACAAGCCGCCCATGAACTATATTGTAGAAATGAACATACGATGGCAGAGCTGCCAACTTTTCAAAAAACCTTGGAGTGAGAAAATGTTGCCGTGCACGCAGCTACACACGTTGGGTGGCTCAGATATCAGGGAATTGGAATTAATTTGGCGTTGTACCCATGTTGTGCTCTGCATTCTGTTGGTTTTTGGGGCCCAAAGTCTGCCTACTGTGGGGCCTACTGGAAATGGACAACATTGGTTACATTCTGTGAAGCAAAGACATAGCTGAAGGTCCACCCCCAGGACATTTTGGTTTAAGTAGATGTTATTTCCTGCATTCTAGTGGATTTTTGGGTGGTATGCTAAAGATGTGCAATACCTGAACTTATTCTGATTCATGTTCATCTGATCATGACTTGTAGGGCCTTTTAGACTTGAGCTGAACATTCAACCAGAAAACTATTCTTGTGCCTCAATGACTGTCTATGTACCACAATATAGCCTAATTAATAGACCTGTGTTTAAGATTTTACCAAGGTAGGTTGATTGACATTTTGATTACAATGGTATTCAACTAATTCTTAACTGGAACCTAACCTATATTGTTAATAATTGTATTTAATGATTTATGAGCACTTAATTTAAGAGCACTTAACGATTTATGAACAGCAAAAAATGACACAAGATTAGTTAGGGAGAAATATTTTTCACTATTCAAAGCCTCCCACCACACGTTCCATCAAACAAAAAAGTGCAACAAATAAAGTGCTTAAACAGTAGCCTTTTTAAGCAATAAAATAGATCAACACATGACAAAAATAACTAAAAATGAGGTATCAGGTGCAGATCAGAACCTGGTTAGTCATTTTCTAAGATCTGTGGGCAAGGTTGTACTGGCCTGTGGCCTTCTTGGAGGCCTTGATGACCTCTGAGGGGGGCTCCCATCTGAAACAGGGCTCCAGGTCGGCCATCTTTATGGCCATTATTGAAGACAGGGTGCCATCCAATGCCAGGCTATTTCTGGTCTTAGTTTTGTTCAGTCCCACTGAACACTGAAAACACCCTCTCAGCATCTGCATTCGAATGGGGCAACACCAGGACCAGCTTGGCGACGGCAACAAGCCTCTCAAATTCTTTAGTTCCTGCCACCTATTGAGAATGAACAAAGAACAAAATGGAAAAACATACCATATTTTGTTTTGATTAATACTGTAAGTACACTGTAACAAAGTTCAGATACAACATGCATAGTTTGCATCATGTATGACACGATATAGGCATGCATCAATAATAGCAACAGATGTAGCCAAGCCACACCTGCCAAAAAGAAAGCCAAAAAAAAGTATACCTTATGTTTCCGTGTTGCCATTCCAGCCCAGAAGCTTTCCATCTCAGTTTCGTCCTGAAGGGAGGTGGTTGGCATGGTCTGATAATTCAGAAACTCCTCACCCAGGTGGTCATGCTCCTCTGGCCCATGGTATGGGAGGAGATGGGGAAACCTATTTATGAAAGTAGAGTTACAGGTTGTTAAGTTATAGGTATATTGTCATCGACCAGCAGCAGTTCATACACATGTTCGAGGAAAAGCCATATCAGAATAACTCAGGTGCAGTTTAGGAGTGAACATACCTCATCATTCCTGTCTTTATGTTAAATTCTTTGGAATACATCTTACCTATTCACAGTGTTGTTTGGAAAAGTCTTCTGAGTGAGTCCTTGAGATCCGTGAGATATTGGATGTGTGGCGTGAGTGCGTGTGAAAACATGCAAAAGCGTGTGTCACACGGCGAAACCGTGAGAGTTGGTAGCTCTGCGATGGGGTGTGAACATCAGTGGTATCAGGTGTCTTGCATGCTGGGTGTGTGATTGTGTGTGTCTGTGTAGGGGTGTTGAAGGTGTCTGCGAGCAAGTGATGCAAGTGTTGAGTAGGCTAGAGTTATTGACATTTAATAACGCCTAAAACAAAGTTAGACTGACGGAAGACATGAGTAAAGAAGATATTTCAGAAAATTTTCGAAAAATAAGCACCATGAGTGTGAATACAGATCGCGAAGAGTAGGATAAAATTCAGTCAGTAATTTTTTTGAGCCACATTCATTAGTGAATTATACGTGTTCTGTCACATTCAAAATGTAGACGGTGCCGGCGACGTCAACGTGTAAGGGCTGGCTTGTGATCGGAGTGGGTCAGTATTTTGGACCATCCCAACCCCGTCGGCCCACCGGGGATTCCCCCGGTATCCCCGATGGCCAGTCCGCCCCTGAATCTAGGGCATTACACACTGACTCCAAATTGCTAACTGAAATACTCGCTGATATAACACAAAAAGGGGAAATTCAGTATAAAAATAGAACCGTAACACTAAATGAAACACGTATGGTACTGATATATGCCAGCAAAGCGAAGTTATGTATTCCTTTACTTTCTATTGGAGGCAGGCGATTGTGATGTACACACGTCAATTGTGTGAAGCTAGCAGAAAAGGTTGGGGAAAGTTTAATCCTGCAAATGAGGAGCGAATTTGACTGGACATTGACCAGACTGGACATCACTGTGCTAACTCGGTGACAGTTCCAGGCTCCACGACCCATTCCTTTTTTGCATTATAAAGTTCAACTACATTGCTTTCCTTTAATTTTTTTGTATTTTGCATTTATTTACTTTCGCGTCATTACATTTTGCTTGTGCCAGTTCCGGGTTAAGTTCGCCACTGCCTTCAATATGCTACTAATCAAAATAAAACTGCCAGCACACCCTGTGCCACTGCTAGGGTGCGCAATTGGCGTATTTGGCGTACAGGTGAGGGCGCCAAAGCACCATTTAATCGTTAGGCGTACTTCTAACCTAGGCCAGTATTAGACATTTCAAGAAAAGCAAAGGTGTGACGACAGAATAGAATTGGGGAAAGCTGATATAGCAGCATTCTCAAGAAATTTGATCAATGGCTTGGGGATACGGTTCTGTAGTGGATCCTCTGTCAGTTGTACACGTCACCAAATCAATGCGTCTGCTTTGAGATGCCGGGCCAGCCATCCGATCTATCCCTTTTCTATGTCTTGTAGTCATGGCAACTGTGCAGCATGTGTTCATGAAAACAAGAGGCCAGTCATTCTTCAAAATGCGGAGTCTTGCTACACAGTGATCGGGGACGCCATCTTACATTGATCAATTGGCGGCTGGTTATCATGAGCGGAATTAAGTTGCCAACCGACGCGTCCGTCGCCGAAACCGGTCATAGCACTGTAACTTCACGGGAGCGCAAGCCAACTGGCGGGGTGCTGAAGCGCCTGAGGTCCAGGCGCAGCCAGGTAGACTCTAGGCCAGTCACTGAAGACGAGCTCCGGGAACAGGGTCGGAACATCACTTCTGAGGAAGTGCTTGGTCTTCGCGCTGCCACGCGAGGTATGTAGCCTACTGTTGTGGTAACAAAGGTGGAGGAAGTCGTTATTTTGTGTGCAATGAAATTATTAGCGACCTTGTTGCTTCATCGCTAAAAGGATATTATTGACGTGGGTCTGAATAATTAACAACACCTGTTGATTTCTGAAAGGCAACTTTGAAATTTCTACTGGTTGAACTGGGTTTATAACAATAACCTTGCCAGTGTTCGTTTAAAGCGATAACAAGCCAGTGAGGTAAATTGTTTATTATTATCATTATTATTATTATTATTATTATTATGATCGTTCAAAACTATTTGAAATTGTAGCCTACTGTGAAGGTTACTGTTTACGAAAGAATGGTACAGAGCCAGGTCATTAACTGCAGCGAAATCTGTAAGAACCCTCCAATTACCAATCTCTATTGATCATCTCTACAGATTATCTGTGTAAACCAGAGGACAACATCTACAACATCGACTTCACACGCTTCAAGATCAGAGACCTGGACACTGGCACTGTGCTGTTTGAGATTGCTAAACCGCCTCACGCTGGTAAAGCACGGCATTGTGTCCAACTCTCACATATTCTTTGTAGGAATGTACTGTATATTTTGGCAAGCATGCACGTTTGTTTCCTGTCTCAATCTTGTTTTGTTTACACTTTGCTGCTGGGACCTACAAGGATACCTAGCATGTGAAATAGTATTGATAGGTGGTGTTTGTGTGTGCACGCGCACATGCGTGAGATGTGTGTGAAGTATGTATTTGTGTGTGATATAATGTAATGAGCTGTCTGAGGAGAGTGATATGTGATGTGGGTGTGTATGTCTCTCTCAGTGGAGGATGAGGAAGATAGGGAGGCAGATTCCTGCGCTGGACGTTATGTGCGCTACCAGTTCACCCCTACTTTCCTGAAGTTGAAAACAGTGGGAGCCACGTGAGTAATGCAACACATACACGCATGCTCACACACACACACACACACACACACACACACACACACACACACACACACACACACACACATACACTCACCTTTGTGCGCACACACTGTTACACACACATTCAAGTGCCAACACGCACACACAAACATTCACACCAGAAGACACTTGGTTATAACATTCCCTATGGATCACCTCCTTTCTGTCCGATTTTCCTCTGAACCACTCTCTCTGTACTGCTCGAACCCTTACTCTCTTAAAAATGACTGCTGTGCTCTACAGCCAAACAGTCACTGTCTCCTCCACATGCTCCCCCCCCACCCCCCCCCCCCCCCCCCCACCCCCCCCACTCAGAGTGGAGTTCACGGTGGGCCCACAGCCCCTCAACAGCTTCCGCATGATCGAGAGGCACTACTTCCAGGAGCACCTCCTCAAGAGCTTCGACTTCGATTTCGGCTTCTGCATCCCGAACAGCCGCAACACGTGCGAGCACATCTACGAGTTCCCGCAGCTGTCCGACGGCATGAGTGAGTCACTTCCTTCCCCGCCCGTCCCAATCGCGTCCTCCATCTTCTTTGCCTGCCAGGGCCTTACACATAAGCATAACTGTTTCTCCTCACCATGGATACGGGTTGTGGGAGAGAGAGAGAGAGAGGGAAAAGCAGAGGGAGAGGGGAGAAGTGTGAAAAACAGAGCACCATGCTGATGAAAGAATTACCTAAATCAGTGAAACTGATGTCTAAATAGCAGAGTCATGACTATAGATCTGCAGATGACAATAAAAAAATGAGTATGGGAGCATTTGTCATATTAACTCCGGTAATTTGTATTTATTGCTCTATTGGGAACAGCCTGATACAATTATCCATTCACTAGCTGAAATATGATAGCGTTTGATGGACTTTCATGATTAGCGCTCAAATATCAGTAATCAGTCTTGTAAATGTACGGACAGAGGGGTATTTTTCTCAAATATCTATTACCAGCACAGCCAGCAGTGCAGAATAGTTTTATTTGCATTCATGTTCCTATTCTTTCAAATGCGATATGAGGAAAGTGTTTGACTAACATCCAATGGTGTGTGTGTGTGTGTGTGTGTGTGTGTGTGTGTGTGTGTGTGTGTGTGTTTGTGTTCTTCCTCAGTTCGCCAGATGGTGGATCATCCATATGAGACACGTTCTGACAGCTTCTATTTCGTGGACAACATACTGGTCATGCACAACAAGGCTGACTATGCTTACAATGGAGGGCAATGAGGTGAGAGTAAGAAAGGGAGAGACAGAGAGGGAGAGAGAGAGAGGGAGAGAGAGAGAGGGGGAGAGAGAGAGAGGGGGGGGAGAGGGAGAGAGAGAGAGGGGGAGAGAGAGAGAGGGGAGAGAGGGAGAGTGAGAGGGAGGGAGAGGGAGGAGGAGGGTTCTTGGGGGTGTGGTTACTTTTACAGTAGAAATGAACTTTTTTAACTCATATTGTCCCTTCAGGGCACATATTTCAATTTCCTCAGAGCAAAATGAATGTGAAAAAAAAAAACATGTTATTGTTCTTCAGCCAGCAGCATGTGTGCTCTGGCATGTCATCTGTCCTGTGACCCCTCCCCCGCTGCATTCTGCATTCTCTTGGTATGAAAATGTTTGAAGGGATCTCATGGGCCACTAGCCCACTTGTAATCAAATATCCCGGTGAAATATACACAGTGTGGCAGACGACAGGGCCGAGGAAAGCCTGTCCCCTGGCCATCTTGAGCTCTCCTCTTTTCCCATCTTGGAATACTTGAATGTGAGTCATCACTGAGAGCTGAGTGCTTTTTTGTTTGTTATTTAAAGGTCACTGTGGTTTTAGGGGTTTTCCGAGCTGTCTGAAGCATGCCTACAGACTGTGTGCGCGGCTAATTAGTCTTTTCTGTGAAAAGGATGCTCATAGCCAATGGGGGAAGGTGTCAGAGGCCCTCTCTCACTGTCTTTCCACCACCTCTCGTGTTTTGTTTTGTGAATGAGTTTGGATATTTCCACACAGTGATTGTAGGGTAATGTTTGATATTATTAGAATTCCTGTTGTTGCTCACTGACACACATGGCCTCTCTTCAGCTGTCTGCCAGT
Organism: Clupea harengus; assembly: GCF_900700415.2. Taxonomy (NCBI): domain Eukaryota; kingdom Metazoa; phylum Chordata; class Actinopteri; order Clupeiformes; family Clupeidae; genus Clupea; species Clupea harengus. The sequence continues at coordinate 21,507,396 of NC_045163.1, read as the reverse complement.
GGCAGGTGTACTTGATGCTGCACTCAAAGAGAGAGAGAGAGAGAGAGAGAGAGAGAGAGGACATGCATAAACACACACACACACACACACGCACACGCACACGCACACACACACACACACACGCACACAAACACACATACACCCACACACACACACACAGAAGCAAACACTCATCTCACACACACTCACACGCACACACACACACTCACACGCACACACACACACACACACACACACACACACACACACACAGAAGCAAACACTCATCTCACTGTCAAACTCATATGCCCGCCCACACACTAATACACCCTTTCACAGACTCTGCAGTTTCACCCAGCGTGGCAGATGTCAGTGTCGAGAGCGATCAGTTATCTAAGCTGCTCTCTCTCCCCACCGCTAATCTGAGTGTGTAACCTGAGACTGGCAGTACAAGAAAGAAAACACTCCTGCATTCCTGCTATGTTCAAAAGGCTTGACCAGTGAGCCATTTTTATTCAACTGATGTTGAGGTAAAATGCCTGGTTCACACTATAAGTCGCACCTGTCTGTGTGTGTGTGTGTGTGTGTGTGTGTGTATGTGTGTGTGTTTTTGTGTATATGTGTGTGTGTGTGTGTGTGTGTGTGTGTGTGTGTGTGTGTGTGTGTGTGTGTGTGTGTGTGTGTGTGTGTGTGTGTGTCAGACATCGAGAATGTTTGGAGTGCTATGTTCGGATTTTGTCCTGCTGTGTAGATGTTGTAGATGTTGATGTAGAATTGCAAATTCTCAGTTTGTAAAAAGCTTCAAGTGTGAATTACAAATCTGAATAATTAAGATTTGTGTGAGCTCTGTGTATGATGTCTTTGTGTGAGTAAGACAGGTTAGCACAGAAAGGTATTTGTCACAGGAACTAGGAACTCTATCGTAGCGTACGTAGGACATAGAGGGCACATAGAACATTTTGTGGTATCCTTTTGCTGTGTTTGGTGACATGCTGTGTGATTTGTACAAAATGTTATTTTGTCACAAATAAAGTTTAATTTGAAATAATATAACTCTCAGAGACCCATGTGTTGAATGAGTTGTTTTATTTCAGGTTTTTGCTGTAAAATGGCATTCACTTTAGGTTAGACAACACAATCAAGGTTTGGCCCAACCACAAAAAAATGAATGGATCTTTGCAGGATATGACTTTGTAAACAAAGCTGACAGACAAAGGCTGGATCTGCCAAAGGTAGATCTACCAGTTATGGGCATTTTTTCTGTGAATTGCAGTTCCAATTATGCCCAGTAGATGGGGTGGTAGGACAGAACAAGCAGCTCCCACTCCAATGGGAAGTAAAGTGATTCATCACAGACCTGTGTGAAAAACACTGATAATTAACTAAACACAGGAAGAGAGAGAGAGAGAAAGAACAGAAAAAAGACTTGTCTGGTTAAAAAATGAAACTGCTAGATACACAAAACAGGATCATTCCAGCCAAGCTTGGCTGTCCTGACCTGTGAAAACCCTCCCTTGGCCGATCAGGAAAGGTTAGCGGCAGATTTATTACCTGCTCCTTTTCTCCCTCTCTCCCAGTCCTCTCTTTTTTATCAGTTTCTCTCTGTGCTCCTGTCTCTTGTTCCTTGTTAACCAATCTCATCCCCCCCCCCCCACCCCGTCCGTCTCTCTCTGCACCTTTCTACCCCTCCCTCCCTCTATCTCTCTGTTTTCCTCCTTTCTTCCTCGTTCACCTGGTAACCAGACCTCAGGAGGGGGGTGTTAAGTTTCCACTTTCCCAGAGAAGGAGACAATCTGAGCCTCACAAAAAGTGCACAAAAGCACCATGGCACCCTCCCTCCTCCTTCCCCGTGCTGTCCCTCCCTCCCTCAGTGGACTCAATCTGTACTCTCTAATTCGCTCTGTCGCTCTCTCTCTCTCTCTCTCTCTCACACTCTCTCTCGCTCCCCCTCTCTGCTTTTGTATCTCTCTCTCTAGAGTAAATAGTCAAGCTCATTGAAGGGACTTGAATAACAATAACATAGCAAAATGTTTACATTTATGAAAGCAGACAAAAAAACTACTTCTTGCACTGATTTAATGTGCTTCCCCTAGATGTCAACCGGATGACAATGGCAAAAGCTTACGCAAAGATTTCAGACAATCTGAAACCATTGTCACACCAGCTGTAGCGTACTACGGCGTTTCAATACTAATGAGTGAGTCATTCAAGTCTACAAACAAATCCTGGCTGCTGTTGTAGTCTTGTTCGAACTGCTGTGCCAGTCAAGCCCTCGCCAGGAACACAATCACCCACACAAACACTGAACAGGGTATTCCCGAGAGCTCATTGGTGGATGGAAAAGGGCAAATTGTTTCCCTGGTGATGCGGTAAGTGGAAGCTGAGCTCTAGATGGGGTGTAAATGTACCTACCCAGCTGAGAATTGTAACAGCCAGAGCAGGACAGATTCACACACTCCTTCAAACCAAGTGCCCTTTTCTTTTTACCTGACTCACGTGTGTGTGCTTGATGTGTGTGTATGTGTTTTTGTGAGTGTGTATATATTTTTATGGTGTTTATGGGTTATTTATAATATATATGCGTTTGGATTTATATGTGTGTGTGTTCCTATTATTCTGGGCCTGTGTGTATGTTTTGTTGTTGAAAGCCATCGAAACCACAGCAAGCCCACTTAGCTCAGGCTGCTGCCCTCCAAAGGAGCTCCGAGTGACGTGGCTACTGTTTTCCACTTCACTGCTGGTGTTGCTGCTGTTGGGTTGTCGCCGTGCGAGAGCCAATCACAGCACGCGGTGGCAGATGCAGGCACTGAGGAGGTGGATGGTGTGTGTGTGAGGGGGGGGGGGGGGGGGGGGAGGGGGGTGTGTGTGTGTGGGGGGGTGGAGCTTACGCAGGCTGATCGATGACTGAGTCGAGCAGAGCACATCACATGGTCCATCCTCCCCATCTCTTAATTTACGTCTCCTCCCATCAATCAATTAGCTCGGCTGTGGCCTGTGTGTCTGTGTCTGTGTAATTACTATGGCGTGTTTATCTACCCATGTCAATCACTGCACATCTACACTATGCTCTCGTCTTCTCACTACACTTGTGCCGCACGTCTCATCTGGTCACCAGTGTCACATTTCACTACTAAACTATAAGTGTTCTTGGGGCATTACCTGCTCAGAGGGAGGTTAAAGAAACAGCACAAAAATACACAGGGACGTCCTGTGCTCTTGGCTGAGCAGGATCTCCGGAAACCCCCCAGCAGCCCCCCACCCCCACCCCCCACTCCGCACTGGGTGACATCCCTATCCCCTCTCCTGTGTCTCCCAGAGTCTCCCTGAGGGTTGGCATGGAGAGGACCAGAGCACGGGGTTGGGGGTGGCGGTTGGCGGTGGCGGTAGCGGTGGGGATAAAAATAGATGTCAGGAATGGCGTTGATAGGCTGGGTGAACAGAAGAGGAGATGGGGGGCTGGGAGTGGAAAAAGGATTAAAAGAGATCCATGCGAGGGTTTGGGGCCTTTGGGCCCCGGTGTAACTTTAAAGTGTTTTGGGACGGTGGTTGGGGGGGGGGGGGGTCGGTCATGGTGGTGGGGGGGTCGGTCATGGGTGACTGCTGTGAAATCGCTCCTTGAGCCCGGAGACCAGGAAGGATGGCCTCTGTCCTCATTTCAAAGTTAGAGCGCAGAAAGATAAACCACGGTCTTGGATATAATACACACACATATATGCGGACAAGCAAATGAACCAAGATGAATAGAAGATGTCTTTATGACAGATTCATCAGGTCTTGGTGTGTATATACGTGTGTGAGTATGAGTTTTTATTTTGTTTTTATTTTATTTACGTCTGTTTAACTCACATTTAACACACGGGAGTGACAAATGAGCCGTCAGAGGTGAGTGTGTGCTCTTGCAACACGTCTGAAGCAACGGTGTAATTATTGCAGTGGAAACTATGGAAGCTATGAAGGCTCTTTGTAGTCCCCATGCTTGTCACCAAATAGGTGTGAGTACATACATTGATGTGTGTGTGTGTGTGTGTGTGCGTCAGTGTGTCCTTGTAAGCATATATTGTGTGCGCAAATCCTTGTCTCAGTTTCAAATTATGACAAATGAATCTTCCAGAGAGGCTTCCCTGTTTCCCAGCCAATGACGAGGCTTCCCTGTTTCCCAGCCAATGACCAATGCGCGAAACGCTCCTCAGGTTGCAAACCTAATGCCTCTGCCCACTCCCACCGCCAAAGCCACTGGCAGGTGCACTTTAACATTTATAAAACCACTCTCTCTCTGTGTTTCTTTCCTCTCTCACTTCTTTATCTCTCTCTTCCTCCCTTTCTCTCTCTCTCGCTCAGTTTATTTTTCTCTCTCTCTTCACTCCTTTGTGTCTTTCCCCTGCCACACCTTCCCCTGAGGATGGCAAGATTGTGTGCGAGAGGACAGAGAAGAGAGGGAGAGGAGGAGAAGAGAGGGAGAGGAGGAGGAGAAGAGGAGGAGCTGTGTGTTCTGGCACAGGTGTGCTCGTTAGTGACTCACTCCCATAGTGCCCTGCACTTCCTCTTTCCTGACACCTGCCAGGTGAGGAAACAGTCCGACCGACCGAGGCCTACCTCTGCCAAATCCACTAATAATCACTCTGGGTAATATAGGACTCTGTGGAGCCTGGGCATGCATTCTTTCTCTCTCTCTCGCTTTCTCATTCTCTCGCTTTCTCGTTCTCTATATTTCTCTCTCCCTTTCTCATTTTCTTGCTGTCTCTCTCTCCCTCTCAGACTCACTTTATGGCTCACTCATTTACGCACACACACACACACACACACACACACACAGACACTCTCACACGCACATGCACAAACCCATACATCTTGGGTGCAGCTTAATGTATTCAGAAGCGAAGGACCGATCATGGGAGAGACAGAGGGTGAGAGAGAGAGAGAGAGAGAAAGAGAGAGAGAGAGAGAGAAAGAGAGAGAGAGAGTCCTGCAGGCTAACCCGCTACCTCATTCATCTTTGCACATTTCTAACAATGAAAGCTGGACGGGAGAAACCTAAACAAAGGGGCCAAAAGTTGGAGGTCCTCCTTCACCCCCGCTCCAGCGCTGCCTCTCTAAGTAGGTCCCAGGGCCTCTGGGTCGAAGGTCAGGACGGAACAATAGCCCTCTCCACTCCAGGGTCAGTTGTGGTCAAGCCAACAAAAAAAGGAGAGGTGTTGGATAGGCCTAACTGAAACGGTTGTTTGGGTGGTGAGGGGGGTGTGAATACAAAAAAGAAAGAAAGAAGGATAAAAGAAAAGAAAGAGAGAAAATGGTAAGCACAACTGGTTACTTGGGGATTGGATGTCAGCAGCATCTAAAAGAATAGGCTGGAAAACACTGTAGTCCTGCTTAACTTTGAAGTGGCCTTCAGAACTTTCAATGGCCTTCTTTGGATCAACTAGATAATGACAAATCTAGTATTAATTTCTAGCACAATGAATAATAAGCATATGTAATGTAATAATTACAATGAATAAAACGAATATGTGATGTAATAATTGCATATTATCATTTAAAAAAACTTCTCAGCATGGGACGATAGTAGTGACACTAAAGAATGCGTTTGTTTTTTTTATTATAAAATGATAACTAATACATATTTCATCCATGTAATTAAAACGAGAAATTACAGTGTAGTACCTCTCTTATTCACATCATGAATATGAGTCCCATCTTACCCCTGCAGCAGTTGTTCCTCTGTTTTTGTCTTCTTCTTTCATGCCTCTGACAGCTTGAAAAGACAGCCTTTGCTTTGCCAGAGAACTCTGAATGGTCGAACAAAAGTTGCATATGACAAGAGATTTCACAGAACACATTTTTCCCCCATCAGTTGGTCTTTTCCTGCCGTCGAGCCCAATTCTTTCTCTCCTCAATCTACTTCCCTCTCTGTATCTGTAACAGATCTTTACTGCTCTCTTTCCCCCATCAATCTACCTCTCCAAGACTGTAGGGCCTATCTGTTTGGTTCATGTCATTGTTCAGTCTCTTTCTCTGATTTTTTTTTCAATCTCTCACAATTTTTTTGTCAATCTGCAAACTAATTCCTTCCCCTCCCCCTCTCGATTCTCTTTCTGTCTTTCTCTTTCACTCTCTCTCCCTCACTCACGCTCTCTCTCTCTCCCTCTCTCTCTCTGTCTCTCTCCCTCACTCACACTCTCTCTCCCTCTCTTCATTCAAAGCCATTGATCATGCATGCAGAAATTTAGCACGCCCATAGCCCAGTCAGAATAGGCGCTGTCCTACATACTGTCCCCCCCACCCCCACCATACTCGAACACTCACTGTATCCTGCACAACCAGCATACGGACAGTGCATTTCACCAGACACACACACACACACACTCACAACGACGTGTGTTAGGCACAGACCTTCAGTGCTTGTGCATTTAGTACACCAGGACCAAGTAACTGGAGAGGATTAGGGTGTTTGGCTATAGAAAAGTTTTAATTGTTTTTGTACTTTTTGTGGGAGTTTTTTTTGTTCCTTTCAAAAGATCAAGGCTCACCAGTATATTTGCCACACACATAAATGCGTGTGTACACCCATGATAAATACTTTTGTAGTGCCATACGTTAGTCTAATATTGATAGGAAATAGTCAAGACATTTACAGATCCCACTGTTTGTCTTTGTTATGATTGCAGTCACTTACCCTTAATAAATTAACAGTATAAGTATCATGTTTTTACAGTATGCTATTCTTCATAATCACACATCATTCAAAGTATTACATATGTTTTATTCAGCAAACACAAATGAACAAGATCAACAACATCTTTTTCATGTAACACACATATATCATATATGGGCATGTTTGTGTATTGTGTGCAAGAGAGATGGAGGAGCACCTAAGGCTAGGGCTAGGGCCTTTCTGTGTGGAGTTTGCATGTTCTCCCCGTGTTCACAAGGGGTTTCCTCCACTAAAAACCCCAACAGAAAAAACATGCAAAAGAACAGAACACTCTTCGTCGGTCCCTGACCAAGACAGACGGTTCACCTCACCTGGTCCCCGGGCTCTTAAAAAAATCTGCCCACTGCTCCTGGGGTCCTGGAGGAAGGACAGTCTGGGATGGGATAAATGCAGAAGATAAATTCACAAACGACCTCAGGCCTGCGTGTGCGTGTGTGTCCTGTGTCGCCTCCATGTATTCACGTGTGTTGCAGTGTGCAGTGTGTTGCTTGTGCGATTAAAGTCTGACAATTATTATTAAGGCTTGATCTACTACGTGTGAGAGACAGAGAGGTAGCTGATGAGATGATACTATAACAGAGAGGTAGCTGATGGACGGAGTTTCCATGCATGCTAACAAACAAATGAAGGTTGAGAATCTGTACAGGGACACAATCACCTGGGGAACCAAAACCATTTCGAACTAAAGCCACATAGAATCAAAGACGGTAGGTAGCAACTGTGAACAACTGTAAGTTAAGAGTCTGTGATAAATGGAGGAAGTTGGGTATTTAAGAGCTAGTGCTGAAACCTTTGTTATTGTTTTGTTTCATTTTCAAGTATATAACCTTCTTTGCAGCAGTACATTCATAGGCCTATCTCTAAATCCAACAATAGCGCTACAACTAAGTTGATGCACGCTTTTCTAGACATCATTATCTAGACAGATTCATTACTGGTAATTATTTTTCTGTTAAGTGGGTCCTGATTTTCGTGTCAACTCATTGACTTGAAATTTGCTCCTTGAACATGCACAGAAAAAGTATAAAAATCCTAATTTCCTGAAATAGTTCCTGAGTTCCTGAAATACTTAAACACTGAAAACTGAATTATGGGAACATGTTTCTTGATTTTGCATGTTACAGTGAGTGACACACAAGACTAACAAGCTAGTGTTTGTTTGTTTGTGAGTGTGTGTGTGTGTGTGTGTGTGTGTGTGTGTGTGTGTGTGTGTGTGGGTGGGGGGGAGTTAAAGTGCTCAGGTGACTGCCTGGACTGGGATCAAAAGTAGTGCTTATGAAAAGCTTGTAATCTGTTGTTTAGGCGTTTAGGCTGTCACATGGGGACATAGGACGGAGTGAGGGGATTGTTGGGGGGGTGGAGTGGGTGCAGCGGCAGGCCTTGGCTAATGAGAAGGGGACATTAAGAAGACATATATACAAACACACACACAGACTAACCTGTTACTCTGTTTAAATGGGCAGGTTTAAAGCACCATCTTTTCATCAAGCTGTTGACCAACAATAAACAGTAAACACAGTTAAAAATTGATACAAGGAGTACACTGTTTTATTAGAGTATTACTGAGATTGACACAATTCAAACCGTGGTCCCTCATTAAAAAAAAAAGCTTTTAAACACAATAACTATAAATCTTTGAAGGTATAGTAGTGGTACTAAATGTGCTTTGTAGTTTTTCAAAGAAGAAAATAATTCGCATATTTTGCAATACAGCAATCGTAAAAATCCATTCCTCGACTTATAATAATTATCATAAAAGCTTAATTAAAAATCTGAACTCAAAACGAAACAAGTTACCAACTTACCACTAACACAACAGCTAAGGACAACAGCTAAGGACATCCAAACCAGACTCAGCGTCACTTTGCAGCATGAGCTACTGAAACGGAAACCTCGTTATGGCTACTGACGGCAATACAGTCAAAGACATCCTCTGACTAATCACACCGACTCTGAGTGAACAGCTGGGATTACATCCGAGGTGTCGACTATAGTTCTATCTTTAAATCATGAGTGGAGCAGTGCATTAACTATTCCAGGGATGCTGATCTCTGTTCTGACCAATGCCACAGCAAAGGTCTAGGATTGACCTTGCACAGCATACCACAGACAGAGGTTGTCCCCCGATATGATGATGATGATGATGATGACATTACACATTGCGAGGAGAGTCGGTGGTCGTCTCTTCCTGTATCTTACGAACCCATAGAGCGAGGCAGCCTCTGTGCAGGACTCGAGCGCGGGCTACTGTACGGTAACATGAAAGAGGCGGGGAGGGGTCGGAGAGAGAGAGGGGAGGAGGGAGAGTCGCGGGGAGTACGGCAAAAAGAGGGGCAGAGGCGGAGTCTCTGCTCTTGAGTGTGTGTGTAAACCGCGCTCGTCCCTCCTCTTCTAGACAGGCCGCCCCCCCTCCCCCACCCCCCTCGGCCACCCGCCCCTGAGTCTGCAACTCCCCGCTCCCTCGCACCTCACAGTCGGGAACAGAGGTACGGAATGGACACGGAAGGGAGCCAAAGCAGCCTGTCCTCTGCGGACTCCCCGCACGACCCTTGGTAAATCTCCCTATTCGCTTACCTGCTTCAGGGGCTCGGCCTGCTGCCTCCGAAAGATCACCCCGGAGTTAGTGGGGAGACCAACCGGAGCGCGGAGACAAAAGACAAACGTGCTCGTTCTGTTGTGTTCTTTCAGTGTGGTGCACTGGACCGTGTTTCTCTGCCGCGCACCCATGCAGGACCTCTAGTCTTTTTGTTGTTTCTCAATTGGAAAAACGATGATCGCAGTTTATTTTAACTTTTCTATTTTGTGAGGATGTGTACGTGTCGGTAATATCGGCCCGACCAAAACCAATATTCTTATCCTAACAACATGGCCGATTATGCATTTACTTTATTAATCTGATTGTTTGTGTATTGAATGTTTTATTTTGTTTACCCTGCGTTGTTTAGATTTAATCTTGATTGTGTTTTCACGTGTCGTACTTTCGCTCTTGTCTGTTCTTTCCAGCAAAATGTTCATCGGGGGTCTCAGTTGGCAGACAACACAAGGTGAGATGTCCTGCGTGATACTTCATAAAGTCCCTTAATACAAATAGCCTGCAATGTCGAGTGCTATCAGCTGCTCAGTAATCTGCTGTCCACTTTCGCTCATCTTTTAAAATTGCTTTTGTCGTTTTCCTGTGGGAATGTGAAAAGCCCTCAAAGTTCGTAAAAAGAAAGTAAATAGTTGGTTCTGTACTGGCGAAATCAAAGCATTCATTCAACACGGATCAGCGTGCGGATTTACGTGAGGGGCTAGAGCGCTGTGACGGGGGGCTGTGGGGATTAACAGCAAATGCATTTAACATTCCATATTTAGATAAATGTTAAATTGTTTACCACAATTTTAAACGAGACTAAATGTTGATTAGCTAAAGGTGAGACTCTTTTTCATTGGTATTTAAATCATATAGCTTATGGCGGTCCATCTGTGTTGTTCCTTTATATGCTTACGACAGGGTATTGTTGTTTGCGCCTCTGAATCTTATGGTAAACCACATGCCCTGATACACTGTTTATTTTTCATGTTGTAGATGCATGCTTTTACTTGGGAGGCCCTGTGCATTGCTGTGTGGAAATAGTGTTTTAAAAATGCTTTAGAGCACGTTGCACGTTAATGCTCGAGGCTTGTGGCTCATGGAGCCTACTGGATTCTGGTTGAATGGAATCTTTTAAAACATTTGAATGAGTGGCGTTACGGAACACAATTGGTCTACTCTGGACTGCATCCTCCCTCTCGTTCGTAGTAAGATTTGCCTCATGAAGCAGAATAACCAAAACACTTGACTTACATTTGCGCTGTTTACCTTTCTCCACAGAGGGACTGAAGGAATACTTTTGTAAATTTGGAGAGGTGAAGGAGTGTATGGTGATGCGGGATCCGGTTACGAAGAGATCGAGGTGAGGGAGGCGTGCGCTCATCAGTGCCCTATCACAGGAGCGCTCTCTGCACACCGCTGCCATTTGTTTATTTATTTTTCTTAAGTCGGTTTTACAGCCCCACAGAGAGTGCATACTCTGTTCTAATATGCTGCTGTCTTACTTTTTGCCTTCAGGGGATTCGGTTTTGTCACATATGTTGACCAAACCGGCGTGGATAAAGTTTTGGCGCAGAACAGACATGAACTGGACTCGAAAACAGTAAGTGTCTGTACTCTCTTTCTGAACGAGGCTTTGTCAATTTTATTATGACAAGGGAAATCAAATAGGCTTATTTCAGACAGTGTGGAACTCTTCATAATCTCTACATAGCCTACGGCATGCAGATGGCCACTGCTCTTTGTCACTCTGTCGGGGGTAGAACTTTGTAGATTGTCAAAGACCGAGTCTCGTAATCATGAGAAGTGTCAGACGGAAATATCACGCGTAAATATTGCTTGACAGCCTTTACATTTGTAAGGAGCGTTTCTTTCCTTGGAAAGTATGAGGAGATTTGAGGGATCAACCACTGTGCCCCATTTTCTCTCGCGCCCCTTTGCTCCCCGCCCACCGAGAAGTGGTCAGGCGCGCGCAACATGAAAGCGTTCTTTCTTGCTGTTCATCGCTATGGTAACATGGGGACCGAGACGGGACTGCCTCTCACTTTAGAAAAACTTCCCTCTGTTGGTTTACAAAACTTAAAAAAAATTATAAAAAAAGTGATAAAGAAAGATTGTTTATTAAAGAACTGCCTGTAGATTATAGACAGACAGGATTCACAAATTCAGAAAAAGATTCATCTTCATGGGGGCAGTTGGTAACTCTGAATGGTTTTCAGGTAGCCTACTGAAAACTTTCATCTTACTTATACCCCTCCCCCACATGTACGGGAGGAGGGAGCGTGTTTTTGCAGATTTTCTCCCAGTAGGCCACAATTCTGAGCAAGCACCTCAGTGCCTCTGTATGGTGTGTGTGAACACTGTGTACCCTACAGACGGCAGTGCTACTGACAATATGTGGCCCAGAGCAAGAGTTTGCCACCATTGATGGCAGGACTAATGGCTCTATTTGAATAAGCATGAAGACTGTGTCAGAGATCACATGTGGGTCTGTGTGTGGAGCAGCCTATTCATGGTCCATTGTCAGTGATAAATGTGGGTGTGTCAGCACAGACAAAACAGACTGATCCTTGCCACAAGGAGAAGAGGGGTGTTCCCCACAATAGCCCAGAGGGGATAGGAAAAGGAGGAAGAAAGAGAACACCGACTGTTGTTTGTGTGTTTGTTTATTTGCTTTGGAAGCACAAGAGAGGCCCCTTTCCCGGCATCCACGTCTTTTTAGTATGAGAAATGTGCTTTAATCTGCTGTAGCAATTGAAGGGAAGTCAGATGTGTGGTCTTAGAATGTTTTTTTTTTTCTAAGTCTCAGAAATAGAGCCTAATGCAACACAGTAGATGGAAAAGAGCCTTTCCAGATCAGTTGCCGTCAGAGAATTGGCGCGGCAACCATCAGTCACAGGGGACACCTTTGTGATTTTGTTGCCATGTGCATCCAGTGTCTCCATAACAACTTTCTCAGTCATCCGAAATGCACAGAGCACAGAACGCCCAGCAGCCCTTAAAACAGGCAAAGCTCTGTGTGTTTCTAAAAGGTGACTGAAGCTGTGTTTTTTTTTACTGGTCATGACCACACCATGATAGGCACCCCAGGTACATGTCATGGCAAGAGTAATTATTTAATTCGTTGTGGAAGCCATGTTTGAGAAGCAGTTATGACGAGTAGTTTGTAATCTAGCGAGAGTAGTTACAGTGGCATGTCTTTTTCAGCCACAAGTAGTGAACATGTATTGTACTGCTGGTGAAGTATGGTCGTTCGGTGTGGTGCAATAAAAAGATCTTAGCGAGTGCTTGTAGCTACCTTTGTGCTTGCGAGTGCCTCAGTTTTGGTTTAGTGCAGTCACCAGCCGCTGCTGCGATAGGCGCAATATGGACGTGCTGACTCGCCATCATGGCAGCTGCATTATGGTGCTGAGTAGGGCTGTTTAGTCTGTGTGCATTTCTCTCCCATAGATATTAGTCCCCTTTCAGCATGTCGTTGCCCTCTCCAGAACCGTCCCCTTTTGATACTGTAGAAGGCCTTTGAATTTGGGAAGGACTTTGAATGCTGTCTCAGTGTGCGCGGTTGAGGTGCGAAGGCTAATCTTTGTGCTAATGGTTTCTTGTTGTATTTGAATGGCCACTCGCATACATGTTTGAGAATGAAGCGGCTGTGTTGTGTTAATGGCTTACAGACTGGGATGTGGGGGGACGCTAGTGTAGAATTCGTTGGGGTGGGGGGGGGGGGGGGGGGGGGGGGGGGTAATGGGTCACTTTGGGTTATGTTGTGATTGGTTGGGCCAAGGAGAAAAGTTGGAAGCCATTTTGATAGATAAGATTGTTTTGTCAAGGTTCCCTGCTGTGCCACTGGTTCTGTCTGGCACGCGGCAGTGAAAAACTATTCAATGTTCAATACAAAATGCCCATCGCACACCATCCATCTGGGCAACTGCTCTTTGTGAGTGATAAATTCATGTTTTATAGTGATATTTGGCAAGCAATAGAAGCCCTCTTTCTCTCTTCCTCACATCACATCACTGCCACTCCTCTCTTCCTCCCTCCTCCTTTCCATCGCTCACTTCAGCCAGGAATGGCCATTGTTTGACCTGCGTGAGATGGGATGAGAAGAAGAGTGAGATTCCTCTTTGGAAACTGAAAGAATGTGCCATGCTGGGTCTGTTTTTTTACGCTGTGGACCCTCGGTGGGAGTGAGACAGAAAAAAGGGAAAGAGACAGAGAGAGAGAGAGAGACAGAGGGAGAGAGGGAGAGACAGAGGGAGATGGGGGGGGGGGCATGGGAGAACGAAAGAGGGGAGGCTCAGCTTTGAGAGAAGGGGACATTTTGTGGAATCCCACATTAGAAAAGCAAAAAAAAAAAAATCTGGTGACGAACAAACAAGGCAGCCGTCGGGGCTTATTTCCTTGGCGTTTGCTTATAACGCACATAAGTGGGCAGAGTCTCAGTGAGTGCGGTCTTCCTTGAGCTCTCGCAGACACAAGCGGGGAGTCTGTGCGGGCAGTTTGTTGTGAATGGAGGACTTCTCCGGGGGTTGCAGCCCTGTTTGTGTGTTTTGGAGAGGCGTAGAGGGAACTGAGAGAGGGTTATGAGTGCGCCGGTCGCCCCTGGATGTAATGAAATGTGAAAGGGGCCGGGATCATGTGATGGCCGACTTGGGGCCCCCTCACGCTGAAGGCCGGACATTACAGGACAGCTGTGAGAAGCATGTGTGTTTGTGTGTGTGTGTGTGTGTGTGTTGGTGGCTAGGGGGGTTGGCAGTGGGGTTTGGGCCCATGTGGGGGGACAGGACACATGCTCAAGTATGGCTAGTCTTATACATCAATCTGTTAGTACCCTAAGAGGTACCAAACTTCCTGGGTAGAACAGCTCATTTTGGAGCTCTCCCACCTCGTGCTGCTGTTCTGAAAAATGCTAATCTGAAACCAGCTCGTGCAACTAGCCCTACATTGGATTTTTGTAAAACTATTTTTTTTACTCTACCTTTTGGTAATAGGTTGAAATATGTTTTATCGGATCCTTAGTTCACAGTCTATCCCTTGTTGACCCGCCATCATGGAAAATGGGTGACTTTGTCGGTCTGCTTCTCTTCAAGCTCCACCCCAGGCCAGGATTGGTCACACATCAACCACAGAGTCCTTTTAACATCAACAAAACCAGACCAAAATTGAGCAGATAAGGAGCCAGTTGCTCTGAATCCGTGGACAGACAAAAAACTCTTTCTTTGTTCTGTGCCCTTAAAATGACATTATTGCTGTGGGTCAAGAGTCTTTTTTGTATTAAAAAAATAAATAAGTGTAGCACCTTTTCGAAAATTGGTGCGCTTGACAGAGATGCACCTGGTGTGGGCCAGGAGGCCTCTATTAGTGCTGAATATGTGGGTGGAGGAGACATATTGTGCAAGGTTACTGCTGTATGGCTTGGTTAGTAGTCAGCTATCTGATTCCATCGAGATTAGTTCCAGTGTGCTGACGACAGGAGAAGAAGATGGGAGAGAGAGAGAGATGGAGGGAGAGAGAGAGATGGAGGGAGAGAGAGAGATGGAGGGAGAGAGAGAGAGATGGAGGGAAAGAGAGAGATGGAGGGAGAGAGAGAGATGGAGGGAAAGAGAGAGCTGGAGGGAGGGAAAGCTAGAGATCCTTCAGCTCTGGAATTAGTAGGGATCTCACATGCAAGTAATCGGATTTTCGGAAAACAAACTGGATTGTACTTCCGAGGTGTAGCTGGTGCTAAAGCCTCTCCCTGGAATGTGTGCGTGTGCTTGCGGGAGTGCGTACCTGTCCTCGTCGTGATCACAGACAGACGCTCACTCAAACACTGGCACATACATTCACACACACACGCACGCACACGCACACACACAAACACCTTTGTCCTTTGCTGGTATGGGGGTGGGGTGTTGTCCCTCATTAGTGGGCATCGTTAACTAATTGCTTTGCAGTTGCTCATCCAAGCAGATTGACCTTGATGGCCGACTCCCATGTTTGTTCGCCCACCACTGAGCACCCCGCTGCACTTTGCTACAGCAAACCCCAGACCCCCTCATATAGTATTTTACAGTAAACCCTTCTGTCATTAATCCTGTAGAGCACTAGCAGTATGACTACCACATGTGTGCCAAACGTCAAGTCAGTTTTTAACGAGTTGAGTCATCAGACTAGGAATGAGAATGAACTCCTTGGGCTTGGCCTTGCCTTGTGGTCAGCTTGTGCCTGTGTGTGTGTGTGTGTGTGTGTGTGTTTGTGTGTGTGCGTGTGCATGGTTGGTCAGTCCCAGTGTTTCGCCTGTGTAATACAAGACCTCTATGTGCCTCTGTGTGTGTGTGTGTCCTCGTGCTTGCGTGTCTGTAAGCAACAGAGACAGTGAGTGTGTGTGTGTGTGTGTGTGTGTGTGTGTGTCAGGCTGCGTGATTCGATCGGTTGATCAGCGGCTGGAGCATGAGGAGGGGGCAGCAGAGGGCATTGTAGGGGTAGGGGTAAGGGGCTGGGGGGGGGGGGTGGATGGGATGGGAGGGCCCCCAGCTCCTCTGCCCGTCTCCAGGCCCATCTGTTTGGGGCTCCTTTGTCCCCTTAATTAATGAAAGAGGGGGGGCTGCCTGCTGGGCACTGCCTCGCCAAACACAATCAGGCCCGGCAGAGTTTCCATGAGGAGTTTTTGTTTTACCATGAATGGGAACTCGCTTTCCCTCTACTTTGCCTTCTCGCTCTCTCACTCTGTCGCTCTCTCTCTCTCTCCCTCTCTCTTTTTCTACTGCCTGCTGATTTTCCCTCTCTTGTACTCGGGCTCAAACTTTCTCTGGGCCCTCTCCTTTGCTCGAGTGCTTTTTTTTCTCTTTCTTTTTTCTCCTTCTCCCATACTCTGTCGCTTTTTCTTTCTCCTTCCTATCTTCTTTTCAGCTTTAATCCTAAATGAGTTGAGATGGGACTGTATCTGCTATTGAAAGGGGGTGAAAATGGTTTAAAAACAACACAGCTTTTAAAATGACATGCAAATGGAGATGGGCATGAAGGGACATCCAGTGTGTGTGTGTCTGCCCTCGGAAAACCACTGGGCTTGTGTTTTTTTTTTCCAACGTTCTGCGTTGCTGTTGCAACTGCACCCACTGATGACTCTCACTTGTCTTTGTTCTGTCTGTCTTGTCTGTCTGTCTGTCTGTCCAGGCGTGGCTAGCCGCGGGAGCGTTTGATGGCGCGAGGTGACTATCAGCGTAGTCTAGAGATCTAAACCTAAAAAATCGTAGCACTAAAAACCTTATAGGCACCGCCCCAAGACATACTCTGGCCACGTTTGTCTAGGGTCTGTCTAGACTTTGGCTCAAAAATGTAGCATGCATTGCACAGCCTTCTGTACTAGTGCTAGTGATCAGTCACTGTACCGCTGAGGACGTGGTACAGGATCAGCTAGCGTGCCATAGATACTCTACATTGGCTTTACTCTGACAGTTAACCAGTGTGTAACTACTGCATGGCATGAAGTAGACTAGCTCTGTTCTCTAGTCATACGGCACACACGTTTTGAGCTTTTGTAACGGTAGTCCACAGTCTTCATACTCTCACGTTTGCAATGA
The DNA here is from genome assembly GCF_900700415.2 of Clupea harengus. Lineage (NCBI taxonomy): Eukaryota > Metazoa > Chordata > Actinopteri > Clupeiformes > Clupeidae > Clupea > Clupea harengus. Next base: position 21,490,577 of record NC_045163.1, on the reverse strand, counting down.
TTTACATACGTAGATGCCTGGTTTGTAATTTTACATTTTTACATTTTATCTACTTGTGTTGTTTTGTTTGATTTGGGCTCAGCTATCAGACATTTTTGTATAGTTATATATATGTATAGTTTTGGATATCAGCTTTTTGTGCTGTTAGTGCCTGGAAAATATTTTTGTAGTCGTCATAATTATAACAACTCATCACTATATATTATATATTTCGTTTAGGTGAATTAGGTTATTATTTACTAACCTTTTGGAGAAAATGGTCTACAAAACGGTTGGTAGCATATTTTCTTCCGAACTAAAATTGAAGACGAAGTTGACTAGCCATGTGTTACAGGATTTGGAGCAAAAATAACCCCCCCAGCAATCATATTCTGTTGCTACGATATTGCGAAACCCATATTAAATTTCACAGTCCAGCTTCCTGTTGCCTTTGGTTAGCACGTAGTGACAGTGGGTCTTCGACAGCCTTAGTCAAAGCTGTTGTTGCGGTCACGACTGGACCTGTGGCTTCTTGTGATGTCCAGCTGGAAGTGACAGACACACACAAACACAGACACACACCCTCCTGCTTCAGTCTTACACACAGATCCCAGTCAGGACCAAGCCAATTCCAAGCCGTGCATTTTATTACCAGTTCACAAACATAAGGGTGCACTAGTGTGTACATTTAATACAGCTGTTTATTGTACAGTGCGTATGTCTCAATTTATTTATTACACTTTTTCTGTCATTTTAGTTATTGAATGTGGATTTTTGTTTGGTTGTAGACATTGCCAGAATTTGTATTAATGCCATGTATTTTTTGAACAATAAGATTAATTATTTGGCTCTTTTTGAAATCACATGGTTCCTTTGTGGTCATATGCGGATTTGGCCAAATGTATTTCTTAGGAAAGGAATGCATATGTGTCAAAGCCAGCAGGGAGAGTTATTTCCCCTTGTGATTTTGCTTCATATCCTCCCAGACCCCTTCACGAATTTTGTTGTTGGTGTGTTTGGGGTGTAAGGATGAGCCTCTGTTGCCTAGCGACTCACATTTTGAGTGACAGGCAGGGTGACTTACAGCATCAGCAAAAATGCATGATGTGGTCAGCTGGGAACATGAGCAGCTCGGCAAGTGTTCAGTGAGCCTGAGCCTTAGCCCGGTGATAATAACCTCTTTCCTCAGGCCGATTTACTGGTTAACCCTTTAGCTAGAGCTTTGGCTGTCAATGGACGGGTCAGTGTTTTGGCTCTACCTCATCACTAACACACTCCTCTCTCTCTCTCTCTCTCTCTCTCTTTATCTCTCTCTCTCTCTCTCTCTTTCTCAGATTGACCCAAAGGTGGCATTTCCACGTCGAGCTCAGCCCAAGGTGAGTGTGATTGGGGCAGATTGACCTTCACTAACACAGGGAGACATCACACTTGTCACTCGTCATCAGGGGAGGGAGCTGGGACACGATTACCCCCTTCTTAAACACACACACACACACACACACACACACACACACACAGTCAAGATCCTGTATCCGTTTATCACATGACCTCTCAAAGATCATAGCTCAGGGCCCGTGTGATAAGTGCTTGCACACCCACTTCATTGCCGTTGTGTTTGGTACACCTGTTCTTTGTTGTACATACACATACTCCCATATGTATAGTATATACTGTATACATGCATAGATACATTCAAATACAAAGGTTAACAGCAACTACAACTACACACACACACACACACACACACACACACACACACACACGCACACCGACACAAACATCTTGCTAAGACAGACACTCGTCTCAGAGCTGTTGTCATATATGTTGTCAGTATATCCCAATTTTCTCATGTATTATTACTTAATTATGTTATAGACAGTGCACTTATGAAGTGGACGACCTGAAGCCTGATTCCTTATCTGATTCCTTATCTATGGAAGTTAATAGATGTCCCTTCCTGTGTTTGTATGTCTCAGATGGTCACCAGGACAAAGAAGATATTTGTCGGCGGTCTCTCTGTTAACACCACCATCGAGGACGTGAAGCAGTATTTTGACCAGTTTGGGAAGGTAAGATCAGCTTCCCAGCGGACCGTCCTCTGATGACTCTCAGGCTTACAGAGCGTCCCTCTGGACTGATGTCACCGTGCATCAGAGGCCGGTGACTCAGAACTGCGCTCCGTGGGTTGGGAGTTGTGATAAATATTTGAAACGATTGATATTTGAGGACAGAAAACAGGCTCAGAGTTGCTCTCTTGTAGTTGTAGTTCAACAGTCTAGTAAAGACAATAGGGAGGAACATAGACTGAGGCGTGGATGACTAATTAAAGAAAGATATTTATTGATAAAGATATTTATTGATTGAGCCTCTGAAGGGGAGAGGAAGGAAGGAGTGAGTGGAGTGAGGACAATAGAACACAGGGGCTGAACTATTGAACTGACTACTGACTATTAACCAACAACTGAAAAGTCTGACCAAGAAAAAGGAGAGGATGATAATGAGATAGCTAGAGAGAGGGAGGGAGGAAAGAGAAGGAGAAGCAAGGGAGAGGTGTAGGGAGAGGAAGGAGAGAGAGAGGGAGGGAGGGAAGAAGGAGGAGCAACAGAGAGGTGTAGTTGGAGAGAGAGAGAGAGAGAGAGAGAGAGAGAGAGAGAGAGAGGGATCAGAATCTCAGCTAATCTGATGCAACAGCTGCTCCTGCCACCCCCCAGCACTCTCTTACCCCCTGCCACCCCCCAGCACACTCTTACCCCCTGCCACCTCTCCAGCCTGTTGCCGTGGTGACCTGCTTCGCCCCATTGTCCCTATGTAATTCAGCAGTCTGTGTGTTCTTGTGGTGTGTGTGTGTGTAAGCATGGGTCAAATAGTGTTCACACACACACACACACACATATGCACACACATATACAGACACACACACACACACACACACACACAGGCACTGCTGTCTCACATACGTACTGGGAGACATGATGACTGTACTCAGGACTTGGTGTGTGGGTTAGAGTTGGTGTTTCTGAATAAGGAGAGATTAGGCGAAGCACTGCGGAACCTTCTGAAAACAGAGGCAGAGGCCCACCTTTCTGAGAGGGATATGGCCAATCTTTCAAATATGGAAGAGCTTGAGGTAAATACCCATAGAGCAGAGAGAAGGGGGGATGGTAAAGGAAGGGAGATGAGAGAAGGGGTGTATAATAATATGAGGAAAGAGGGATGGCCGGAAGAGAGAAACTCAGCCATATATGTGTATGTTCAACACCTCTGTTTGAGATGATACTCACTCCTTTGCTCACTTGCTCCCTGCCTCACACACACACAGACACACACACACGCACACACACACGCACACACACTCACACACACACACACACGCACACACACACACACACACACACACACACACACATACACACACATACACGCACACTGATTCAGCTTGAGAGGGTCCAAAACGTGCCAGTCTAGTTCATGTGCGGGGGGGCTTGGTTTGGGGAGGCGGGCAGGCACGTGAGATCAGCCTAGCTCAGCCTACTTACCGCCCTGCTCTGCCAAGGAGAGCTTTGTACTCTTCCCATTGTCCTGATGGTCGAGAGGCCCGACCTGCCCGATCAGAGTCACTCACACCACACAGTACAGTTCAGTCCAGTGGCAGCCCCTCCCTACTGCACAGGGAGAGAGGGAGGGAGGGAGGGAGAGAGAAAGAGAGGGAGGGAGAGAGGGAAAGAGGGAGAGAGCGTGAAGCGGACAGACTGGAAAAGTTGGGCTCCAGTCACCCATGAGAGTTGTCGATTATAGAGCTTCACTAGGCCTTTTGTCTGCTGCCCTGTTTAGAGAGTGAGGGAGCGAGAGAGAGAGGGAGAGGGAGGGAGAGAGATAAAAAAAATGAGGGATGAGAGAAACACACATGGAAAGTATGAACAAGATGAGTGAGAGGGGAGGATGAAAGAAGAACGTAAACGAGATGAACCCTGAGCTGAGACACGATGCCGGTCCTCTTAGAGAGCGGTGGCTGTTTCCTGACGAAGAGCAGTGTCACTGAATTGAATGACTGTGATTAAGCTGTTTGCGGGAGACAGAGAGAAGAGAAGTCAGTCATTTGGAAAGCTCTCTCAGGCTTTTAGATGACAATGCTAAGTGTCGGAGCTTACATGTGGCGTTGGCAAAAGAGTTTTTACCATTGAGGTGTGTGGTTTATGAGGAACATCCTAAATGATTCGAATTAAACGCATTAACTCATGCTCAAATCAGACACATTAACCATATTCCATCAGTGATAGACAACAGCAATTGTGCTTGTGTGATTGTAGACTGAAGCCAAAGCCATCAGATGTGGTATTTCCATATTAGCTAAAGCTAAAACCAGGCCTTGTAGTTATCATATAGCATCCATGTTAACTGAAGACTCCTGCGATTCAGCTGTTTACTCTCTCTGCTGTGTCATTGAGTTTGGAAGAAGGGAAGGGTAGTGGGGGTGGGGTATGGGGGCAGGAGGGGGGCAGGAGGGGGGCAGGAGGGAGTAAAAACTGAATGAAGGACTAAAAGAGGGACAAACAAGAGGTGGGTGGGAGGTCGACGTTTAAATGTCAGAATGTGAGACAGAGACTGATCAGAGCAAGATTGGACCACTGGATCCCTGACCTTTCTCATGGTCATTTAGTCAGGTGGCAGAAACATACAAACACACACACACACACACGCACACACACACACGCACACGGGATGATGGGAACACTCACCGAGCGTGGCCACACACAGGGCCCCCTGACGCCACAAAACCAAAAAAAAGTGCCTGTCGATTCCCCTGAAAGGGTCATTTTGTGGTTAAATCACATGAAAAAAAGAAAAATAGATCAATTTTCACCGCCTAAGCCCCAGCGAGCGGCCGCTGGAGCCGAGTCAGGCCGGGGCGGCGCGGGGCAGGGCGGGGAGGCTGGCGGGGCGGGGAGGCAGGCGGCTTCACTCAGGTTACAGCCTGTGTTGAGTTTCATTAGCCAGGGCTGGAGATGGGATCCCGAGGAAGCCTGGGAACTGGCATGAGGCGTGTGTGTGTGATTTTGGTGTGGGCTACATGCGTTCGATCGCAAACCTGCTGTCTGTGTGTGTGTGTGTGTGTGTGTGTGTGAGTGTGTGTGTGTGAGAATGTAATGAGTAAGTGCCTGGCCCTGGACCCAGTTCTTGGATTAGAAATAAGAAGAATTGTGGCTACGCACCTGTGTTATAGTCACCTGTGTTTGGGTCAGGTACCAAGACCCCCCCCCCCCCGTGTGTAAAGTTATGTAGAGGAAAGCACTTGCACCTCTAACTCTTCTCTAATCAGTCAGAGGGAGATAAAGGGGGATATGGAGGGAAGGAAGGAGGATGAATAGAGTAGTGGGGAGAAGAGAGAGAGAAAGAGAGAGAGAGAGAGAGAAAAGAAAAGGGAGAATGGGGAATGAAAGGAGCGCATGTTGACAAATCCCCCCGCTGCTCTTTGTTCTCCGCCTCCGCCTCCCCCCTTCTCTCCTCTTTCTCTCCTTCCATCCTCACCCTCCCTCCCCCGTTCCTCGCTTCCTGAACTATCCTCCTTCTCTTCCACACCTCTTTTTTTTCCCCTCCATGTGTCTGTCTGTCCCCATCCATGAAAATGTATCCCGAATCCCTCTCCCTCTCTATTCAAAAGTTTATTTTTTAAATTCCTTCTGCTTTCTTTTCCCCCCCAAACTCGGCATCTCTCGCTCTCTTTCTTTCTTTCCTCCCTCCCTCCCTCTCTCACACACACTCATAGTCTCCAGTTCTATTCAAGCCGAGAGAGGGGGGTAAATTCTTCTAATTGAAATTCTTTAGAGGGTCACCATGGGAATAGTAAACTTTGTTAGGAGGGGAAGAGAGAGGGAGAGAGGGAGAGAGAGAGAGAGAGAGAGAGAGAGGGACAGAGGGAGAATGGGGGAGAGAGGGGGAGAAACGGGACACAGAGCTTGTGAAAAGATTACCCCCCCTCCTCCTCCTCCTCTTCCAACAGTGAGAGAGTGGGTATCAGCCCTTTCCCAAAAACTCGAAGCAGAGAGACATTCAACACTGTTTAGCTTCCCTGTGAAAAGAGAGCCTGTTCCTACCTTTCTCCCCGGCACCCCTTTCTCTGTCTCTCTCTCTCCCTCCCTTCCTCCCTCCCTCTCTCTCTCCCTCTCTCTCTCTCTCTCTCTCGGTCTCTCTCTCGCTTCCTCTTTATCTCTTTGGCTCTTCCTTTCTCCTCTTCTCCTTTGTCACCTGTCACCCCCTCCCTCCCTCCCTCTCTCCCTCGCTTTCCTCCTCTCTCTCTTCCCATCTGTCTGGCCTCCTCCTCTGTCCTCGGCGAGAGACAATGCGGCCTCATGCTGTGTGATGGTGTGCTGTGGCTGGCCCTCATCTCTTTCTCTCTGTGTCCCTCTGCAGGTCGATGACGCCATGCTCATGTTTGACAAAACCACCAACAGACACAGAGGTAAGGGCAGACACACACACACACACACACACACACACACACACACACACACACACACACACACACACACACACACACACACACACACACAGAGACACACAGACACACACACATGTACACACACACACACAGACACACACACAGACACACACACATGTACACACACACACACAGACACACAGACACACACACACAGACACACACACACACACACACAGACACACACACACACACACACACACACACACACACACGTACACTCATATGTACTTCTTGCACTAGGGTCAGGCGCTCAGATTTGTTTTAATATGTAATGTACACCAGCTGGGATGACCTTTAGATTCTTTATAGGGCTCTTCTCCCCTCCCCTCCCCTCTCCAGTTTTCCTCTCTCTTCTCCTCTGCTTTTCTTTCCTCCTCTTGCCTCTTCGCACCTCTCTCCTCCTCCTTTCTTTTCTTGTTGACTTTTGACCCCTTCTCCTACCCTCTCTTCACACTGCTCCTTCACTCCACACTGATTCTCCTCTTGCCTGTTCTCCTGTCATTTCCCCTTTCTTCTCCTGTTGTCTCTTCTCCTCTCACTCTCCCCATTCGTGCCCTCCTTTCCCCTCTCGTCCTCTCCCTTCTCCCCCCGCTGTCCTCCCGTCTCCTCTGGTTCCCTGTCTCTCTGAGCATGGCCTGAGCTAGGATGAGGGGAGGCTGGGCTCGGCTAATCAGGTGGATGGGTAATCAGGTCTCAGGATAAACCGTCCATAAGCTCTCTCAGATTGAGAGTGAAAGCATGCCAAGCAGGATAAGGCTTCCTTTTTTTACTGGGGCCAGGGGATAGGGCCAGGCAACAGGTGAGTGGGAGGGGCCTAAGCCAAAGAGGAGGGGCTTAAAACAGGCGACGGGCATTATATCCTCAGGTGATAGGGACTGGATGGGGAGTCACTGAGCTCAGGTTAGGGGAGATCAAATGGGACTGGACATGTCAGGGGTGTGGTTTGATGAGAAGTGGGAGGAGTTGGAGGACGTGATTGGAGAGTGGGAGTGGTCCTGGAGAGAAGAGTGGTGGGACGTTTGACGTGGGACGGGGTGTGAGGGGGGGTTGAGAGGGTGCGAGGGTCAGAGAAGAACAGCTGGGAAGAGGAGATCCACTGGCCGAAGAGGAAAATGAGATTAGGGGAGGCTAAAGAAAACAGGAGGGATTTAAGGAGAGCAGCAGAGGGGAGGGCAGGGAGGTTCAGGATCACCAGAGAGACTGGAGTGAAGAGGTATAGACTGAAGGTTTAGTCCTTCAACTGACCTCACATAGTGTGCTTGAGTCCAGCATTGGTCCTTTAATCAACTGACCTCACATAGTGTTCTTGAGTCCAGCATTGGTCCTTTAATCAACTGACCTCACATAGTGTGCTTGAGTCCAGCATTGGTCCTTTAATCAACTGACCTCACATATAGTGTTCTTGAGTCCAGCACTGGTCCTTTAATCAACTGACCTCACATAGTGTTCTTGAGTCCAGCACTGGTCTTTAATCATGTAGCCATGCTTTGTTACTCCCCAGACCATGAGAAGAGATACATCCATAGCCTAAAGCTGATTTTATAAATTCCATCACAGGCTTTTCTCTCAAACATGATGCCTACTTATGTGTTTGTGTGTCTCACTTATGTGTTTGTGTGTCTCACTTACGTGCAGGCTTTGGGTTTGTCACCTTTGAGAATGAAGATGTGGTGGAGAAAGTCTGTGAGATCCACTTCCATGAGATCAACAACAAGATGGTGAGTTTCCCCCATTGCACTTACTGGACACCATGTCCAATCACCTGACGTCTCTTTGAGGACAGGGACGGTGTTAAGCACATAGTTTGAATTGAATAAATCTTTGTTTGATGCCTTAATGGACCTACTAGGTGATTGTTAGCATTGCACGGCTTTACTGTCATGTTACTTTAGTGTGAGAGCTTTGTGATGAGCTCTTCTAACCCTGTGACGTTGTGTTGTGACTCAGGTGGAGTGTAAGAAGGCCCAGCCGAAGGAGGTCATGTCACCGACGGGCTCGGCTCGAGGGCGCTCCAGGGTGATGCCCTACGGCATGGATGCCTTCATGCTGGGCATCGGCATGCTGGGTAAGAAGATGCAAATGATGTTCATGCTTTGACAGAGACCAGTGAGGCTTAGAACACAAACACATACCCACCAATGTAAATGTTGGCATTCAAACAGGGGAGAGAACCCGGTTGTGCCGTGTGGTCATAGTAGGAGGCACAGCGCCCTCTAATGGAAGCAAGGGGTAATGTCTTTAGCGTGCTGAAGTCTTGCGGGGGCCTTCTTCGCATGCCTCCCTAGCAGGAGGTCTGTGTGGTATGCAGCTCTTCTCAGACCCTATGGATCCCAACATGGCCACTGCCTGTGTGCACGCATGGCTTTGATTACCGGGGCTAAACCCATGTGAAAGGGTGAAAGCGTGGTGCCAGAAAATTTGCTTAAACCCCATGTTTACATTTGCATGGATGCATATGCAAAGGCCGCGTGATTGTTTCCATCAACAGGGATAGGCAACGCCTGCAAACACAAGCATTCAGCACACATGGAAGCAACCCTTTCAATAGTTTGTTTGGTTTGTTTTCTATCCACAGGTTACCCAGGCTTCCAGACCGCCACCTATGCTAGTCGCAGTTACGCTGGTATCGCACCTGGATACACCTACCAGTTCCCTGGTAAGTCCCCCCTGTGTACACGGCACCGCCCTACACATGGGTCCCGGCTGTCAGAATGTGATGGCGCGATGGCCCTATGGACAGTAGAACTCTTTTAAGAGCAGTAGAGACAGTCATTCTTTTTGATTTCACAACAGAGGAATGACGGAGTTTCCATCAATTGTGTCAGTAATAAAAGACATCGTGAGAAATAGTGCTCAGATGTTACACGTCGCGAGGAGTAAGACAATCCAGACAATTATGTTAGCCTAGCTGGTGGTTAGCATCGTGGCACATTGATTAGAGAGTAGTTGGGTGCACTTGCAGGTAGTAGTCGCAAGTCACAAGTATGACTACTTTGAGTTACCTTTTACATCTGTCGTAAAGCATGCAATGTATTCCACTCATACACGTACAGACAGAAGCATATACATTCAGATGGTGATTGGTCTTTGGCTGCTTGTAGATTTCAGGGAGTAGTTCGGTAGCGGTTGGGCTTGGGTGGGTGGTGTAGGGTCAGGTACTGAGAGAGATGCTGATGCTGAGTCGGACGCATCTCTTTAACGTGTTCCCTTCCTGTTCTCCCTAACCCTAACACTAATCCTAACCCTAACCCCTGACCCCTGAGCCCTCACTTTAATCCCCATTCAGTTGACCTCTAACCCCAGTGTACACCTGCTTCTCCTCTGCTGAGATTGTGCTCTACCAGTTCGCTGAATCTAACCAACCCCCTTCCTTCTGTTTCTTTCCTTCCCTCCCTTCCTCTCTTCTCCATCCCGTTTCCCCTCTTTCTGTCTGGGTCTCGTTCATCCCCCACTTTTTTTTTCTTTTACTCACATGCCTCTTGGTCCCTCCTTTCCCTCTCTTTCTCCTATGTAGCACCTACTCCTTGCTGTAAGTCGCTTGCTTGTGTGTGTGTGTGTGTGTGTGTGAATGTGTTTGTGGATGAATGCGTGCACGTATGTGGAGTGGACGTGTGTGTTGTTTACTCCCGCTTATAGATGGTGTGTTTGAAAAGCGCCCTTTCATGGTGTAGAAGTGAGTGTGTGTGTTTGTGTGTGCTTAAGTAGATGTATTCGTGTGTATGTGAAATGTGTGTGTGTGAGAGTGAGTGTATGTGTGTGGTTAGCTTGGCTTGTGGACGGTGTGTGTATTTACAACGCTCTTTTGACATTTCTGTTTCTAGAATTCCATTTAGAGAGGACCCCCCTCCTGACATCATCCCACCCCTCTGAACTCGCAGGTCAGTTTCTCTTCTGGGGTTTACAAGCAGCTCTCTGTCTATCAGATGTGCTCACTGTCGCCACCTGCTGGCCTGACAGACTCCTGGCACCCACCCCCATATGGAACTCTATCCTGCATAGGCCATTTTAAAACCATTGAACGAGATTCTGTAAAGCTGTAAAGCTAATCTGCATGTGTTCAGTCAGTCTGGTTATTGTCTCTTATTTTAACAACAGCTGTCTTTTGACATGCAGTGTCTTTCAGTCAGTCAAATAAGCAGTGACTTGGGGAAAGCGTTCTTAGTCAGGCATTAGGCTGGATTTAAAACAAACTTGTGACAGGATGGCTGCTTTTATGAGATTTCGGAGTTTAAGGTGCTTTAGAAATGGTTCAATACATGAAACACTTCTTAGCATCTAAAGTGAAATGTTTTTCTTTTTTATGTTTTCTTCAATTTTCTTCTACTTAATTTAGTCTCGTAAGAATTCTGTCTAAAGAGCTTAGAATACCAAACGCCACAACATTTCTTTTCAAAGTTTTTTTCTTTTTGAAGCAACTCAGACTACATACTGCAGCTGTAAGTGTTAGGAATTATAAGCCTGTCTCAGCTGACACACACTTCCAGACACCTTTAAGCATTTCTCAGTATGAAGGAGATCTGAACAGACCAAAGAAGGTAACTGAAGAGGATGAGGGCGGTAATTGATATAGGTTTTGTGAATCTTGCACTTGCCTTCACTGTCTCAATTTCTTTCTCTTTCAGCCATTCCACTGACGGCGTATGGGCCAATGGCAGCCGCAGCAGCTGCAGCTGCAGTGGTCAGAGGTACAGTTGAGGGGCAAGACTCCTTTTTATTCTCTCTCTGTGTGTGTGTGTGTGTGTGAGAGAGAGAGAGAAGAGAAAGAGAGAGAGAGAGAGAGAGAGAGAGAGGGGGTCTGAAACCCTGTCTTTGTCTCCACACGGGGTCTGTTCTGATAATATTTGGTATTTTGTCCTTCAGGCTCGACACCCTCGCGTGGGTTCCTGGGCACCAGCAGCCCTGGACCAATGGCTGACCTGTATGCAGCAGCCAATCAGGATTCAGGAGTGAGCAGCTACATGAGCGCAGCCAGCCCTGCTCCTAGTTCAGGCTTTGGGCATGGACTAGGGGTTTGGCAACAAAGACTCACAGAAGTACTAAGTTGCACAATGAACCCCCCGACGCACACACATACACATACACATACACATACACATACACATACACATACACATACAGACAGACACAAATACACACGGAAATGCATGGTAACAAAGATAAACACCTCCCCCTCCACACACATGAACACACACAATGCACCCCTTCAATTTCATCCCTCTTATTGCATTTGTCCTCTCTGTCCCTCTCTTCTCAGGGTCCTATGATAGCGACGGCCTTTACTAACGGCTACCACTGAGAGCTCTCCTAGCTGCACCCAACGTGGAGGGGGCGGTCCATCCTGCTGTTGAGCCAATCAAACTGCTGTGTGCCTCTTGATGGTACGATCTGATTGGCTGCTGCAGGTGTCCCCTGATTTCTACCCCCACTTGACTGAAGATCTTTTTTTTTTTTTCCTAAAGAAAAAGATTTCTTCCTCCCTCTCATTTCCTGTCTTCTGTACTAACATCACTTCCTTCATCTGATCCCTCGTTTTTATCCTGATCTTTACCTTTATCTAAACTGCTATGAGTAGGCTTTCTCAATGGCTCAGTTGCGATGTGCTGTCTTTTCAGATGAAAAACAGGAAAAAAAGAAAAAGTTAAAAAAAAAAATCAGAGGAAGGTTTGGGGTTGTACTTGAGGAAAACATGAGGAGTGTTTTATGTTGTTGTTTTTTTTGATTGTTTCTTTTTTGAGGAGTTTTAATTTAATTGCTACATTACGATGTCTCATTTTAATGTTTTGTTGACTATGTACTTTTGTGTTTTATTTTGCAACACAAAACATGCTGTGTAGATGGAGGGAGAGAGAGAAAGAGAGAGAGAGAGAGCAAAAGAAAAGAAAGATGTTTGAGAACACAAGAGGTGTTGGTGTCATCCTCTCCTCCTTAGAACTCCTAACAAAATTTTAACACAAGAACAAACATGCGAAAGGCAAATTCTCTTTCCTTTTCTACTTTAACAAAAAAAGAGACACAGGAAAACATGGAAAAAACTAAAATGTATATTTTGGTAGTTTTTAAACAAACAACATTTGTAATATTATTATTAATATCAAACAGTGATGAGATTTGTTTTCTTCTGTAATTGGTTTAAAAAAAAATGTTTTATTTCCTCCTGTAAGATATTGTACATACAACACATAGCGGGGTGGGTGTGTGTGTGGGGTAACTTTCAAGTGGGAGGGGGGTTGGGGTGGGGCGGGGTTGATTGGGCTGGAGAAGGACTTTATATCGCAGGACTTCGCAGTTGATGTTGACAGTTTGGGTGGGTAAATCGGGGAGGGTGGGGGTGGGGGGTCTCTCTCTAAACTGGACGTTTTCTGCTGTGGGCATTGCGTTGGCCGGAGGCGTCTGCTGTGGGCATTGCGTTGGCCGGAGGCGTGTGCGCGATCGCAGGCCTGCTGCTGGACAGGACTAGTGGGTTTGACGGTGGCCGGCTTTCCAGTTTCGTCTCACGTTACACCTGCTCACTTTTGTGTCGTTTTTTTTCCGAAACTGACTTTCGCGTGATTGGAGTTACTGAGGTTTTTTTCTGAGCTGTTGCACAGTGTGTGTGTGTGAGGTCAGTGTACATTGGTTTTTTTTTCCACTGGTGAACATTTCAGGTCCTTAAACTGCAATGACATCTACGCTTATCAATTCACTTCTAGTTCTAATGTTATTACTTGTTTTAAAGGTATGGCTTCACTGGGTTCAGTTAGGGTAAACTTGATCATCTTAACATTTCTGCTAACATAAATGAGACACAAACTGTGGCCTGCTTGCGCAGTTGTTCCTATTGGCATGGAGTTCACGTGGCTGGGTCTGGTTCTCGGTGACCTACCCCGGCTTGAGAGGTGGTATCCACCATCGTGGTTTGACGTGTTCCTCTCTAACAAACTCTGCTGAGTTCTGCACATGTGAAAAATGTGGGATTGCATGGGATTTGGCGATGGTTGTACCTGTACTGATATGATGTACTGTCCTGATCAGCCCCTGCATGAGTCAATTGGATTGTGGGAATGGGAACAGGACGAAGGTCAGTGTGGACCTCCAGTGTTTTAATGGCTTTGGTCAAAGCTGGGCTGGTTTGTGGGTTCTGGGTGCGGGGGGGAGTGGGATGGGGTGGGGTGGTTCTTAATACTGCTTTTCTGGGAAATATATATATTTTTTGCGCAATTTGTCTTCTATTGTAAATTTCTTTGTCTGGTTTCCTTTCCTTGCCCGTTGCAATAACGGTGATTTTTTTACTGTGTTTAAAAAAAAAAAAAAAAACGATGAAGGACACATTTTTAAAGCAATGGATCCTAGGAGCCGTTATATCATGATTCTAATCTGGTCTCTACCTGTCCTTTGTGGATTGTGTGTTTGCAAGATGCGGAGAACAAGTGTGTGTGTGGTGTGTGTGTGTGTGTGTGTGTGTTTGTTTGTGTGTGCCTGCATGTGTCTGCAGTGCTGTGTGTGTGTGTGTGTGTGTGTGTGTGTGTGTGTTTATGTGTATTATGTGCTGAACAAAGTATGCTGAAGTAAGGATTTTACACAGGTGGTTTACATGCATTTCAACTGCCTTCTTTTGGTACTGAAACACTTGTCTCTGTCAGTGTTGAGGAGAAGTGTATTTAGATCAGTGCTCAGGGGGAGAGCTTCTGAACAGGGAATAAACTCACAAACAAACCCTCACATCAGTCAAAACTTTCCCTTTTGAAATCCTGTCCGGAAAGATCCGGAAGTTTTCCCTTTCCAAATAAAAACCTCTCATTTCAACCAGTAAAATCAACCACAGGAGACCCACATTTGAACTCTAGAGGGATATCTGCCATGCAATTAAGTTACAGGCTAAAAGCTCTGAATGGTATTCAGTGCTCACGTTGCTTAATTAAGTTTGGTTTTGCTTCTCTGCAGTATTTTGTTCAGCACATGCATCCCTCCTTACTGAAGTCCCCCTCTTGAAGCACTCTCTCCCTAACTGACAGAAACGCCCCACAAAACTACTGTTTGACTCACACTGTAACTATTTAACCAGCAAAAAAGCAATAAGTTATTTTTATCTTAATTAATAAGAATTATGCTATTAATGATGGTATGAATATCAATGACAATTACGTGGCATTAAGACTTATTTTCACACAAAAAAAAGAAGCTCTATTTTTTCGGACCCATTTTTATCCCCTTCTCTTATAATAATGATTCAGTGATTTTTTTTTTTGTTGTCCAAAACATTCATTTCCTGTTTCCTGTTTGTGTTGAAGATTTGTACAGGGTGTTGATCACATGGGGTGGGGGTTATGATGTGAGGCATAACTGGAAACCTTTGTTGTGTGGATGTGACGCTGTTATGGTTTGTGGGTGCGGGGACTCTGGGTGAGTCTGTTTGAAGTTCCTCAGCTCGTAGACGGACAGCGGTCTCTGCCAACACTGTAACTTCAACACTCTTCTGACGGACAGCGGTCTCTGCCAACACTGTAACTTAAACACTCTTCTGACTGGCCCCTCCTTTGTTTATTATGTATTTTTTTGTTTTTGTTTTTATCTCCTCTGGAAATTTCAAATTTCAAATTCCTAATAAATTATTTTAAACATTCCACTGAGGTCTGTTGTTGTTAACATATTTCTATTACAAATATAAATGTTAAAAAAAACCAAACATATCTATTAACATACATTTATTATTAGGATTTAATTATGTGATTGATGACACCTATTAATGAAAAATACATGCAAACAAGTGAAGGGGTTTGTGGCTTTCACTGTGTCAGAAGGCATTACACGGAATGAGATGCACTGCTAATCTCGCCCCTGAATTATTGATGGCGCTTGTTTGTCTGGTTTATCAGGCAGGTTTATCAGTGCCCGCATGGCATTGAGTGTCAAACGAGGGAATCCATGCTCACAAACATCCATTTGACATTACATGGCCTGAGGCTTTTGAGTGCCTTTTTTTTTTTAGACCCTTTAATCTACTTATAATGACTCACAACTGACATATTTCACAAACCATTGCAAATCATGACATGAAAGCCAGCTTGAAAGGGCTGAGTCATGCTGAGGAATCAGTGGGCAGAATCACATGACTGAAGAAAAAAAAGAGGACACACACCCAAAAAAATTTAGGTTCCGTCTAGAACACTGAAAACATGAAAAGTGAATAACGGCATACTCCATATACTCCTAAATATAAACTTTAGTGCCAACCAAATAACGTTGGGATTAAATTTACAGTTTGGAGTATATAATGTGCAGATACTCACTTTTCATACAGAATCACAATGCCCTCAGACACAGATCAACCCCAGAATTCAGTGCTCTGCTCTGCCGCCGGGCAGTGCCAATCCTGTCATAACACGCCTCGGCTGGTCTCACCCTACACCCGGCCCAACACGTGTCCTGCATGCCTGGAATATGAATCTTCATGTGGTATGACCTGCTGGCACAGAGGAGCAGCCCTCAGAATTTCACTTAGCAACCAGAGGGCCACGGCAACAGGAACGCTCCCTCAGGTGCATACACACACACACACACACACACACACACACACACATGGCATATACACAACCACATGGAAAGACATAGTCCTGGCTGCTACCATGGAGCTGATTCTAAAGAACCAGAAGGTATTAATTTAAAGGCTAGTGGATGTATGTTGAAAATGTATGTTTTATGTACTGGCATGAGATTGATATAACCATGTCATAAATATGTTGTAAGAGCATCCTACCATTTTCATCATGACAGTTACTGTCTAATGATACATTACTGCAATGTATCCATTACCTTTTGTACTTTTTACGCACCATAAAAGCTGATAAAAACTAAAACAACAGCTGCTGACAACAATTAGCAAATAACCAAGACATGTCTTGAAAGCTAATATGGCATTTTCCATGTCATGTTTCTGACATAGTTGTATTTATTTTATGATGGAAGGTTCAGCATAAGTATTACAAGAGTGCCCATGTAATACATTTTAAATCATTTTGTGAAAACGAAGTGTGTGTTTTATGAAGAAAATGTAAAGTGTTCTCCTTTTCTTAAAGTGAGCACTTATCCTTACACTGCAGTGCCATAATTACTTATGACTCTGGGTATGGCTGCTGCAGAGGACTCTTTTATTAAGATGCTGGGACAAGTGAACCTTTCAAGAAACAGGCTAATTACTCCCAACCAACACAGTGTAGCACACCAAAAACACTTTAGGAGCAAAGTTACAGAATGGCTTATTGGCCAAAGCACAGAGCTTGTCTGTCCCACTACAGACCCATGAAACAGGTTGGGGCCAGGTCCATGGAACCTCAATGACAATGACATCATGAGGCCCACGGAACCTCAATGACAATGACATCATGAGGAACAAAAATAACGCATTTATGTTCATAGCCCCCTACTTCCACGTCATTCACTCTCTGTTTTTACCCCCCTCGTACCCCCACACTTCTCTCCCACCCTCCCTTTCTGGGAATGTGTTTGCTCCTTCCAGCACTAATTGGGTCACCACCCAGCGCCCCCCCCCCCAACTTCAGCTCACCCCAGCCCCAGCCTTAGACCCTCAGACATCTCTCTCACTCTACTCTCTCAGACGGCGCGCTCTCTCTCTTTCTTCCACCTATCTCCCCTTTCTCTCTCTCTCTCTCTACGCTCTTTTTAAACCAATCACCTAATTTCTGCTCTGGGGACTTTTGCGTGAGTCTGTACTGTCGTTAAGAGTGTGTGAGTGTGTGTGTCTGTGTGTGTGTGTGTGTCTGTGGGTCCGTCTGGAGTGATGGCGCTGGGAATGCTAAACTCGGATGTGAAGAGTTCCCTAAACGGGAGCGCAGACCTCGATCACAGCTGGGATGCGGAGGGCCCGCCGCCGCCGCCGCTGCAGAGCTACCTCATGCTCACCATCTTCACCTGCTTCTGCCCCGCCTATCCCGTCAACATCGTGGCCCTGGTGTTCTCCCTCATGGTAAGCGCTGCCTGCATGCTTGGGAAACTGAGGGACCAAGTTCAGTGGCATCTCATTATTGATTTCTCATCTCATTATTTGGCTTCGACAGCCAAAGATTTGAGGTTTTGTTTGGAGCAGTAGGAGGTTGAGGGCAACGGCAGAAGAAGAGTTTTGAATGTGAAGAAGACTTGTGTTTTAAGTTGTCAGTTCAGGACCCAAAGTGAGATTACTGCTGGGGTGGGGTTACCACGACAACTGGAAACCTATGTCTCTGTTCTGGGGGGTGGTAGATACAATCATTACCAATGCATATTATATATACATTTATATCTGAATGTGGGCTAGGCGTATCTAAGCCAAAAGCCTTTGGGTTGTTTTGATGTACCATCAGAAATGGTTGAAGTACTTTACGGATGTGTTTTGTTGAAGGACAGCCTTAGATTGTTTATGTCACGTCTGAGAAGTGTACAGTAGTTGTCCTGTTCGGCCCCATCTCATCTCCAGCCCTTAAAATAGCCTGTTGACGTGTGTCAGATGTGTGATGCTCAGCACTCAGCAGGGGTGTGCTGCTGACCCGTGAGTAAATGTGTGTGTGTGTGTGTGTGTGTGTGTGTGTGTGTGTGTGTGTGTGTGTGTGTGTGCTGCTGACCCGTGTGTAATATGGGCCAGACACCGAGGTGTGTTAAGACTGGTCTGCGATTTGGGTCAGGCAAAGTTAAAGGATCTCTCTCTTATGTATCTCTCTCTCTCTCTGTGTGTGTGTGTGTGTGTGTGTCGATGTTTGTGTGTGTTTGTGTGTGTGTGTGTGGTCTGTAGGGTTCAGAGTGTTCACGGTAGATAAGAAATATGGGTGTGTGGGTGATGAATAGAGCAGCTGTCTGTGTGGCAAGGTTTCATCTCAGAACTGGCTGAATATACTGTTCTGGCCACACACACACACACACACACACACACACACGCACACACTCACTCACGCACACAGGCACATGCACAAACATGTGTCCCATAAACATAGTAATGGTACTCACCAATATGTCTGATATCCTTTCCTTCTCTCCCTCTCCCCCTCTCTCTTTCTCTCTCTCTCTCTGACCCTGAGATAGGATCACAGATAATGCAGCTGGCTCACTCTATACCCTGCCTTCTCACTTATAGATTTGCTGCAGACTCAGTGGCTCAGCTCACTTGACAGGCCATCCTGAATACACTAAATGCCAGGCTGATCTTCTCTCGTTCAGACACTTAATGGTTGTCCGCACCACATAACTCACAAGGGCAATAGTGTCATGGGTGAAAAAAGTTGTGTACCAATTGGTAATTTGGTACTTAAAAGGTGAATGATTAATGTGCTTGAAGGGTGCAGCAATGTTCAACATTCCTTTAGGTTTTGGGAGGGTGCAACATTATACTCCTTGCTCATTACTGCCTTGACTAATCAAGCCCAATAATGGCTAATCAGAGTGGCAGCTCCATTCAACATATTCAAGTTTGGACTGGTTTGACATTCAGAGTGGAAGCTGCTCCATGCTGCCCAAGATACAGAAGGTTTAAGTAGAGAATCCAAAATGGCTTCCTAATTTGAGTGGGTGTTAGGACAGAGAGTAGGGTGTGACTTGAATAGCCCTGAGGAGAATCATCTGGAGTGCTGATCTTCACACGCTATTAGCTTCCAAAATGGTGGAAAATACTTACAAAGAACCACTTCTAGCTGACAGAACTGCAATTTGCAAAAACATGAATAGTAATCACACAGGAGGCGCCCATTGTCTTCTCTCTTTGTCTCTTCTTCTAGTCGAGGAAAAGCTATGAGCTGGGCGACTATGACGGCTCACGGCGGCTCGGCAAGAAGGCGTTACATGTAGCCTTTGCCTCTGCTGTCATCGGCATCCTCATCATGGTCGTCTTCTTTGTTGTCCATTTCACCAAGGTAGCATACAATTCCATTATTCCCACAATATACAATTCCATTATTCCCACAATCCCACAGTATTACTGTGGATTTGACATAGGTGTAATGACGTACAATGTGGGTCAATTACCCCTGAATGTTTTGTTATTTTCAAACAGATGGAATTCTAAAGGAACACCATTCTGGTGGGGTGGAAGTATTGCTCCCCAACCTGCGCATCTGTGGGTGAATGGCCATGGACAGGAACACAATCTTTACAGACTGAATAGAAAGGGCTTGGGAGAACATCACCGGAAACAAAATCCCTTTCGTGGTGAATTGTCTTCCTGCTAAACTTTGGTTTCCAGGGAAGGTTTGACTGTCCTCAGCCTGGCAGGGGCTCTCTTCGGATGTGGATCGTACCATCAGTGGCTGACTAACAGGAGTGCATACAATACATGGAGGGGTCAGGAAGCACACACTTCTGTCATTCAGGTGACATCGCAATGTGAACTTTGTCTGTACATATGTAGTTCTACTATTGTAAATTTGAATTTGAACATTTTATATTAGTGGTACATTAGAACCATTAGAATGTTTGTGTTGTACGATTAGCGGTCTGTTGAATTCTATTAATGATCTACAATCATTTGTTATTTTGGCTGAAAATTCAATTGGTGGGGAGTGATTTTTGTTTGATTATGGTTTTACAGTTTTCACTGGTTTACACGAGCAGTCTTAAAATTTAAGTTAAACATTTTCCATTGTAATTCAATGTACAGATATGTATCAGAAGAAGAAAATACACGCACAGAATGGGGTCTAATAAAAAACACTGCAAAAACTAGTAGCTGAGTCTGTGACCCTTTGACCCCTGAGCATCTCATGACCTTTGAACTGAAACAGCAATGAAGATAGGGATACACAGGTAAACCTACAGCCTGGATGGTAGACCTTTATAAAAATGTCAGTTTCAGTTTGTTTGCCTAAAGGTAGACTCAGGACAAAAGGGGAGGTAGGATTAGGGGTAAATAAACCATTCTGTTTGATCCTCTGCAAAGCAGCAAAAAGAAGATTTATATTATGGAGCAAGGAAAGGGCATTATAGAGTCTTTCGCTAAAAACTAACTAACTAACTAACTTGCCTTGCCTTGCAAACACCAACAACAGCACCATTGACACTGTTAAAGCTAGCTATCTTGCTATCTGATCTGTTTCGGCAATACCTTTGTGGCCATAGAGCTGTAAAAGCTGTCGTAATATTTTCTTGGGGTTTCCGACATGGAACACAAAACTACACAAATAGGTTTGGCAGTTAGTGAGAATGACAGGTATGTTTATCTGTCCTCCACATGACCATATACCATCAAAATGAATTTAAAACTACCTAGCTACCTAAAAAAACCCTAGTGTTGCTTTGAAAATTACTGCGAAGAGTTAATTGGGTAGAAAACATAGATCCCCCTGAACACAGCTCACCTGTTAACACCTTTTCTCATTATATCTCACCTGATCTCCCCTCCCCCCCATTGGTCTCTCCTCACTCTCTACAGCAGTCCTGGGTCAGCTGCATGTGTTTTTCACCCCCATGACACACACACACACACCCAAGCAGCAACAGCATTCCGCCAACTCCAGAGGATCCTGTGTTTCAATATGTAACGTTAGCACTCATCACTGGCTTAATATAGCAACAGATTTCCCTTCAGTAGGTGTAGGCTATCATTGGCTACCTCTCGTTAGCCTCCTATGTCCTGCATTCTGGCCTGCTGAGTCATATGGCATGTGGGAACTTTCTCAGCGCTGCCTGATCCGACAGCATATGACTGGAGTCTTTACTTTCAATCTGGGTTTAGTAAAGGGATATGACCACATTGGTAAATCATTAGCAAAACAGCGCTTACTTGTCGTGAAAACTATACCATGCTAATCCACTTATGACGTCTTTGTGTGCGGCATTGAACCATGGTTTTCAGTTTTCCGAACAACATCTTGGAATAATATTTATCAACTTTTACCATCCTGACCTCGCAAATAAATAACAGTCTGGCCCAGCTGGCCTGGACTATTTTCTATTGCTTGTATATTTTTTGTGCCTTCTCTCTCTCTGTGGTCCCAGCCAATCACCAAAGCTCAGGGCTCCTGCTATGCAGGCCACGTGTGGCTCATGTATACATGGAGGTTTGCTGGGTAAACAGCGTTGGCAAATGGCCGAGTCTGAAGGTCCCGTCTAGAGGTGATCCCCCTATAGCCCTGGCCAGCTGGTGGTATATCTGCCTGGTGTTTGTTCAAGAGGTGCCACGCAGGTGCCACACCCACCGCTGCGAGCTCTTGCACTTCCAACAGAGCAGGGCAGCCCAGCCCGACCCACTCGGAGAGGAGGTGGAGGAGGAGGAGGAGGAGGAGGAGGGGAGGAGGAACGGGATAGTCGTGAGAATGCTGCTGAGCTCAGAGGAGAGAGGGAGAGAGAGAGAGACAGTCAAGGAGGAGCCTGGTGCTGTGGGATGATCAAGCACAGACACACACACACACACACACACACGCACACACACACAAACACACACACACACACACACACACACTCACAGACACACACACACACACACACACACACACACACACACACACACACACACACACACACACTCACATACAAACACACACACACACACACACACTCACACTCAAAAGGCCAAATGCTCCCGCTCACCGGAACACCCACAGGAAGTATGCATACCAGCTTGTCAGCCAGGCTACTGCCAAAAGACTGTTTCAGAACAGAACTCATTACAGCAAATCTGGAGATAGCACCAGAGGTCGCACAGCTTTCATTACTGATGCAGTAATTACAGTGATGGTTTTACTTAATACGTTTCATACAGAAACAATAAAACTCAACGCAGATGCCATCACAAATGCTACCACTTTCACACCACTGCCACGATTGCCATTGACACACTCTCATTAAGATTGTGTCAATTATCATCAAATATGATTCGTAGGTTTAAGGTTCAAGGTTCAAGGTTAAGCTTTATTGTCTCGCACAGGAGCAAATTGTCTTGGATAGAAGACAGGACTGCATCGCACACAGGCACATCATGTAGAACATTGTAGAACGTTGTAGAACATTGGCATGTTTTGCTTGGCCAGCTCTATGGGACTCCAGGGCTCTGGACCTGAGGTAACCAACCCCGAGCCCAGGGGTTCAGGAGGTCAGGATGGACAGCCGTTAAAAAGCTTTCCACTTCAACACACCTCTACACCCCCACGGATCAGAGTTGCTAAGCACACACACACCCTCGAGGCCGGGAAACATTATACACAAAAGGAATGTTAATGAACATCCAGGGGTCAATGCACACACACACACACACACACACACACACACACACACACACACACACACACACAAACACACATACACATGCACACAAATACACAAAACATAGTGTGTCAGTAGCCTTCAGGTGGTCAAACGGAAGTGTTCTATTGAGCCGCTCTCCTGCACAGCAGTCAAGAACCCCAAATAGGTAAACAGAGTCCGAATTTACATAACAAACCACTGGTCACTGATGACCTGAGGAGAGCTCCTGTGCTCCAGGCAAATGCAAAACACAGGATTAGGACAGACTCTTCCCTCAGGCAGTTTGGCCACTGCTGATTTAACCCAGAAATGACTTGACTGTGACTATGAGTGACCTAAGAATACTGTGAACCAACAGAATACTTTGAAAGCTCAATAAAATGAAAGCTTAAAGGAGCAGTAAGGCGTTTTGTTCAAAATGAATTGTAGACGTTACCAAAACTAGTCGCCCATAGAAAGACACATCAAAAAGTAGTACATTTCTGCACAGTGTTGCTTTAATAAAAATACTTTGTAAGTGTTAACTCTAAAGTTACTTTAAGCTGGTTTGTTATGACACAATCATTTGACTGAATTTAAGCATATATGTATATATATTGCTAAGATATCTGCTGGCTTTAGGGACCAAACTTGTCAGACCAATACCACATGAATGTTCCACAGTGACAGGTAATTCAGTACAAGAGCGCTGGCACAGCTAGTTCTTGCACTAGGTGTGCTGTACAGAGAGAGGGTATCCTGTCATTCTATTCTGAGCCGTCGCACCTGTGACTTTCCCAGCATTCTTGCTTCACCTGCTCTGCACATGAAGCACGTGTATGCAACTCTCCATATGAGATATGTGTGTATGGGAATGCCTTAGTAGATCACCCTATCAAAACACAAAGCCTGTCAAAGGAGGTAGGACAGAAATACATAAGGGTGATTCTTAAATGGTGAGAAATATATTGCCAAGAATGAAAAGATAGCATAGTGTTATATAAAGTAAACCTATATCATGTCTCAGTCCAGTTTGTTTAAAATGTCACAGATGATGATAATTAACACAACTCATGAATCATGGCTTTTGTGGCATGTTAAAAAAAAAAAAAAAAACTGGGTGCTCATACACTGAATTGTAAGCTGTTGGTTAAGCTGTATTCGCTATACCATTAGAAAGCTGACTGTGAAAGGAAATCAGGACCCCTTGAACAGATGCTCTTCGAACAGAATCATCAGCTCTTTTTCTAGACCAATTGGCTGAAGCACTGTTATCACTGCAGGATAAGAGGAAGATGTACAGTACAAAAAGGCCATGCTTCACTTGAGCTTTCACCATCGGCAACATGACTCCTCTGATTCTGGCGTTCGCTCTCTTCGCAAGTGGTAAGGCCTGAGGGCATCCTTTAACATCTTAAACTTAATGAATGAAACACATCACAGAACAGCTACCTCAACACATATCAATAAACACCATGTAAGGCACAAATATCACATCACTGTTCAACATGGCAGAGCAACAAACTAGAAAAGTGCAAATCTGAACAACTGGAATGCAATCAAGATAAAAACAGGGTTTTATAAAACATGGCGTGCATAATATCTGGGAACAGGTCATGTCCAAGACCTCATTATGGTAGAGCTTATATAGTACATAACTTTCAGTTTGTCAGAGAGACTAGTTATATCCATTATATGCAATGTCAGTATCACACCAGTGAGTGGCATTGAAAAGAAGACTACCATTACCACACAGAAGGATATGAACAAAGCCTGTGGATGATGTGTGTGACCTGTGGGTGATGTGGGTGCCCTGTGGGTGATGTGTGTGCCCTGTTGACCTTCGACCTCTCTGCAGCCTATGGCTGCGGCCGGCCGGCCATTGAGCCTGAGATGACCCGCGTGGTCAACGGTGAGGACGCTCGACCCAACAGCTGGCCCTGGCAGGTAAGAGCTCAAGTGACAGGCTTGTCTCTCTCTCTCTCTCTCTCTCTCTCTCTCTCTCTCTCTCTCTCTCTCTCCTACCTGGATTCTCTCAAGAATTCACTTGCAAACGCAGACATTAGCGAGGGGGTATACAGTTAACCTAATCCTCCTGAATTCCTTCCTACGTTTCTCTTTCAAATGTTCTTAATCTAATTTGTAAGTATTCTTAATGTTCTTTGGTGACAGTGTATGCGTCCGTGTGGCGTATGGTGTTCCTATAGCTCAGCTGATAAAGCAGTGGGTGAGCAACACAGAGGCTTGATACTGATTTGATACCCAGAGAGAACTAAAACTCGTGAACTGTAAGTCGCTTTGGATGAAAGCATTCCATTAATGTAAAAGTAAAGGTTCATACTGCAGTGCTGCAAATATGACCAATTGCCACTAATACCACACAAGAGTGTAATATGGAGCAGTATGATTAAGAGGCTGGTGATATAGTATCATATAGGGCTGACTGTTCTGACGCTGTGCTGTGTAATGAGTGAGTCCCTGCTGGTGATATAGTGACATATAGGGCTGACTGTTCTGACGCTGTGCTGTGTAATGAGTGAGTCCCTGCTGGTGTTATAGTGTCAGGTGATATAGAGGCTGGTGATATAATGTCATATAGGGCTGACTGTTCTGACGCTGTGCTGTGTAATGAGTGAGTCCCTGCTGGTGTTATAGTGTCAGGTGATATAGAGGCTGGTGATATAATGTCATATAGGGCTGACTGTTCTGACGCTGTGCTGTGTAATGAGTGAGTCCCTGTCGGTGTCCAGATCTCTCTGCAGTATGAGCGTAACGGCTACAGACACACCTGTGGAGGATCCCTCGTCGCCTCCAACTGGGTGATGACTGCTGCTCATTGCATCGAGTAGGTTTGAGTAGGCTGGTACACACATACGCACAGGCACACACACACACACACACACACACACACACACACACACACACACACACACACACACACACACACACATTACATTTATATTACATTTATTTGTTTGGCAGTCGCATATATCCAAAGCACCAAACAAGTGAGGAACAACAATCAAGCTTCAGTAAATTAGGAGACCTTGGAGTAAGCAGTACGCATTGGGTACTCATTCTACTCAATATGACATTTAGTCATTTTTACATTACATGTTAGTCATTTGACAAAGATATAACAACGCGCAAAGAAGACCAGGTGAAGAAGTGCACAGTAAGTGTGAGTTAGGCATGTTAAGGTGTACAGGGTGCACACACCACATAGGCACACACAAACACACACACACAGGCGCACACACACACACACAGGAACACACACACACACACACACACACACACACACACACACACGAACACACACACACACACACACACACACACACACACACACACACACACACACACACACACACACACACACACACACACACACACACATATACATACAGTACATCCCATGTCTGAGTGTGATCGCTTCTCTCCCTGCAGTGAGAGTCTGACGTACCAAGTGGTGGTTGGCAAGCACAACCTGCAGCAGGCCGAGGACAGCGCTAAGGCCATCCGGCCCGTCAAGATCATCGTGCACAGGCACTACAACCCCGTGCTCCTCTCCATCGGGTAACCCTGGCAACGCCTACACTCACTGCACACACCAAAGGCCACACACACTTACTGAAACACCAACTTCTATGCAAACCAGCATCCTCCAAAGACACACACAATAAAATACAGAAACAATATGCTCTAGACAGGATGCATTATGCCCATATGAGTGATTAGAATTTCAGCAATAAACACTGAGATGCACTAATAGACTGGCACTATGTGGTAGTAATGTACTCCAGTTGTGATCCTGTATTTATGACACTAATGTCTGTATTCCCCCTGTGATGGACAGCAATGACACTAATGTCTGTATTTCCTGTGATGGACAGCAATGATATTGCCATGATCAAGCTGTCTGAGCACGTGCAGATGAGTGATGAGGTGCAGCTGGCCTGTCTCCCTGCTCCTGGTACCCTCCTGCCCCACAACTACCCCTGCTACATCACCGGCTGGGGCGTACTCTCCAGTAAGACGGCCTCTCTGTCTTTCTGCCGCGTCACTTGCCCAGAGCTCAAACAGAGCCTGGCACTCAGAAGGGAAAGAATACTGCTTTTGATTCCGAAGCAAAGGGTTTGATTCCTAAGGAGCCAATAAATGTCTAATCTAAATATATCTATCTACATCTAAATCATATTACAAAGCCAGATTCAATTATGAAATGATAAAATATTTGAAATGATTTCCTTAGCTGTAAAATTCGATGATGATTTGTGATACGATGTAAATAGATATATAGTAACATACAACTTGCTCTCTCTGTTCTAACCGGTCTCCTTTCTTTCTTTCTCCCTCTCTCTCTCTCTCTCTCTTTTTCTCTCTCTCTCTCTCTCTCTGGTTGTATGTGTATCTTGCAGCTGGAGGCCCCAGCTCTGACACCCTGCAGCAGGCCCTGATGCCCGTGGTGGAGTACGACGTGTGCAAGCAGAACGACTGGTGGGGTGTGTCCATCAGGAGGTCCATGGTCTGTGCCGGGGGAGACGGCGTGGTGGGCGGCTGCAATGTAAGACACAGCAAGGACAAGCATACAGGACATGACACACACACACACACACACACACACACACACACACCAGCGCACGCACGCACGCACACACCAACACACACAACACTACAGTTTCAAACAGTCCTAGGTGGTACACACTTTTTAAACACTGATTAAAGTAAATAAAAATGACTACAAACTGTCACTCCAGATAGCATAATGGATACCTATAAGTGGTTATTCCAGACTGCCCCCTGACTAGACTGAACTATTATTAGTGAGAGATGTTTAATTACAACATGGCACATTGAGTCTCACCAGATGTCATATGTTTCAGGGAGACTCTGGTGGCCCTCTGAACTGCAAGAACTCTGACGGAGTGTGGGAGGTGCATGGCATCGCCAGCTTTGTCTCTGGCAGAGGCTGCAACTACATCAGGAAGCCCACCGTCTTCACCCGTGTCTCTGACTTCAATGAATGGGTTGACGAGGTACTGTTGATTAATACTGATTAAAAGTTATTAAGTCGATTCAAATTACTAATATCCTTTAACAATACGTTATTAAGCCAGTGGTAAACTAGTTGGGCAATTTGTATGTTTTTGAATACAGCGGTTCAATTTATGTTCTAAATTCACATTTTTCAGGGATATACTGTACATTGATTTATATTTGATATTTTTTTCTCTTGCAGACCATGATGAACAACTGAGCTGTCTCAATTGTGTCTCTGAATCAATAAAAGCTCTTGACTTTGCCAAATAAATTGCCCGCTTGCATTCTTCTGATATTGTTAGTTACAAGCCAACAACCACAATCGGGATAGAAATGCCCTCTGCTTATCTATGATGTTGTTCAACAGCGCACTCCTGTGGATGATAAAGAGAACTGTCTGATGTGGGTAAAATATTCTGAGGGCAAAGTGAGTCGTAGAAATGAAGAAAAAAAGAAAGAAAATAATGTTCATAAGATCATTCTCCAGTCCCAGTATCACACAAACTCAATACATTTAAGGCATTCTTCAAAGACGCAACAATGCAATCCTAAAACCTAAAAACACATTTAAAACTGAAACAATATGGGGCGCCGTTTGTAAAATGTTGCACGTTCGAAAATCTTGCTCAGTTTTGGTACATTTGGCATTATCATATGGAAAAAAAGCATGAAAATATTCAAATGTCACTTTTTCAAGCATTTAGAGATAAATTCATGTAAATTCATGCAATAACTTTTCCAAGACTCATTTTTGGCAGTAACACAAAGTTGTTAAATAATATAAATCTTTCATCTAAATATTAAGGTAAATGTTAAATGTAAATGTTAAATATAAATGTAAATGTAAATGTTAAAGATAAATAATGCTAAATGTACCAAAACCGAGCAGGATTTTAGAACGTGCGACATTTTACAAACGGCGCCCCATAAAACAACAGCTGTAGATTGGCATTTTGCTAATCTCTAGAAGCTACAATCTCTAAACTCTAGAAGGTCTTTTGAAGATGAATAGAGCTATGTTAATTTTGAAATAAATAAGTGATCACCTTCAAAAGAAAGATCACTTTCCCGCAGCAATGCAAGATTGCCACTAGGCGGCGCTGGTGAAATAATTAAGGTAGGTCAGATTGTATAACACAGGTTGTTGGCTGTGTCACGAAATGCTCAAATAAACCAATAAACCTTAAAATATTATAACAGCGGGGGTCCATTTCTTTTGAACGGTTCGAGCTGAAATTGTAGGAGGACGACATATTTGGATGAAAACAATACAGAGGGGAAAGAGGACACACATGAAGCATCGCGTCACATCATTGGCAACGGGAGGGGAATGACAACGCTGACGCCATCATAAAGATTTGTATCAATGAAGCCAGTATTGGTTATCAACTTGTCCCGTGTGGGTGTCCTATCTAGTCAGAAAATATTGATTGTGTAACACAGGATGTTTGCTGCACCACTCAAACTCATTCAACGTGGCGTTGCACATGCCAAAGCGTGCCAGCGATGTTCGCCAGGGTGGGTAAGAATGGGCATGCGGGGTGGCCAATCTAGGAGATTAACCGCTCGCGTGGCTATTAAAAGCTCGTTAGAGGTCAGGTGATTTCCAAAGGAAAACAACAACACGGGCGCATGAGCGTCTTGGCATGTAGCGTAGGCCTATTTCATAATAGTCCCCTCTGTACGGGCGCTACCCCCACCCACCTCTGTCCAACGGGTAATGTGTTATATCTTCAAACCTAACTGGTTAGGTTATTAAAAGTAACACCGTTAAAGCATTGTTGGTTTATTGAAGACATAAGAATGAACACAGGTTGACATTTGACAGGTTCATCATTTGGGTCTATCCTTTTTAATCAGTCCTGAAAATCGGGACAGGCTTTTTCAGATTCAGTTTTCCAAAACAACGAGAAGTTATGGTTATGTTTACTTCCGACACGTGGGGAGAGAGGGACATGGGGAGGGAGGGGTAGGATTAGCGCAGGGCTAATAGAGTTTGCATACAACGTTGACAACATTGAAACGGGTAGGGGGGGAACGCAGACAGGGAGGTATTAGAAAATACTCGGAGGTGCACCCAATACCTAAACGGACAACCGCGTGCTTGTGTTTGTCAGTGTCAGCATCCCTTTGCACCTCGTCGACTTCACAATTGTATCTGTCATGTCGCTGTCTGGGTCTCAGTCACCAGAGGATGCCTTGAACGGTAAGTGTCCTGTCTGAAAGAATGTTTTTCAATTGTTTCTTGAGGTGATGTGACCTTAAACAGGGCGTTTCGCTGATATGGTCTTCACGAATCGTTGTGTTGTTTTTAAGAAAGGCACGTAGGTCGAAATGCTCTCTCCCAACAACAAAGGCAGGCTCAGAAGTGTTGTTATTATGCAATGTCATCTTCCATGTCCTTACACTGTCGACTGGGGGACACTATCGGATCTTAAGGAACAAGACTATTTAACATATATAACATATATATAAACAGTGAAATAAGCTACCAATGTTGATATATATTTAATCCTCAATGTTAAGCCCCCCTTTCAGACGCACGGTTGTTTAAAGGTTATATAACCTTTTTCACAATGTAAAATTTCGCACAGGGCTATGACAAAGATTGGCATACATGCTTCCTTGTTCGTCACTGCTATTGTTTTGTGAGTGCCACCCTAAACCCATTAATGACACTTGTTGGCATCTTTCTAAGCCAATTAGATGTAAGAGATTTAGCCACACATATAGCTCAATCAATTGCTTAAAGCTTCATTCAGGGTGCTTATAAATTTGTCAATGTGTGCTGCAGGCATACAGTAGTTCAGGGGCCATTCAAGCACATCAAAGATAATAATGATCAAATCAGGAGTACAATACACACGATGAGACTCATTATCAACCACATATTCAGCCCCCCCCCCCCCTGCCCCAACACACACACACACACAAGTAAATGTTAGCTTCAAGATTCAAGCAAATAAATGGGGACAGTTCTTGCAGAATACTGTAGCAAACTAGCTCCTTTATGAACATATTTTGACAACGTGTCCTTCCCATTGTACTGCAGATACTAAAATATTTGCAAAAGAGGTTGTCGGCTATTTCCTTAATCTATTTATTTTCCCATGTTATAAATACCCACATGATATTACTAAGAGCCGTCTGAGGCATAACAACACGTCACCATTGAGCACACTACCCTCGTTAGGCATTTACAGAACACTGCAGACATGGTCAAGGCCACAGTCACAGAGTCCATGGTTATGCCACAGTCTCTCTCCAGCAGCAGCAAACTAGGGCAATGGCACAACCCCCTCCCCCTCCCCCCTCCCCCCTCTCCCTCTCCCCCTCACCCTAACCCTGTTTACTGTAACTGGTATGTCCCTCCTCTTTTTCTCTCACACTCTATGCGATTCAGCTCGAACACAGTTGTTGTGTGCCTGGGAAAGAGCTGGGGGGGGGGGGGGGGCAATGATAGAGAGAGAGAGAGATAATGATCGAGAGAGAGTGATGGAGAAGGAAGGGAGGGGAGGCGGGGTGAGTATAGTTAATCTTCCACAGAAATAAAGCCTTACGTAAAGAGACATTCTGTTGGGCTGGGTTGGGTTTGTTATTCAGCACAGGCTGCCGGCCTGGCTGTTTGTGTGCACATGCTGTTGTGTGTTTATAATAAACATGCTTATCAGGCGGGGGGGCGGCACACTACACCTGAACACGCACATACCTACTGCCTCAAGTTCATTGCCCTCTCATTGTCTGCTCTGTAAGGTCATTAACCGAGGAGAACTGATTCTGGTCAAATGTTTTCTGTTTTATGTATTGTCCCAAAGATGACCATTGTCTTAAGACACAGAAATGTAAAAACCTTACTACCTAAGGAACATGTGCTTAGTGGATAACACTCTCCTTTCAGACACTTCAGACCAATCAGAACAGAAATGATTTGTGATGCCATTTTTGCTGACTGTGTCATATTGATCGATGGGTGATGTTCAAATATCCTCTCTCTGATTGGCTGTGTGGGTTGTCTGTCAGGCTCGTGGGTGGAGCTGGAGAGTCTGGTAGCAGCTGCAGCACAGAGGGAAAGCCTGACAGGACCACAGGACACTACCTCTTCTTTCCTGCAGGGGGAGCTGGAGAGGATCCTGCTGGAGGCACAGCTGGAGAGTGAGAGGAGTAGTCACACTGACAGGTAAGCAGACGTGGTAGTGTGTGAGTGTGCATAGAAAATGATTTGAAACGGACCTTTCCATCTGTGCTGCTAGTGAGAAAAAAAGGTGTAAAAATGACCACAGCAGTGACAGGAGAGTGACTCAAGAGTGACCAATGGAAAGTAATGTCACAGTGCGCACATCTCTAATGTGTAAAATCTCTGCGTGTTTGTGTGCATAGTCCTCCGCAGGTGGTGACTCCGCGAACTTCAGGCTCCCCTCGCCCAGTTAGTGAGGGCGGAAGCAGCAGCACAGATTGCATCACCATACAGGTCAGGTCATCCATCTCCACTTTCCCTCCATCTCCTCTCTCTTCATCTCCACTCTCTCTCCATCCCCACTCTCTCTCTCCATCTCCACTCTCTCTCTCTCCATCTCCACCTCCACTCTCTCTCTCTCTCCATCTCCACTCTCTCTCCATCTCCACTCACTCTTCATCTCCACTCTCTCTCCATCTCCATCTCCACTCTCTCTCCATCTCTACTCTCTCTCCATCTCCACTCTCCCTCCATCTCCAGTCTCCACTCTCCCTCCATCTCCACTCACTCTTCATCTCCACTCACTCTTCATCTCCACTCTCTCTCCATCTCCATCTCCACTCTCTCTCCATCTCCACTTTCTCCATCTCCACTCTCTCTCCATCTCCACTCTCTCTCCATCTCCACCTCTGTGATGACTCACTCTGTGCTCTCTCTGTTCCTTCATCTTTGGACGCTCCTCTTCCCCGTATAAACACTTCTGTAACTGTTTCCTCAATGTGTTCCCATCATGCTTCAGTCTGACGACAGCGAGAAGCGGCGGGTGAGCGCCGAGTGGGTGTGGGACTGGTCCAGTCGACCCGAGAACCTGCCGCCCAAGTAAGGTTCTCCTCTCTCCTCTCTAACCTCCCCTCTAGGCTTTCAGCAAAATCTGCTTTGAGCAAATATCCCATGCCCCGATGTCACTACTGTGTATAGTCTTTCCCTGTCTTTGCAGGGAAAATGCTTCAATTCAGCTTATATAATTACATCGAACGTGAAGTGATATAAAGTGTCTCTCAATGCACTAGCCCACCCGGCGTGCTAGTTTGCACGTAATAAGCTGTCCCCACGTCTCCTGTTCCCCATAAACTCTGTTTTTGCGACCAGACCAAACGGATACCTCTCTGTTCTATGATGCTGCGGCAGCATACTGATACAATCTTTTGGCAATTTAATCTTTTTTTTCCCTCCCAGACTAGTAGATCAAATGCCCAATGCAATTGAGTTAATATCCAGTTCCAGCACCGCTCTTTCACAGTGAGCTAGCGAGATAAGAGAACGTAGAAATTAATACCGTCTACTTCATTCCGTGGTTGGCAAGCTAAAAAGGAAGCAAGTACGTGACTTGGGATCTTCTTTGACGCGTAACTTGCCAGGGTTCGCTAGTGTGTGTGTGTGCGCGTGCGCGCGCGCGGGCGGGCGGGCGGGCGGGGAACACTGGGTTTCATTCACAATCCAGAAAGTCATCTCCTCAAAAAACTTGGCTTAAGCCGCCAGTGCAGAGAGGAGAGAGGAGTGAGGAGAGAGGGAAGAGGAGGAGGAGGAGGCCAGGGCTGAAACACATCTGACCTTTGAAGCGCTAGCTCTCGCTCGCCCTCATCTGAGGAGGGGTAAGAGGATCACTGCGTGTGCAGACCGAAATAACCTGCAGCGTGTGGTGACTCAGCTTCTCCTGACTCATTCACATTCATGCTTAAACACACAGTAGGCACGGCTGCCAATAGGAGCTTAGGGTGGACAGGTAAGAGTACAGCAGCATTAACAGCAACAACAACAACAACTGCAAAGGATTATGGGAGTCCGAAGAACCCTATTTGACTCCTCTCTGTGTCATGCCCATTGCATAAAATAGCTGTCCTTGAGATTGTTCTCAAACACCAGCGGACAAGTCTTGAGAAACCAAACGGGGCACAAAATCCGACACCCTGCCTGATGTGTGCTGATATGCGCGACGCCTCTCCACTTCTGTGCTGTCTAAACCTATCAAACAGCTCTGCCTGCCTGACAGTGAAGACTCGCTTGTGTTTTTTTTTGTGTCCGTTTGAAATACAAAAAAGAATTGCATTGAAAAAAAGAACACAGAGCGGGCGGCTCCAGCCGTCTTTTTCATGTCTGTGTGTGTGTGTCTGCTCACCTCTCCCTGCTCCCCCTCCAGGGAGTTTGTGTTTCAGCACCCCAAGCAGTCGGGCACGCTGAGCGTGAGGAAGAGTGAGGTGATGAAGAGCGGGATCTTCTCCTCTGACATGCTCCTGCTGATCCTGCCCTCTCTGCTGGCCTCGCACGCGCTCACACTGGGACTGGGGTGAGTTGGGGACGAGGGGGGCGAGGATGTGGGGCAAGAACCGCACTCTCTCCACTTTTCACTTCAGTCATGGGACCAAATGTTCAGATTGGTTCAGCATGATAATAACACCAGCAAGGTCATGTTGAATGCATTATACTGTTATTACCGGTATATGCCTGCAGTTAGAGACTTTAGCTGATAAAACATACTCAATTATTATTTCTATGTGTCAATAATTGTATGTATTTGTGATTCAGTGCAAACAAAGATCTTGAGGCTAGAGTGCCCTGGGTCCACTAAAGCTGGCGGAGATGAATGGAAGTATTGATGTTCACATCAAATACCGACCAAAGCCTCAAATGAATATTAAATTAGAGGAAAAGTATTTTTGGAGGACCATCTCAGGCGCTCTCCAGGGATCAGTATCGATCCAAGCAAGGCCATGTTTCGAGCGGTTCTCACCTCAAAGGCCCTTATTGGTCAATATGTGGCCTTGCATCGATTCTCAAGCACCCCAGTTGGAGGTCAAAATGGTGTTTACCTTTAGGGCTCCGGGTCATGTAGGGGATCAGAGCTGAGCTTAATGCTGGTAATGGACCAGGTGGAATAAATGTGTGTGTGTGTATGTGTGTGTGTGTGTGTGTGTGTGTGTGTGTGTGTGTGTGTGTGTGTGTGTGTGTGTGTGAGGCAATGTATGACTCACAGGGAGCAATGACTTGCATCTTGTTTGGTCACCTCCTCAAACTGAAATGGCAGAGAGTTTTTGATGTACATACACATGTGCATTGCTGTCATGTGCTGTTAAAACCTTTTCGTTGTTTCTCGCTAGTCAATTAAACCCAATTTGAACTCCAATTTGCCAAAGCAGAAGTGACACATGATTGATTTCGCTCAGTCTTCCAATCCATCACATCCCACATAGTTCAACCAATGGAACTCAATAGTTCAATATCTCAGCACTTCATTTATCTCTCCTGTCTTTCTCTCTCTCTCCCCGTTCAGGATCTACATAGGAAAACGCTTGGCTTCCTCCTCCACCAGCACGTTGTGAAGTCCCCCACCCCCCGCATGTGGCAGTCCTCCCTCTCACCGAGACGTACTGCCAATAGCATCGTAGCCCAACTCCACATCCGCATCCTGTTGCCCCCTTCTTAAAGGTTCAAGTAATCGGGGCAAACCCAAGAGTCCGGCCATTCCCTCCCCGCCGATGTCTCTCTTTGCTCGTCTTTGAGCCGACCATGAGAATATCTGCAGTCTGTCTGCCCGTCCGGCTGGCTGTATCCTAGGAAACCCCTGTTGTCCGTCACTCGGAGTAGGAGACCCCTTGTGTACATCACGCTGAATGTAAAAGGTGTATGTGTTTGTGTGCCGTAGTTCAGTATGGTCTCCCTTAGCCCGATATAGACGAGTTGATCCTCTAGGGTGAGAGTATGAGGGGTGCCTCTGCATTCAGTAGAGTCAATCAAGCCAACCAATCAGTACATAAGAGGAGGAGGAGGGATAGGAAGAAGAGAGAGAGAGAGAGAGAGAGAGAGAGAGAGAGAGAGAGAGAGAGAGGGAGCAAAACAAAGACGGACAGAATTAGTGGTAATTCCTTAGACTCGTTCCCTGCCCAACTTCAAAATAAGTATAAGTGTCAGCTTGGGACAGATGTGGCCCCTTTCCTTTCCTGCAGGCAGACACAAATCCAGCGCCTCCAAAATCACTCTTCAAGAGAGGGAGGGGGAGTGGGGGAGCAAGAGGAGGAGGAGGAGGAGTGGGGGAGCAAGAGGAGGAGGAGGGGGGAGCAAGAGGAGGAGGAGGGGGGGAAGTGGCGATTGCAGTGGGATTGTGGGATAGCAGCAGGATATTGACAACAACAGGCTTAGTGTGAGGAAATAACTGAAGCCTCATTCTGACGGGTGGAGCATGATAGGGTTGTATCTGGGTGTCAGCTGTGGCCTGTCCTGAGTGTGTGTGTGGTTGTGTGTGTGTGCGTTTGTGTGTGTGTGTGTGTGTTAGTGTGTGTTTGTGTGTGTCTGTGTGTTAGTGTGTGAGAGAGTGGCTGCAGAGGTCTTCTCACCAATGTTAAAAGTGACCACATTAAATTGATCACTCCTCATACTTTCTCCGGCTGTCTTTTGTACCTCGCTCACAGTCTGACACTTTCTTCAGCTCAGCCCTTCACACACACACACACACACACACACACACACACACACACACACACACACACACACACACACGCACGCACACACACTTCCTTCAGCCCAGCCCTTCACACTGTCCGCACGACTGATATCTGCCAAGAATGGTAACAGAAATCCCGTAAACTCAATGTCCCAACTATGCCATGAAATATTGAAATGAATATGTATTATTTATGGGATGCAATTACATTACAAAATGAATGTAGCAAATAACTATACAACTATAGTATTAATATTTAACAGGAAAACGGTTTCCTTCTGTGCAGTGTTGTTTTGCATGCTAAATAAGCAGGCCTGCATAATGGCTATAAATATTAAAAATGATGAGCTCCGTCCTGTATCTAAGAATAGGAATAAAATCATAATTTTTGATGCGCAACACATTTTGGAGCAATTTACCCCTGTGAACACCAGGGGGTGCTAGAGTCAAATGACCGAGGGTGAGGGATGCCATCTAAGGATACAAAATCCTGTTCAGACTTCTGAGCCAGATCATGTCACAGCTGGGAATTTGGAATACAAATGACTCTCAACTGCAATGACAAATATTAATACCTATTTTTTTTTTTTTTTTTTTTACAATTGCCTGCAGTTACAATTGAACAATAGAGGAATGAGAATGAGGTGATCTAGTGTGAGGTTATCCAAGGCAACCGCAGGGATAAAACAAGTACAATCAACCACTTTAAACACTAACAGTGAAATTAATTCTTAAATCAATTGCTACGTCTTTCAAAGCATCTGATTAGAGAGTGGTATTCTACAACACAAAGAGCACATCAAATCCCCTAAGATTTCCTGCAATCAAAATGACTTATGATGATTATAAGCACAAGGCAATTACATCACTGGAATTATTTTTTGAAACGCAGTAGAGCTATCGCGCATTAAAACACATTTTGATTAACCCCTAGTCTGAGTGGCACAGTAGACTAAAGAGCGGAACCTCTGCCACTGTCTTTCTACCACATGCTTTTTGCACGAGAGAACGTCTAATTCTATCTGTTCTGATTCTAGAATCAGAGAGCCTTCAACAAACACATCTGATGGAGATAATTTCCAAGCACTGTTAATGACTTAAGAATATATGAATCAAGTGCCTTGTATTAATATATTCCTTGTATGAATCATGTGCTTATGAAAGCAGGAACATGGCTTTTTTGTGTGCGTGTGTAACTTAGATTATTAGGTGCCACATAGTCTGCATATGTACAAGAGCATGTTTAGACCAGAGGTGATAAGAAGGGTCGAACTGTGCTTCTTCCGACCTTGTGCAAAACTTCCATCCTTGCTTCGGACGTCAGAAATCCACCACGTGGTTATCCCTGCTGAACGCTAAACTTCTGTCTATATAAACCTTGTGCGATGTGTTTAATATTGCTTCACTTTCAGCCGTGTGCTGGGAGTGAGCCCGATTGCAATTGTTGTTTGTCTAATAAATGTACTTATATGCAGCTCCGGAGTCCTGAGGTAACTAGGGTGCATTTTCACCACATCTCAGGTCACAGATATTGTAGGAGCAGTGGGACGGTCTGCTTTATAGTGAAGCATATAGCTTATTATAGCATATAGCTATAGCATATAGCTGATTAGCATATAGCTTATTATAGCATATAGCTTATTATAGCATATAGCTATAGCATATAGCTTATTATAGCATATAGCTATAGCTTATATAGCTTATTAGCATATAGCTTATATAGCTTTATTAGAGAAGGGGAAAGTGTGGGCATGAAGTCATACACTGAGTACACGCAAAGGTGTGTTTGTGGATGTCCACTGGTCATTACTTTCAGCCAGGTATAGACGTGACTATCTACAATGAAACAAATCATTTCAGAGAACGAAACCTGTGTAGAGGTTTACCAAACAATTGCAATTCATGCCTTAGTTTGTGAAAAAAATGCATATTCAGCTCTTATAATAAAGCTTTAAAGCTTGAATGTAGGCACAGAGTATATGCGTACGTTCCTGGGATGTGCTTGTCTCACCACTAAGCTGGGTTTGCCTTTTTTCTCTCTCTGTCATAAATCAAACAGAACCTTTTCTGTCTGTCTTCCCGGAGTTCTCCGAAAGTCTGTTGAGGAACTTTAACTGATGCTCGGTGACTCCTGGTTTCTCCCCTAAATTGCACCGTATCTCGAAGAGCTGTGCCTTCGCCTGCCGCTTCCTCCCCCACCCCCTTCACCCCCATCGCCACTCCGCACGGACCCACCATCCTTCCCCCAGCCTCCTCCTCCTCCTCCTCCTCCTCCTCGGGTGGTGAAGGG
This sequence comes from Clupea harengus, assembly GCF_900700415.2. Lineage (NCBI taxonomy): Eukaryota > Metazoa > Chordata > Actinopteri > Clupeiformes > Clupeidae > Clupea > Clupea harengus. The sequence continues at coordinate 21,451,924 of NC_045163.1, read as the reverse complement.
AAGTGGCTGTTGTGAGGAGCGGGCTGCTGTGAACTCCTCCGGAGGCGCTGATGTTATTCCAGGGGGGCACGCAGGCTCCGCGCTGGGCCTCAGACTGCACTGAGTGCCTGTCAGCGGCTAGACATGCCTGCAGGGCCACCTATCATGACATCATGCGATGTTAAGGTCTTCTGACGCCTCTCTCTGGTCACTTTGGGTCCACAGCCAAATTGTGTGTGTGTGTGTGTGTGTGTGTGTGTGTGTGTGTATTTGTGTGTATGTGTGTGTATGTGTGTGCGTGTTTGTGTGCGTCTATCCAACTCCTTTCCTGTTTCTCTATGCTCTCCTATCCAAATAAAGCCAAGAAAAAGCCGATCAAGGTTATCATATCTGTGGGATTTCTCTCTGCTGTTGTCTGGTCATCTAGACATTAGGAATGCACATGTTGGAATGGTAAACATTATCTCGTACACTACTAATGTTTGTGATGTCATTAGATAATGCACTGGTATAGCTCCACTCGTTTAACTCGGAGTTAACAATACTGACTTCACGCCAGGTTCAGTACCAAGGGAGCACAAAGGCACTAATACACACACTCACTGGCACTAATACACACACTCACTGGCACTAATACACACACTCTATTGTGTGTAACAGCAATTTTATGAGCATGAATAAATGCAAGTATCATGTCCCTCAGGAGGCACAAAGCCTTCATCCGTGCTCCAACGGTGGAGTTGAGCGAAGGTCTGCGGTGAGTGGAGGGTTAATTGGGGAGAAGATGCTCGCAGCAGGGAGGGTAAAACAGGGGCAGCAGGGGTAAAACCCATCTGGGATGATTATATCTGCTCAGATAATGCATTTCTGTGCCCGGCAGGCCAGCACGCTCTCCTCAGGTACGGCGGGGCGTCTTGCCGGGTTAATGGTGGTTTGGAATTCATAAACATGCTTTTTGGCTCTTGTTTTTGTCTCCCGTCTTTTCAAACTGTCCCTTTTAACTGCACAGGAATGAATGATGGAGAGGGGTGGAATTAAATTAGCCACGTCAAAAAAATAAATAAATGTTGGATGATGCTGCACTCACATTCTTTTGTGGCTGGGGGGGTCGGAATGGGGTGGGGTAAGAAACAAGCAAGATGAAGAAAGACAGAGATAGAGGCAGAGAGAGAGAGAGAGGAGAGGAGAGGGAGAGATGGAGACAGAGAGAGAGAGGAGAGAGAGGAAGAGAGAGAGAGAGAGCAGCAGAGGGAGAGGAAAACAGCAGTGCTGCATTGATTGCCATGACTCAGATTGTCCTTCAGAGAATGGATCGCTGAAAATAAAAAAACTGCTCAGAGAAATGATGGATCTGGAGTGGAACCACCTGGTCTGACTCCCCTGCAAACCCCCCACACCCCGGCCTACGACTCCCCAAGATCATCCTCCCGTAACCAAGCCATTAGCAACGTCGTTTTGACAGGGCTGACCTGTTACGTGGCGGCATAAGGTCACTTAAAGGTCATCCAGTCCAGTCCAGTTCCTTTCCATTTGAAGGCCCATTATGCTCCCCTGACCTCTCTCAGTTAATATCCTGACTTTGGATTCGTCATCAGTTCATCCACTGCAATAACACAAGCGCATTTAGACTATTGCACACCTCATTTGCAGGGAGAGAGAGAGAAAGAGAGAATGAAAGAGTGCTCAATTATTTTTCCAAAGCAAAGCTATGAACTCCCAGGAAATTAGCACACGGTGTTCAATAGAAGTAGCTAATGGGAAGTGACAGCCTCTAACGGTGTTTAAGTAACACATGGAGGAGAGATGCTGAGGAGGATGCTGCTGCTGCTTTGGGTGTTTTCTTTTTCTTTTTTTAAAGTTGAATACTGAGGCGCTGTTCCCGCCTCTCTTTCACTCAAAGGTGAGGGTCGCCGTCCAAATCTCATTCATCACGTCGGCTGCTTAAACATCGCCGGGAATCATAAATAAAACAGAAATCAAACGGAGGCAGGGGATGAGGGGAGCGTGACTGGAGAGGAAGATTGAAAAGTCTGATGGAGGAAGATGAAGGGAAAATTACAAAGTGAGTGAGGAAGAGAGAGAGAGAGGGAGAGTGAGAGAGAGAGGGGCAGGATGGAGAAAGGGACAGAGGGAGAGAGAGAGAGTGAGAGAGAGAGGGGCAGGATGGAGAAAGGGAGAGAGGGAGAGAGGGAGGGAGGGAGGGAGGGAGGGAGTGGAGAAGGGGTCAAGCTGAGACTGTGGCTGTCTCTGTCCTTTGCGTCAGGACACATTACCTGCTTTCTAACGATGCGTTCAAAATTCATAACCATCACCAGGAGAGTGCTAAAGTAACAGCGCACACACACATGCGCATGTACACACATACACACACACACACACACTTGAGGCAGACAATCAATAGACAAACACATACACTCAGGCGGCAACAACAACGAAAAAGCATTTGTGTGAAAGTGTATGTACTGGGACAGCTGAGTGTACAGGCACACACACACACACACACACACACACACACACACACACACACACACACACACACACACACACACACCACACACACACACACACACATAAACACACATACAGTCTATCTCTCACCACCTCTCTGTACTCGTAGAGAGAATGACTCTTTTTTTTTTATCACCATCCATATTTTTCATATCACAAAAAAACTCTCTCTCTCTCTCTCTCACACACACACACACACGCACACACACACACACTCCACCTTGACTGTAGAAGCACACTCTGTCTCATCGGCAAAGAGAGGAGCGTGCCCACACTCACAGACGGCCCGAGTGCCTGTCCATCTCGGGCGTTGTTTATTCAGTGGAGGAGTTGTGCTTTAATAGATGGAGGCCGCTCCTGAAGGGGACGCGGAGATGCAGGGGAGCAGTTTAGAAAAGCCACACACCCCATCCATCACACTCAGACATGGCCCACTGATAAAGACCCTTCCGATTCTGGACAAGCCCGCGTCTCTCCGCTGGACACGTTCGGCATTAGGGGGGATGATTGATTGGTCGATCTGCGTTTGCCTTACAGCATCGCTTAGGACGCACCTTGGTTGCCGGGCAGCCTTCGGGCTGATTTATGAGCATTGCAGAAGAACCTGTGTTTCTCTAAAAGCGCAATTCGATGAGAAAAAAAAAAGAAAAACAATCTCACTGCTTACAGTGGGGACATTCAGTTATGGCCTTGCAATACCTCTTTCCTCCACTAGAGGCCAGGCTCTTTCTTCTGTGCGGGTGGAAGAGGTTCTGCCTCTCTGATGCTCTTATCAGGTTAATTGTAAGGTTGGGGGCTTATCAGTGCTATTGAGGTGGTGTTGGTTTACCTTAAAAGCTTTTTCTATTTTCCTGTCAAATTACCTACAATGTCCTCGTGTGACCTGTGCCATGCGCTTAGCAACCGAAGAGCTACATTCTGGGCTTGCAATCTTCCTCTCTCCCCTGCACTCGTTCTCCCTTCACCCTCTCTCTCTGGACTGAACTCATCTCTCTGCTCGCTCAGACAGGATAAAGTGTTCTATCTCTTATTAAAAAAAGAAAGAAAGTTTTCCTCCCGTGAAGGGCTGCGTCAGTGCGCAGTGCTCCAGGGAGGAAATGGCTGCGAGTGTTTTGGTGCGGCATTAAGGTGTGTTTGGCCCTGAAATGAGACTGTCTGACAGATAAGACTGGGCAGATAAGCGGCGCTGATGAAGTGCCGGTAAATAGCGCGATAAAACGGAGATGACAAGAAAAAGACATTTTAGTGCCTCGGCGATGATAAGTCATACGCACTGATGATGAGAAAAGATGTCTTCTTTTGGTGCCTGTGAAGAATCAGACAGTGATGTGATATTTTCTAGCTCAGACACAGGTGTCATGCTGTGAATGTTGACTTGACTGAAAGGTAGAACATATATGGGCTTTTTCTTTTCTGTCCTAGAGTGCAAGTTGTGCAAATGTATTCGAAATGCATACATTGTGTGCATCTCTGATATAGACCACTGTTTGTCCTCCTGCAAAGTACAGCCACTAATGCATACAAAATCATCTTTACCCACAATGCACTTGGGTGCTACCTGATAACTAAAGCCTGTCTGTCACAGAGCACAGGACTAAATCTGGTGAATGACATATCTTGCCACTAGTTTGTCATATGCTGAGTCATAGACAGTGAGGACTGTTTTGGGGGGTATAACAAGCACTCTAAAGCTACAGCAAGCGCTTGCTTGTTATGCCGAGGCTATACCCAAATGGGAGAGCATATGGCTCAAGGTCATGCCTTTAGTTCCCCGTGGGGCGAATGTCCCATAAAAATGTATGACTATACTGCTCTCTAAGTATTTTTTAGATAAACATGTATGCTAAAGCCTGCCATGTAAATGCACATACAGAATGCCTCATTGTGAATTCAATTGCCAATTAGGCGAGCAGCAGACTGCATTATGACAATGGCCGTATGTTTGTGTTTCCATTTGAACAATTGTGTGGAATTGTGTGGAACAGTATTTATGTATTTATTAATTTTTAACTTGAACGAATTTATTACACAAATGTGCTTTACATATCAGCTGAAATCATGCGTGTGAGTGGTCCTACGTGTCACCACAGAATGGTGAGTAGGGGTGAGTCGTCCCGCAGCCCTGGGAATCTGGGACAGACATGGGTGACTAAGATAACCTGAAGTGTGTTTGGGTCTCTGCTCACCCCCCCCCCCCCCACCCCATCACTGCTGTAAGGGGTGGCTCGTTTCAACTGCCACCACGTTTGTGTTTCACAACATGTAAAAATGTGAGGTGCTGCGTCATCGCCGCAGAGACAGACGCAGGTTTCATGTTTTTCTGTGAATTATTCAAGCTGCTGGTTTTCGGTGGAGCTTCAATTATACATGCGCGAAGGGTTTTGCTAATTCCTTCGCTGGACTTTGCTTCCATCCCTTGCTGATGCTAATCTATTTTTTGCTGTCTTCACAAACATCTCATTCCGCTTCTCTTCTCGTTCACTGCTTCTGTCTCTTTGCCATTCCTTTCACTTCATTCTATTTCTATCTATTCTGTCCTCCCTCTTCTCTCTTTCTTTCTCTCTTTTTCTGACCCTGGCGACGACCCTGATGTCCAACTGTCTTCCCTCCTCCCTACTGTCACCCCTCCCCTTCCCCCCTCTCCTCTCCCCTCCTCCAGACCTTGTCCTTTCTGTCTGACCCCACCTCCATGGATCCTTTCGCTCTTCCCGTCATCTCTCTCTCTTCCCCACTCTCTATCTCTTTCTTTTTCGCTCCCTCTATCTTTGCAGCTGTGCCTTCTCCTTTTTAATTAAACAGCGAGGCACGCGTGCAGCCCCCCCCCCCCATACACACACTCACCTCCCCCTACCCACACACACACAGACGCACACGCACACACACACTCTCTCTCTCTCTCTCTTAGCCTTGCCTTTGTGCTAATGATGATACACTCTGTCTTGCTCTGAAATACGGAGACAGTGATGGAGGAAGAGAGAGAGAGGGGGAGAGAGAGCTAGGCGGGAGAGGGGAGGGAGGAAGAGAGAGAGAGAGAGAGGGAGAGAGAGAAAGAGAGGGGAAGAAAGAGACAAGGAGTATTGAAGAGGGTAACCTCCTGTTTGTTCACTCCCGGTTAGTCTACGCTTGCGCTTTTTTCCCTCTCTCTCTCTCTCTCTCTCTCTCTCCCCCTCCCACTCTCTCCCTCTCAAACACACAGAAGCACGCACACAAGCGGACACACACACATACACACACACACACACACACACGCACACACACACACACAGACACACACACACACACAGAGTCACAGTGCTCAGACTCGGGAGTTGGCGGTTTGAAGAGGAGGTTGAGAGAGAGG